>NC_142655.1:52534230-52843076 GCF_055504915.1 Nelumbo nucifera | reverse complement strand
TTAAATATATACTATCAAACAAATCAAATGAAATCAGGCTAAAGTACTTTGTCTTCTTAAGCATTCAAATTTTAGAAAACTAGCTAAAGAGCTAGAAATACAAGATTAACTGATTAGACATACCAACAATGCAAGATGCATTATATAAAATCCAAATTTTAATGCTTTAAGCTTCAAATTAGAAAGAAATATACCAGTTTAAGCTTTAAATCAAAATTGAAAAATAGGGGATGCCTCAACCTCAGATTTTGCAATGGTTCTCGACTCTAATGGAGTGGTTATTTGCGCAAATGGTGGTTTGGTTCCTTGAAAAATCATAGTATTGCAAAAAAAAAAAAAAGAGTTAATTAAAAATCATTCAAATGGCTAAATGAGAGGTTAGAATTGAAATCTAAATTGAATAATGGTGGTTCAGTTCCTTGAAAAATCACAGTGGTTGCCGACTCACTTAGTTACCTAAAAAATCACAGTGGTTGCCGACTCACTTAGTTACCTAAAAAATCACAGTGGTTGCCGACTCACTTAGTTACCTAAAAAATCACAGTGGTTGCCGACTCACTTAGTTACCTAAAAAATCACAGTGGTTGCCAGTAGTCACAGTGAAGATAGTCGTCGGAGGTTGGAGTCCACAATGGTCGCCACAACGAAGATAGTCACTGGAGCCATTCCTTTCAAGATGCGGTTGAGAAAGACTCGAAAGTCAAAGCTTTGGTCGTTGACTGCCTCTGCAACTTTGGTCGCCGGCAGGTGCTTGCTCGGATTCTGGGAAAGGTGGCACCAGTGTATTGCCACAGTCGTCTTTAGTGAACGTCTGAAGGGGCTTTTGGGTTTGGCAAAACAAAACCCTAAGAGGATACTTTCGAAGGTTAGGAATAGAAGTTAGGAATTTAGGATATATTTGTCATTTTATTTTTTGTTTTATTTTAAAATAAAAATAAAAAAACAAAATTTACAAAATATTGTACCGCTAACCATTGCTTGGGTCGAATGGGTGGGCGGTTTTTTGACTTTTTCAATGTTTTTTCACAAAAAGACAGTTCGAGGTAAACCTGGAGTGACCAGTTTCTAGTCTGAATGGTCCAACCATCCGGGTCAACAATGATTCGAAAACATTGGTTTTTATTGAAAATGGAATGAAATACAAAATTTAAAATCAACTAAAACATGAAATTGTTTTCCTATTTGGTGGCGAGTCAACAATTCAATTTTTGGGTCAAATGTGTTAACCTTTGATGTCATAATTAAATAATAAAAAATAAAAATACTAAAACACAAAAATGAAAAAATACACAAATTTTATAGGAAACATTTGAGCACATCGTATATTCATCATATTAAACAAAAGTAAGTGTGATAAATAATAATTATTTTTATATGATATATAAATATGTATGGCCACATCTACAATATTATATATTCATTACATTGAAGGAGCTAGAAAAGGTTGGGATAGAAGTACTAAAAATGATTTAAGCACTAATTTATGTAGTCAACCTTATATAGTTAGGATAAGGCATTGATGATGATGATGGTGATGGTGATGATATAGAAATATAAAAAATTGTAAAAAAATTGAATACATATACATATATAATTTTTTTTGGTAATGACACACACATGCATACTATATATAAACTTATGGACTTTTTTTAACTAAAATACCCTTATTTTTAAATTTAGTCCTTCTCTCTAATTATAGCATCATAAAATGTAATTTGAACTATTAATGTTCATCTCATTCAATACCCTCTTACAAACTCTTATATTTGAGCTATTAACACTAATTTTCTCTCATTAAATCTTATATTAAGGCATTTCTCTCACCAATAAATTTATTTATAAGATAATTATCCAATACTTTTAATAATGTAAAGTTTTTTGAGATTGTTTTTTGACCATGTGGTGAATAAGCAATTAAACCTCCTGGGTCAAATTGGTCAACCTATGGTGTCATAATTAAATAATAAAATATTATAAGTTTTATAAAAAGCATTTAAGTACATCTCTAATATTCTATACGTCTTATATATATATATATATATATAAAAGGATATGGGTGCTCTCTGCACTCAGGAAATGGAATCTACTCGTGCGAGTAGATCCCACATGCGAGCACCCATTTCTAGTAATTAATTATTAATTAATAACCATAAATAATAACTAATAATATTATTTATTAATTAACTACAATAATTAATAGTGTAATAACACGGACCCATTTCTAGTAATTAATTATTAATTATAACAATAATTACTAATTAATTATTGTAATAATATAATATAATTACTATAATAATATAATTATTACTGTAATAATTACTGAATATTACAATAATTTAATAAATATATAATTAGTGATTACAATTAATAATTGTTGTTATTATAAATATTGTTAATAAATAGATATTTACTTAAAATTTACTTTAATTACTAATTACAGTAATTAATTACTGTAATAATAATTATTGATTATTACAGTAATTTAATAAATATATAATTAGTGATTATAATTAATAATTACTGTTATTATAAATATTATTAATAAATAGATATTTACTTAAATCTTACTTTAAATAAAAATTATAAATACTGTTAATAAATATAGTAATTATTGTTATATTCAAAATAATTAAAAATGTTTAAAAGTATTGTTATTGATTATTTAATAAAATATTATAATTATTGACTATGACTAATAAATACTGTTAATTTAATTTAATTTTGGTAATTATTAATTTAATGAATATTGTTAATAAATCCTATTCATAAATTTAATAATTACTATTATATTAGAAATAACTAAATAATATTATTAAAACTATCATTAATGATTATTTAATTAAATAATATAATTACTTAATATTATTGATAAATGTTGTTAATAACTTTTCTGACAACCGACGGTTCGATCGTTCCGTTCGAACGGATGGCCCGTTCTGACAACAAAAATTACAAGTAAAAAATTACGGAACCATTATGGCCACCGGTTTTTGGGTTGACGGTTCGACCGTCCAGTTCGAACGGTCAGTCCGTTATGACAACAAAAATTATAGGCAAAAAATTGAGTTTGTGAAGTCCATTAAGTAGTAACATATGTGTTATGTCATTTGAGCGTATGACTCATACAACCCGAAAACGGAACTGTTATGGCCATCGGTTTTTGGATCGATGGTTCGGCTGTTTATACAACTTGTTCTGACAGCAAAAGATTATAAGCAAAAATTTACGGAACCATTTTGGCCATTGGTTTTTAGGTTAGTGGTTCGATTGTCCGGTTCGAATGGACAGTCCATTTTGACAACAAAGATTATAGACAAAAAATTGAGTGTGTGAGGTCCATTGAGCAATATCATACATGTTATGCCATTCGAGCGTGTGACTCATACGACCCAAAAATGGAATCATTCTGGCCACCGGTTTTCGGGTTGACGATTCTACCGTCCGGTTCGAACAGACGACCCATTTTGACAACAAAAATTAAAAAATTAGAAAATAGCCAAAAATCATTGAATAGGTCAATGGGTTGACAATTCGACCATTCAATGGGTCGTTGACCGATTCAATGGTTCCTGGCTAGGGACCAGGATTGGGGTAAAACGGAACTAGTTTGCCTGTACATTTTCCAATTAAAAAAATAAAAAAAAACGGATGACCCATTCTGACAACAAAAATTACATGCAAAATATTATGTGTGTGAAGTCCATTATGCATTACCATACGTGTTATGTCATTGGAGCGTGTGACTTATCCAACCTGAAAACGGAACCGTTCCGGCCACTGGTTTTTGGGTCAACGGTTCGACTGTTCACTTTGAACGGATGGCCCGTTCTCATAATAAAAATTAAAAAAAATAAAAAAACAACAAAAAACTATTGAACAGGTCAACGGTTCAACCGCTCAGGTCAATGGGTCATTGACCGATTCAACGATTTTTGGCTACGAACCAAGATTAGGATAAAACGGAATCTGGCCAGAATGGCCGATTAAAAAAATAAAAAACAGCACCAAAAGCCATTGAACAAGTCAACGGGTCAATGGTTTGACTACTTAGATCAATAGGTCATTGACCGATTCAACAATTTTTGAATAAAAACCGAGTCAATAGATCAACGATTTCATTCCAGCCTCTGTGAAGCTAGGCCCCTCCGCTAGTTTATTACATTAAACAAAATGAATATGATAAATAAAATTACTTTTATACAATTAAAAATATAAAAATATTATAAAAATTAGACAGTATTATTCTCATCATCATGTGAAAACATGTTCTTAAAGATCTAAAATATTATAAAGTTGGGATAAGTCTGGAATGATGATTGACGATGATGATAAATAAAAATTACTTTTATACAATTAAAAATATAAAAATATTATAAAAATTAGACATTATTATTCTCATCATCATCCAAAATTTCTAGGTGAAAACATGTTCTTAAAGATCTAAAATATCATGAAGTTGGGATAAGTCTGGAATGATGATTGACGATGATGACACATCACTTTCTTTGTTTCTTCTTTTTTATAAAATGAAAGTCATGATCATCATGATATACAATATCAGGTACATTTCTAATAACAAAATAAATATGATAAATAAAAATTACTTTTATACAATTAAAAATATAAAAATATTATAAAAATTAGACATTATTATTCTCATCATCATCCAAAATTTCTAGGTGAAAACATGTTCTTAAAGATCTAAAATATCATGAAGTTGGGATAAGTCTGGAATGATGATTGACGATGATGACACATCACTTTCTTTGTTTCTTCTTTTTGATAAAATGAAAGTCATGATCATCGTGATATACAATATCAGGTACATTTCTAATAACAAAATAAATATGATAAATAAAAATTACTTTTATACAATTAAAAATATAAAAAATATTATAAGAATTAGATGTTCTCATCATCATCATCATCCAAAATTTTAAGAATTTGGATTAATTTATTAATCGTATTGAATAAAAAGGAATAGTACGGATAAGATTCGATTCAAATTCGATTATGAACGAATCAAGGTTATACGTACATGATCTGATGCGTACGGAGCCCAACGTTTTTTGATAGCTCGTCAACATGTCTCTCCAATTAACGGATGAGATTTAATTAGGTATCGTAGATCTGCCGATGTTTCCACGTGTTTCACTTCTTAGCCTCCAGTTACTTTGTTGACTCATCTTTTACGAGTTCCGATTGTCTGTTATATAGGTAATATCGACTCTGGAAACCGTCGATTGGGATAATTGGTTTGGTTCGTTCCAATCGGACGGTTATAGATGGTCTATTTGGATACATATAATTTGTTGTTTTTAGTGTTCTTTCTTCTCGGACAACGTTGTCGACTGAGGAAGCCTTGCTGTTTCTTTTGCTTTACGACTCACTCAACCACCTTGAGTCGCCGACGGCAACCTCCGCTCTGAAACCCTGAAATATTCCTCCATTTCTCTCTTCCTTCTTACGAATTTGAATTCTATTGTAGCTCAGAATTTCTAAACACCTTGAAGATTTCAAACTTTTATTCTCGGATTTTACTGAATTTCGTTGTCTTGTTTGAAAATTCTGAGAAATCTTGGGGGTTATAGGGTTTCAATTGGAGATGGCAGTTGCAATGGATGATCTTCTTCAGTCAGTGGAGTTGCTCTTGCGGATCCTTAAGAAGCCACCGCCTCAGCCTTATGTTAACCCTGATCTTGACCCGGTCCTGTTGGTTCCTGGAATTGCTGGTTCAATCCTGAATGCTGAAGACGATAATGGTAAAACGGAGCGAGTCTGGGTTCGGCTTCTTGCTGCTGATTACACATTCAGGACGAAGCTATGGTCCCGTTTTGATCCTTCTACTGGTACGGTTTATTAGGGAAAAGACTTTCTGAATTATTGAGTTTGAAATGCTTCATTTAAGGAAGGCAAAATTGCAAATAGAAGGCGTAATTTCTCAGTTGAAGTGCGGAAATAAAATCCTTAGTGAGTTTTAGTTACAACTGCAGATTATGCGATATCTCAGCTAATTAAGTCAAGGGGATTGATCCAATAGTCCTGTTTCTATATTCTTCGGTAGAGACAGGTTGCTTCCTTTGGTTAATGCTATCATCGGGAATTAAGTTCAGCTCATGCACCCATGGCTTGCCTTACAATTTAAAGATAGAAGGGAAAGTTTGGGTGGCAGTGAAAACAAGATCGGGGGAGGATTTTGCCCTACAATTCCACAAGTTTCTGGATTTTGTAGTATGGGTCTGAAAAGAGAGCATAATCAAGAAACGTGCTGATTGGGCAGCTTGATTTCCATCCTTGTCTGGGGTTGGGGTAGGGAGGGTAGTTATCTTGATTCAGCTGAATTAGGGGAGGGAGGGGGATTGCATTCTGCTTCTAATCGAATCCAAACATAGTCTAAATAGAGCACCTTTTAGCTCATGATGCATTATGTATAAGCTCAGTATGTACATGATATCCTTGAAAGGAATTTACTGTTGCTGTAATGCTTTCATACTCACTCTATTGCTTTGTTGAATTGAATGGTTCCTTCTTTATGGGTACCGTGTATGCATGCTTTAATTGTTGACTATTGAATTAATATGTAAATATAGTTTTCTAATCATGGTATTTCTCTTAATAGTTCTTTTCCATTGGCAATTTATTTTAGATAAGAGATGAGCGGTTCATTATTATTTTCAACTCCAAGATGCTCTAAATGTTTATTAATTCCATGGAACAGGGGAAACAGTTTCTTTGGATTCAAAAACAAGAATTGTTGTGCCTGAAGACAGATACGGGTTGTATGCAATTGACGTCTTGGACCCTGACATGGTACTATTATGTAAAAACACTCAAACACTTATACTTGATAAGTAGGAATTGATTCTAATTCGAGTTTGGAGTGGTTCCCAACAGAGCATGCCCCACACTTACTCCACAAGCACATTTCAGTGTGCATTGGGAACATCTCCCATACTTGTCATGGGGAGGTGTTCCCAATGCACGATTTGGATGTGTTGTGGGATGTGCTCCGAGGGGTGCCAATGTGAATTCTTCTAATTCTGTTTTTTGTCATTGGTTTTATTTGTGAGAACATGAGTTTTGTTGATTTTTAAGGAATAGAGGCTACATTTTGTAGACTAGCTTAAGTCAAAGACTTTTCAGATCACAACTAATAAGTTTTTAGCTTGTTATAACCAAGCTCATTACCAACCAATGTTAGTCCCAGCTATCTGGGGTCTTGGAAGGGGGTAAACCTTTGACATTTTTTGCACAAAGTGGCCACTTTCAGACTCGAACCTGCATTCTCATGTTGGCCAATCTATCATTTCTTTCTTTCTTTCTTGATTAAAATCAAGAAAGAAACTTGTTATTTGATGATGAATAACAAGTTTATTAAAAAAATAAGGGATCAAGAAATAATGCAACTTGATTAAAATCATAGGCATCTATAGTGCAAATGAAACCATAGGCTCAATAACCGATGTTTCGTAAAGCCTTGAAAAAAGAGCTAACCTGGTTTTACAAGTTGTAATGCAAAGGGTTCCAATGCACCCCGTCTGTATGAGGTTGTCAGATGTAGATTTGGTTGACCTTGGCTTTAAAGGGGAGATATAAAAACTAGCAGACAAGCGGATATCCCTAATAAAATGCATCAATCTTCATGACTCTCCAAACTTGCTTAGAAGCCACCTAATCCCCAAATTCAAGTCTCCTTCCACAGCCTATCTGGTAATCTCCTGTAACTGTTAGAATGGGGAAGTCTGGGACCTTGTAAGAAGAATAAGATATCATCACTCAGAAGTCAGAACACCTTGCAATGGGGTTGTTTCACCATTACTATTTAAAAAAGTATCTCAAATTTGCTATGTAAAATGTTTGTAAAAGGGTTTAATTAGCAGTTGCTAGCCTAAATTTCCAATATGGGTGCTTTGCACATTCTATAGTATATATCATTTTTACACAAGTTAGTAAATTTTCCTATTGCCAACCATAAAAGCAGCTCAAATTCACAGAGGGTATAAGCTTAGTCAGAAAACATACATTGGAGTTGAGCTTGATGGAGTTCATAAGAGAAGTAATCTAGGTTCAAAATGGTGAACAATCTAATAAGTGAGCAAACAATAGCTGGAAATTCATAATCATAATCGCATCAGAGAATACAGGTGTCAAACAAGAAAGTCCTTACAAATGCATCCCTCTGCCTGGGCCTCCTGTGCAAGCTTGAGATTGCAATTACCTTCTCTTGCAAGTTAATCAGATAGCTTATTGGCAGCTCTACGCACTGCACTTACTCCTCTCTTGAAAAGCTTTAGCTTGTCCCAAACATGTCAAAAATGGATAAATTATAAACCCCACCCCTTATCTATACATGCACAAAGAAAGTGGTTTTATGAAATTTGGGTGCCAAAGTAGAATGGAATGAAGGATTTTAAATATTAAGTTCTTGAGAAGTTAGGAGTTTTACATGACTTTCCTCTTTTAAATATCCTTCTTTTAACTAAAACCTACTGAAACTGTGTTTTAAGATTCTGCCAACATTGATTTAATATTTTATATTATGTTTTTTTTTTTGATAAATAACATCAATTCCATTAAAATAATGAATAGATACAAGAAAATCCCCTTAGAGGCACAAGGAGCAGCCTCTCCAAACAGCAAATACACAAACTACACAGAGAAAACATGAGTGTTGCAATTAAAACAATAGTTACAATTGTGCCCAGAACAATGTTTCCCTATTTATCCCTTGTTTTGCCAAGACATCAGCAAAAGCATTAGCTGATCTCCCTACCCATTTACTGTTATAGACATATTTCTTGTCAGCCATTTGAATTTCTTTAACTCATTTTTGTAGCCTCAAGTGACATCCTCCGGATTATTTAACCAGTCCACCACTGTCTTAGAGTCTCCTTCAATCAGAAGCTGCTCCATGCCCACTTCTTTTGCAAGAAGTATTCCTTGTATTGCAGCTAACAGTTCTGCCCAGATAGAGTTCCCAACTCCTAAAGGGCCAGAGTAGATTAAGACAACCTCTCCAGCCTCATTCCTCAGTATACCTCCCATCCCAGAGGACCCAGGTTACCCTGGCTACTCCCATCAAAATTCAGCTTCCAAGAGCCAAGAGGAGGGGGGACCCAGCTAGTCACTTCCCTTCCCTTGTAGGAGGAACAACTTGCTACCAACTTCCAATCCTTCCAACAATCAGTAAAAGTGAAATGGTTAAATATTTTATATTATGTTACGAATTTTGAACTAATTTATGTTTTGCAGATTATTGGACGTGAATGTGTTTATTATTTCCATGACATGATAGTGGAAATGATAAAGTGGGGTTTTCAAGAGGGAAAAACATTATTTGGATTTGGTTATGATTTCCGCCAAAGTAATAGGTATGCAACTCTCTAAATGCAACTTGATAATTTACTATAATGGTCAGTTAGAAAGACTTTATTCTGCTGTATAAGTTGAACACAATTCTATACATTAAAAAAACATTTTGTACTTATATGAGAAAATGAAGGCAAAATGATCTTTGACAGATAATCTGTATGAATTGTACTTAAGAAAGTATTTAAAGTTTTTTTTTTCACAGATGATGATAATTTACGATAATTTTGGTCTTGGACAGAACGGTTTTTCCAAGGATGCAAATTTAGCATTGACTAGTTAAAAGGACTTTATTTTCCATGCATTTGTGCTTATTTTATTGTATGTTATTAGAGAACTTATCAATTTACCAAAAAAAAAATAGAGAAGCTATCAATTATTAATATTAGGCCAATGGGGAAATTTGGCTAAATATAGGCAGATTGGTGCAAAAAGTGAGGAAAAACTAATTACAATTCAAAGGAAAGTGGTTTTTTAAATGAAGGGGTGTTTGAGATTAGGGTTTAGGTTTAGGAATCTTACTCTAGTAAAGGAAAGGTTTCTAATTTAGTTAATTAATGATAAAATGACACTGGATATTGCATGGTATTTGTACAGTGTGCTCCATAACATTATAGCTTAAAACCCGGACAAGATGATTTCACTTATTCACTATGGTCTTCTTCCATGAATGTTGGCAAATAATTCAAGAGGATCTAAAACCAGCTTTTGAAGAGTTTTATAGAAGGGGAAGGTGGGAAAAGGGATGAATGTAACTTTTGCCTCTTTAATTCTGAAATGTGTTGGGGCTACCTTTACAAATGAGTTTAGACCCATTAGTCTAACTACAAGTTTGTACACGATTGTGGCCAAAGTGCCATCTACCAGATTTAAGTGCTTCATTTGGTGGTATCAAAAGAACAAGGGGCATTTGTAAAGGATCAGCATACTTTGGACTAAACCTTGATTTATGATGAGGCAATGGAAAATATTAGAAAGTCAGGAAGGAAAGGATTTGTTTTTCAATTGGATTGGAAAACGCTTATGTTCATGTTGATTGGGGTTTTCTCCAGTGGGTCTTGGGGAAAATGGGTTTTGGTCAAAGATGGATAAATGGATTATGGGGTGCTTGAAGACTACCCATTTCTCAAACCTCATTAATGGCTTCCCAAGAGATTTCTTTGAGGCAACAAGGGGCACTTGGAAGGGGGACCCATTGTCACCTATGATATTCACTTTAGTGGCTGATATTTAGTAAACTTTTGAAGAAGGATGGTGAGAGAAATATCTTTCAAGGTTTTAGAGTGGGGGAGAAATCCAAGTGGTGTCCCACTTACAGTTTGTAGATGATACCTTGATCTTGGGGGAATTTAGGGAAATTCAAGATGTGAAGGCTTTGAGGCAGATTCTAGAGATAGTTGAGAGGGAAACAGGGTTGAAAATTGATTTAGGGAAATGCAGGTTGATGGATATTAGGTTGGAGAGGGTGGTCTGTGGCCATCTTCGGTTGTGAAATTCGAGATTGGCTAGTTAAATACCCAGGGCTTCTGTTGGGGGGGTAATCCTAGAGATGCGTCTTTTTGGGAGGGCATCATTGAAAAGTTTGTCAAGAGATTAGCCTTGTGGAAGCCCCTAGTTGAATGCGGGAAAGAACATGGAGGAGAAGTTTGTTCTGACGACTAGGTGGAAGAAATTCCTAGGTGTAGAGAAGAAGAAATTTCTGTTGGAAGAACTAGGTGGAGGGTTGGCGGTAAAAATCGAAGAGGACAAACAATTTGCGGTGATCTTAAGTAGGGAGGATTCAAGCTGGTTCAAAGGATTCTTTGATGGCATATTATTTGTCATTACAGAGACAGGTTGGAAAGGGGAACTTTGTATGCCAAAGAAAAAAATCATAGTGGAGAAGAAGAAAAATGACAAGGTAGAGTTCATCCAACTGATTGAACTGTTTGGATTGGGAAAAAGGCAGATTATTTGTATCCTTGCTGGAAAGGAGAATCAGGGGTGGGAGGATCATGGTCTGAACTACAAAATAACAAAATTAGCTGTGTACTATGAACTATTTACAGCTTAGTTGCCTCTGGTTGGTGTTCACGTTGTTTTAGCTAGTCTGAATTGCCTAATTTCAGATGTAGCTTGTTCATGGCTTGTCTAAAGTTGCTCTGAACTAATAGATGATCCTCAAGAAGAAGTTAAAGGTGATGGAGAGGCAAGGCGATGAAGATTTTCAGGCGGTGAATAGGTGGAAGTCTGAACTGAACATTGAAGCGAAGAAAATTTTAATCGAGAGTGGAAGGGCCAGAGGTAAGAATCTGCTAAAAGTTAGGGAAGACAGGAAGGCGATGATACTTTTGTTTGAGGAAGCAGTGTTATGGTTGAAGGGCTTTATCGATGGTGTACTACAATTGTTTAGGACAGTAGGTTGGAAAAATGTATTAGAGCTGGAAAAGAAGAAGTACGAAGTGGAGCTGAGGCGCAACGGGAAAGGCTGGTTCATTACCATAACAAATGGTCTGTTTACCGGAAGGGAAGCAGACACAAGGTTGGATGGTTTTTGCAGATGAGTTGCAGCAGTTTCTTATCTCTGTTGACAGACACTTGGAGCAGGAGCAAGAACAAAGTACCAAAGATAGCCCTCTTAAATGTTCGAGCCAGCCATTAAATCAGAGCTCCTTTAGCTGTGGAGACACAATACTGATCTCTAATAGAGGAATGAAATTGTGGTTTGAGGGTGAGCAAGGCGATTGGGAGAGGAGAATGGTGATAACAGTTAACAAGGATGTACAGGATTGGAGGAAGGTACTAAAATCAGTGGTGCATAACTTGAATCTGGAAACTGAGGTTGCTCTGAAACCATTCTCAGGCAGGAAGGCGGTGTTAAGAATTGATAACGAGGTAAACAGGGCTTTACAACATTTGAATGTGAAGAAGGTATGGTCCAAGTCCAGAATTGGAAGCCGTTGTGTAATGAGATGGAACATACTTGTGGTAGCTTCCTGCTAAAACTGGTAGGACTTCCCTTTCATCTCTTGAATGAATCAAATCTGGGAAATATAGTGAAGCTGTTGGGTGGGGCAATGGAGGAATTCCAGTTGCAAGACTTTGCTGCGGAGGTTAGGATTGTTGGGGTGAAACCAGAATCGCTCCCAAGAACAATTGAGGTTCTTGCTGATAGAGCTTGGTTTAGAGTTTGGCTGGTCTCAGAGGTAGAGGTGGAGCTCTGGGGACGAAGAGCCAAGGTAGGAGACGATGCTGACGTGGAGGGCTGGACTACATGGGGCACACAGGTGGTGGAGAGAAAGATCGAAGATCAGTGCTGGGCATAAGGGGAAGCTGGAAAGTCAGTGGGAGAAATCCAAAAGACACGCAAGCTATTAAAAGAAAAAAATTTAAATTTTTTAAATCAAGTGGAATTTTAGGGGCCCAGGCTTCATTTGCTGACGTGGTTAAGAAGGGGGGTGGACTAGACAAAGGGTTGGTGCAGACCGGTCTATCTGAACCAGTAGGAGGACCGACCGGTTCAAACACAGGGTTGAAACCCAATGACTGTTTAAGTGAGCACATGCATCAGGGGAAGTTATTGGGGACTATAGACGCTAGAAATCGTCTATCTTCTTCTTTGAAGAAGGCTTTTGGGGGTGCTCAAGGGTCTACCAAGCGGATAGAGCAGAACATAAGTTCCTTACAGTGAGTTTCTCACCAAGATTCTGATATACCTAGGAGGGATGGTCATCACAGGACCGGCCAAATCCCAGGTACACTAGAGATTGCAACGAGGAGAAGGAGGGTACCGATGAGGGCTGGGTAGACTGTGACCTGGAAGAAGATTCTGATGGCCAGTCCAGCATAGATAGTGTCGTGTTTGAGAAGCTTTCAGAGGAAGAGATCATTGCAACTCTTAATCTTGACTTTGAAAACTCGCATGGGTCACAATGTAGACTTGACAACTTAGTTTCTTTAAATAAAACTGGAAACAACAGATTCAACAAAGAAAAATAAATATGACCCAAATGATAATGACTTTACATAATACGGCTGATTGACTTTGACACATTTGAACCAAAAGCTGCTATCAGAGGTGATACTTGACTTCTAGGCATGCCCAGTAGGTATATCCCATTCACCTCATGGCCATTCCCAATCACCTTCTGAGAGTCCATGTCCTAAAAAACATAGTAAGAAGGGAAAATTGTCATACTGCAATTCAAAGATTTTGTCAAATTACTAATTGAAAGCAAATTAGTGTTTAATTTAGGAACATGAAGAACTAAGGATAAGGTGAGGGTGTCTAAAGCTCTGATGTTTCCCTTGCTAGAGATAGGAGCAAGAGAGCCATCAACAAGGGTGATCTTATCTCGGCTAGATAAAAGCTGGTAAGTAGAAAATAAAGGGACACACTAGTCATGTGGTCAGAGGCACCAAAATCAATTATCTAAGGGATCCTACGATTACCTGAGATAGAAGCATGATTCGCAGTAGCACAAATACCTGAATGGGCATATGCGGATGAAGAGGGAACTGTCTCTGATGAAGTAGGTGATGTAGTAGTAGCTCCAGGTGACTAATTATTTGGCCATACTTCTCATACTCAGCCCTGGTGGCTGCTAGTTGCTCTCCCACTGACTTCTCAGCACTATGCCCCCTGTTCACTATGTGATGAGGTGGCTACATTTGTATTTCCACCTTTAATATTTTCATTCATTTTTCCATTGTTTGCATTTTTGAGATTGGCCGGTATAAGCTTTGGATGCAACTTCCAACAAGTGTCTTTAGTATGTTTAGGCTTCTTATAGTATTCACAAACATCTTTCATCCTAGTGTTGACCTTCGGTTTCATCCTGGCATTAGCATAGTGATCCATCTGTGGCTCTACAGACTGAATTTGTCTCTTGCTCTCCTCACTACTCACCATAGCATAATCTTGAGATAAAGTCACATCATCCTTCGCCAAAACATTTTGTCTCACAATATCATACTCCGGGTTGAGTTTGTTAAGGAACTCAAAAACCCGATTTCTTTCCACCAACTTCCTATGTGTTTCAGCATCCTTTATACACCTCCAAAGCATAATCTCCATCAAATCAATCTCTTGCCAAAGAGATTTTAGCATAAAGTAAACAGCTAAGGGCTTCTCCCCTTCTCTTAGATTATTCACATCATTCTTTAATTTGTAAGCCCGAACAACATTCAACTTTTGGGAAAAAATCTCTATGACATTATCCCACACCTCTTCTGTAGTTTCCATCCGCAAGTAGTGCTGGCTAATATGTGGCTGCATAGAATTCACTAACCAATCATAGGTAGGGTTAGCCTCCCTTGGTTTCTTCTTGCTTCTGGTGATATAACCCATTTCCCTCTACTACACACATGTATCTTAATAGACTGAGACCAGGCTAAATAATTGGTCCCATCCAGCTTCACAATGGTCACTGCCCCAAAAAGATTCTCCATTAAGCCCCCATGTCCAAACTTGGAATCTATGGGATATTTGGTTTCTCCTCCAGTTTGCTCCATTGAGTGAAACAGCGATCAAAATAAGTCTCAACTGAGTTAGAATTGCTATCCTAAGCAAAAAACTACTCTTTAAACAACCAAATCTAGAGTTTCACAGGACCCACCTGAAGGGGAGAAGAGGAGAAGGTTCAACCGCTTCTACCAGTGGTTCTAGAACCTTGTTCAACTCAAATCACCCTTAATGAAAATCAAAAGGCTACCCTTTGATGTCCAGCGCTAGATTCAGTGTGTCTCTAGGACTTGTAACTAGTTTTCTCCAGTTATCTAGGGTTTTTGGGAAAAATCTCCAAGAACCTGCCTTGGGATTCAACTGGGGATTAAAAACTTCACAAAATCTCTCCAAAAATCCCTCCCAATTGGGCTACATAAGCTGCTCCTTAATCAGCGAATCAATTCTCCATACACACTGTGTATGGGCAAAGAGAGAAGAAAGAAAAGAAGGTGAGAACTTGCTTTAATACCAAGTTGTAAATCACACCTGCAATAATTTAAATTAAAAGAAAAGAAATAGGAGAAAAGGAGATTGAACTTTGAAGAGAGAGAAGTGATGGAGGAAGAAGATTGAAGAAAAGGAAGAAGAGAGAGTTGTTCTAAAACCCTCTCTTCAGCCCCCAATGATTTCTTTTATTCTTTTGTTGTAAAAAATAAGGACAATTATGTGTGGTGCCCTTAGTAGGGCGTCCACTAAAGACAGCAATAAAAAACAATAAAACAGGCCCATAACTAAGGCTCACTACCTGCTAACACAAGTCATAAGCATAACTTAAAGAAAAAAAAAGAAACTAAGGCCCATTCGGCCCATTATCTCTACAGTACTCGGGGCCTATTCAATATGGAGATGTGGTTGGGAAGCTAAGGGAGGTTTGTCCAAGACTTTACAGACTCTTTGATTAGCAGTTGAGGGTGGATCAATGCTTTGAGATGAGAGGAGACCAATTGGTGTGGAGCCCAAAGTTTAGAAGGCTGTTGAGAGATTAGGAAGTTGAGGAATGTATACTTCTGTTAGAAAAGCTGCAATAGGTTGATATCAAGGTTTAAAACGTCGATGCCGATGGAAATGTCGCTTACCAAAATATAGGACATATGTCGGAAATGTCGAGGGGAAATATTGTAAATGTTAGAGACATTGTGGAAATATGCAAAGATATTTTGTAAAATGATAAAAGAAGCATTAATACATATTTCTAGACTATTATCTTATTCCCAACCATTATATAAAGCTAAGAAACTAAGATCAATAACAAATTAGTAAATGACAACTTACTGATTTATTATGCATTTTGATGTTTTTACAAGGTTATCTGATATTTTCTTTTCCTATTTTTAATTCTGATTTATTATAAATTCTAATATAATTATTTTGCACTAGTAAATAGAAATACATTTATTCTGATTTTTTAAAATATTAAAGTTATAATACATTATGTTTTATTATAAATTTAATAAACTGATTCTCCTTTTTGTAGTATTAAGATTATGATAAATTCTGATTTCTTATAAAACTTAATGAATTTATTATGATTTTTAATACTAAATTTATAATAAATTAAATTTATTCTGATTTTTTGTATTAAATGTAGAATATGATTTATTATAAAATTTAATAAACATTTTCTGATTTTAATAAATATTTAAAAAAATACTAACTAGTTAATATTTTATTACTTGAAAAATATTTTATGTTTTATATTATAAAGTAATTAATTTATTCTTTTGTTTTTATATTTTGTTAATTCTGTTTTATAAATATTTTATTTGAAATATTAAATAGAAATTATCAATGGAATAATCTTTATTAATATACTGTATTATATTAATATAATATACTAATATATTATATTTTTAATGTACATTAGTCGACATCTTGTTGACATAATAGGAAAAAGTGTATTTTTTTGGTTATTTGGACCGATTTGGTCGATATTTCCAAAATATAGGAAATGTCGACCGGCATAATGTAATTTTTATATTACCATCCATTTTCATGTCGGTGAGCCTCGACATCGACATATGTTGGGCGACATAAGCGACATTTGGCGACATTTGAAACCATGGTTGATATTTCTACTGCTGCTAGAGACAGATTGTGGTGGAAAGAATGCAAAAATGGGATTTTCACTGTGAAATCCTTTTACTTGGCTCTGATAAGGGAGCAGATGACTGTGGATCAGGTGGAGGGAGTGTGGGGGAATCCTATCCCTCCTAGGGTGGAGGCCTTCGCTTGGTTAGTGTCGCTGGACAGTATTTTAACTTCAGACCACCTGAAGAATAGAGGTTTCTACATGGCAAGTTTATTTTATCTTTGCTGTTTGGATGAGGAAACAGCTTTCCACCTGTTCTACACATGCAAGATGGCTCATATCATTTGGAGTTTCTTCTACTTTTTATTTGGAATTGACTTATTTCAGCCTTCGTCTATGGAAGAGTTATTTTCCTCCTGGCCAAGTTTTAAGGGGTGCAAGAAAGCAAAGATCGTATGGAGCTGTATCCCTCTTGCAGACTGCTGGGTCTTATGGAATGAGGGAAATAGAAGATTATTTGAGAACAAACAGAAGAACATTGAAGGTCTTTTAGCATTGATTGTAAATCTGTCAGATTGGGTCCTGGTGCATCTGAACTTCATTCAAACTAGCAGAACAGAGATGGGGGAGAATTTTTGGAATGTTCGAGTTACAGTCTTGTAATCTTGATCAGTTCTGTTTTCACTGGTTTTTCTAGTGTAATGTAATCAGCTTGTTAAGATTACAAGACTGCCAATAATTCTAGTCTTGTAATCTTAACACCCCCTGGGTCGTATGACTCTTTTCTATTTTAATGAAATTTTTATTCTGATTCTTTAAAAAAAAACAAAATGGAGATGTGGTGAGATCAGAATTATTGGCAGCAGTCTACAGAGTAGAGAAAGCTAAAGAAATGGGGGTTGATAAGCTGATTATTGAAAGTGATTCAAAAGTAGTTGTGGGCTGCCTTAAAAAGGGGGATGACATCATATGGAAGTTAAGGAATGAATTTAGGCACTTCAAGCAGATTTCTAAAGACATGATAATCCAAATAAGGGGATTAGGAGATCTGCAAACAGTTCGGCTGATGGTCTAGCAAAGCAAGGAATTCAGAGACAATCTATGTTCTGGGCATTGATGTAAATAGTGAATAGTTTCTGATTGGGCTTTTTGTCTTTTGCCCACATCTCCTTGTTGTATCTATATTTTTAATCTAACAATCAATTTTGTGTTGCTGACCCCCCCTCCTTGTTGTATCTATATTTTTGCCGACATCTCCTCGTTGTATCTATATTTTTAATCTAACGATCAATTTTGTGTTGCTGACCCCCCCTCCTTGTTGTATCTATATTTTTGCCGACATCTCCTTGTTGTATCTATATTTTTAATCTGCTAGTCTACTTTTTGTCAGTTTTTAAAATCCCAGTGAGTGTGGAGAAGAGGATTGGAAAGTCATTAGGGATTTCTTGTGGGATCCAGGAGAGAACAAAAGTAGTCTTCTTTTGAAATGGGAGGAGGCATGCCAATCAAAAGAGTTGGGTGGGTTAAAAATAGGTAGGATCTAGGAAAAGAATTTGGCATTGTTGGGTAGGTGGGTTTGGAGGTTCCCAAGAGAAAAAGAGGCTTTATGGCATTTGGTAATAGAAAGCATATATGGCTTGCACCCGAGAAGCCCTTGAAAAACAATTCTGGCTGACCAACCACAAGAGCAATCTTTGACTGGTCAACTAAAAAAAATCTGACTTCATCCATGGGTTCCAAACAATTTTGTATGGGGTACTGCTGCTGCTTCTAGTGTTAGACAGTTTTCTAATAAAGGACTTGACTATGAACTCACTCAATTTCTCTTACTTCATTATACTGATATGACTTTATAGTGTCCTCGCTATTTTTCTGATATGAGGTTTTCTTCTTTTTTGTTTTTTATTATATTATAAATGAAATCCTTTGATCATGTTATTGCTATTGATAAAAAATTGCAGTGGTGTTGATTCTCTCTTTTCATTTTTTCCGTCCTGCCATATATTTGATGATTTCCCCTGAGATGAAGTCTTTAACATTTTATGTTTCTTTCAGATTTCAAGAAACCATGGATCGGTTCACTGCCAAACTAGAGTCAGTTTATAATGCTTCTGGAGGGAAAAAGATCAACATCATAAGTCACTCTATGGGGGGCTTATTGGTGAAATGTTTCATGTGCTTGCACAGTGATGTAATAGCTTCATTTCTCATGTCAACTTCTTTCATTTGATATGACTTCTGGTTGTGTATGGTTATATTAACTCTTCGAAAAAAAAACCTTCTTTCATGTGATACTTGTTGCCTTCTATAGAATATGTTTGTAACTTAGGAACCTTCTTGATCTTATTGTCATATCTCCAATTGTTGTTTTCTACCAAGAAGTTTTAATTTCTATTTTATTGTTCTTCTGCAGGTTTTTGAGAAATATGTGAAGAATTGGATTGCAATTGCTGCACCATTCCGGGGTAAGTAATGAAAATGGGCTCTTATGTCTTGCAGTTACAAGTATATGATGCATAAATACCAGGTTCTAGAGGTGTTAAGTTTTCCCTTTTAGTCTTTGAGATCCCGAAATTCCGATTTGTCTTGCCTATATATCTGTTTCACAGAAGCCCCTTGTTTTTTTCCTTTTTCTTTTGGGAGGGAGAGAAGCATTCTTATATGGTTGTATACCAACAGGTGCACCTGGATATATTACATCTACCTTCTTGAATGGAATGTCATTTGTGGAGGGGTGGGAACAAAATTTTTTCATATCAAAATGGAGCATGCACCAACTGGTAAATTTCTGTTTCATCAGTATCCTGCACATTTCTTCTACACACTACATTTTCTTTTCCCTTTGTTTGGTTGAATAATTTCCTATATTGTTTGGGGGCACACTATACTTTAGTATCTATATGTAGTGGATTGTAGATTATGAAGTTTTGTGAAGTGAGTAAACTATTTTATTAACTATTCAGAAAATTGTTTTATGATGAGAGTAGTAATTCCTGTAGAGAGACTGGGCCGAATGGGCCCTATCCCATTACTGTCTTATTGATTAGTTCTTTCTTGTTATTTGTTCTTAATGGGCCTTTAATTCTTTTTATGTTTTCTAAGTATGCTGATGAGGTGGATGCCCACTTAAGGGCAGGCTTGTAATTTATGTAATCTTAGTAAGATTAATAAAATATTAGAGAGGAGAAAGAGGAGATTATCAAACTCCTTTCTCCCTTCTCCATTCCTCCTTCTTCTTGCTGTCTTCTTCTTCTCTTCCTCTTCTACTATAATCTGAAATATTTTTACTATTTTTTATTGGTCTGAATCACATCTTGGTATCAGAGCAGGTCTTCCTCCTCTTTTCTTTTTCTTTTCTTTTCCCATACACTTTTCGATTAGAAGAGTGTATGGAGAGATAAGTTGTTGATTATTCAAAGAACTTGTATGCCTAGTTGGTAGAGGGTTTGGAGAGTTAGAATCTACCTGTGGATTGCCAAGAAAGTGGAGCTGCTGATTTTTTTGCCCAAAACCCTAGAGAGTAGGTTAAAGAGACTGTTTGGGTGTGGCTCTCAAGGCTTGGAAGGTTCCTTTTGATCTCCAAAAGTGGGTGGTATTAGTTGGAAGAGGTTTGGGAAGCTCTGGTTGGAGTGACTACTTCTCTCTTTCTCCCTGGAGGCCAGGTATAGTGAAACCCTAACTTTGGGTTTTTTTAAGTGTTGGTCTGACCTCAGTTAGGTCTATAAAGCTTGAAAACCTTTTTTTTTTATTTTTGTTTGATCAATGGAGCAATCTAGAAGTGAGATGAAGCAAATCCCGGTGTCGGGGGTTGGTCCCGTAGATTCCATTTTGATAAGAGTAACTATAATCAAACTTGATGCGGAACAAATTATTTAGCTTGGGCACAATCTATAAAGATTCATGTTTGTAGTAGAGGTAAATTGGGGTTTCTCACGGGCAATAAGGAGAAACCGCAAGAGATTGATCCTACATATGAGAAATGGATGCATGATAACTACACAATTATTGGATGGTTGGTAAATTCTATGCAGCCTCACATAAGTCAACATTATCTTTGGATGACTTCAGCCAAGGAGATTTGGGATAGTGTTATAGAAACATATTCTCAGAAATTGAATGTTGCAAGGGCCTACAAACTGAAGAATGATGTGAAAAATCTGAAACAGGGGGAGAAGAGTGTAGTTGTCTACTACTCGATGTTGAAGTTACTATGGCAGGAGATTGATGTTATGAAATCAGTTGTATGGGAGAGTACCAAGGATGTAGAGACATTTAGGAAATTTGTGGAAAGAAATAGGGTGTTTGAGTTTCTTACAGGACTTAACCTTAAATTTGATACTACGAGACAAAATATTCTGGCCAAGGATGAAGCAACACTTGCTCAGGCATATCTATGGTGAGCAGTGAAGAGAGCAGGTGACAGGTACAGTTATAGGGTCCACCACCTTCAAAACATTTTGCACATGCTGGAATAAAACCAAAGGGGCCAATTGAGAAGAAAGAGGTGATATGTGAATACTGAAAGAAACCGAAACAAATTAAGGATACTTGTTGGAAACTTCATCCAGATCTTCTCTCAGATAGGTTTTGGAACAACAACTTTAAGAAAGGTGGTCAGTATGGAAAGCCCAAGAATGCAAATGTTGCTACAACATCTAAAGGTGGAAATAGGGAAAGTGAAGAAAAATCTGCTATGGAGTAGTTGGTAGTAGTGAAGGCAAATGTTGTTACATCCAGATCTTCTCCCAGATAGGTTTCGAAACAACTTTAAGAAAGGTGGTCAATCTAGAAAGCCCAAGAATGCAAATATTGTTACAACATCTGAAGGTGGAAATAGAGAAAGTGAAGAAAAATCTACTATGGAGCAGCTGGTAGCAGTGAAGGCAAAATTTGAGAGATATGGGAGGTTAATTAATCACTTGGAGACTATTGTTGTAACTTCCTCCTCAGGCAACACCTCTTCATCCGCATTTGCCCATTCAGGTATTCGTGCTTCTGCAAATCATGCTACAGCCTCAGGTAATTGTAGAATTCCTTGGGTTACATATTTTGGTCTATCAAACCATATGACTAACATATCTAACCTTTTCTGTTCATATCAACTCTGGTAAAGAGAAAATTTTCTTCGCCGATGGCTCTCTTGCTCCCATCTTTGGCAAAGGGAATGTTAGAGCCTCTTACTCCCTTGTTTTGTCCTCTGTCCTTCATGTTCCCAAACTTAACACTAACCTTTTATCTAGTAGTAGCTTAAAAAAATCAATGAATTGCATCGTTACCTTCTTTCCTACTCATTGTGTTTTTTAGGACCTGAAAACTTAGAGGATGATTGGGAGTGGCCATGAGGCGAATGGAATATATTTGTTGGATATCTTTGATTGAACTCCTGGACCACCTAGTGGAGTAGCTTTGGAGTCTATCTCATTAAAGTCAGTTGATAGAGCCATGTTATGTCATTTGAGATTTGGCCATTTGCCTTTTTCAACTTTAAGTCGTTTGTTTCCAGAAATGTTTAAGGGAATATCCGTATCGAGTCTTCATTGTGAGTCATGTGAACTTGCAAAACATTGTAGACAATCTTTTTTATTGAGTAATAAAAGATCAGTTTCTCCTTTCCATATTGTGCACTCTGATGTGTGGGGGCCACATCATTTATCTTTTATGGGGGGTTACAAGTATTTCATCATTTTCATTGATGGTTTCTCTCGTTACACTTGGATTTACCTTATGAGGTCTCGGGATGAAGTGCCAAATATTGTACAAAAATTTCATGAACTTATTCTTACCTAGTTTAATACTCGGATCAAAATATTCTGATTTGATAATGCAAAGGAATATTTTGAGAAGAGCCTTTCCTCCTACTTTGATACCTTTGGAGTTATTCATCAAAGTTCTTGTTGTTACACTCCACAACAAAATGGAGTGGTAGAAAGGAAGAACGGACATGTAGTTGAGGTTGCGAGGAGTCTCCTTTATGCTTATTATGTTCTTGTTAAGTTTTGGGGGTATGTTGTCTTTACAACTACATACTTGATAAACCGGATGCCTTCTCGAGTTCTGTAAACCCCCTTTAGCCTCCTATTTCCAAATGAGGATTTCTTCTCTCTTCCTCTTTGAGTGCTTGGATGCACCTATTATGTTCATGTTCACAGTCATCAGAGACATAAGTTTGAGCCTAAAGCACAAAAGTGTCTTTTTGGGATATTCTTCTACACAAAAGGAGTATTGTTGTTTTGATCCAATTTGTGGCACTCGCTTTGCTTCCAGAGATGTCACATTTTTTAAGTATGTTCCTTTCTTTTGTGCTTCTCCTTAGTGGGAGCATTTAGAGGAGTTGTTTGCGATGTCACTCTCTACCCCTCCTTCGATCCCCATTAAGTCTTCTATTGAGTTTCTCATCGAGTCTTCTTCTCATGTTCATTCTCCCCCTCCTCCTCATGCTCATCCTCCCAAAGTTACTTCCCATCCTATTGTCTAAAGGTGGTACCAGAGACAAAGACTCAGGGATGTGCAGGTTATTTCCACACCTTCAAATGAGCCTCTTGCACCTCCCATCACTACTGAGGTAACAGGTCAGCCCCCTTCTATCACTTCTGATACCTTCCCTGACCTTGATCTCCCTGTTGCTCTTCACAAAGGCAAACGGAAATGTACGATTCATTGCATTTCCAAACACCTGCCCTACAACCTTCTTTCCCCTACCTATTGTTCCTTTATTGCCTCTGTTTTCACACATGTGACTCCCAAATCTGTCCTAGAAGCCTTATCCAAACTAGAATGGAGGGATGCTATGGTGATTGAATTAGATGCTTTGCATAAGAACAGTACCTTGGAAATTGTGGATTTGCCCAAGGGAAAGGAACCGATTGGCTGTAAGTGGGTGTTCACTATCAAGTATCATTCATATGGTACTATTGAAAGATTTAAGGTCCATTTGGTTGCTAAAGGATACATTCAGATGTATGGTATTGATTACTTGGAGACTTTTGCCCCAATGGCCAAAATGACTTTAGTTTGAGTTTTGCTATCTTTAGCTGCTACTTTTGATTGGCCACTTCATCAGTTCGATGTTAAAAATGCTTTCTTGAATGGGGACTTACATGAAGAGGTCTATTTGTCTTTACCTTTAGGGGTGTATGGGAAGGAGATGCAAGCAAAGTTCAAAATATCGATACGCCCGATACACCGGTAGGGGCGTATCGGGTGTTTTGATAGCTTTTTTTTTCCTTTTATTATTTTTTTTCAAACCAGTCCAGGGGGCCGGTTTAGAACTCCTCCACCCTTTGAACTTATTAGACCCTTGATACATCCACTGTAGGGGTGTATTGGAGGGGTTCCGGAATGATATGTATCGGCTGATACGGGCTGATACGTGTTGATACTTTGAACCTTGGATGCAAGGGAAAGTCTATAAACTGAAGAAGCCCCTTTATGGCCTTAAGCTTGGGGAGCTTGTTTCAAGCCATATAGAGATTTCTTTATGCAACACACAAGAGAAGGATCACTACAATAACCAAGAGGAGGTTTCATGTAAATGGTCTCCTTCAATTGACCATGAAGTTATTGTTAACATCTAGCTATTACATGGACCAAGATTAGACAACAAACAATGTTAGGAGAACACACACTATAGTGATCTTAGCAACTGGGGCAAAGGTTTTTTCATAATTAAAGTTGTACTCCTGACTATAGCCCTGGGTAACTAATCGAGCCTTATATTGATCAAGGGATCCATCAAATTTTGGCTTGACGGTGTAAACCCAACCGCTCCCAATGATGGAGGCATCTGAAGAAGTAGGCACAAAATCCCAAGTGTCATTCTCATGAAGAGCCTAATCTTGGCATCCATGGCTTCTCTCCAATGAGGAGTTCTAATGGCGATTTCCCTTGGAAGGAAACAGCCAAGGCCCTTTACCTAAAAGTGCTTTGTTTTTTGCCATCAAATTTCCACAGCCTAGGCCCCTTTTACCTTACTTTTCTTCACCAAAGCCCAATTCACTAAGTGGTCTTTCTTTGAATCCCCAAGCTCCCATAAAAGGTCTCTCATGATCTTCTCTAAAACCTTTTCCACCGACACCGGTAATTTGAAAACTGATAGAAAATAGATTGAAAGTTAGCTAGGATTAATCTAATCAAGGTAATTCTCCCTCCCAATGAGATGTAATTTGTCTTCTACCTAGCAAGTTTTCTGCTCAACTTTTCAACAATAGGATTCTAGAAGGCTCTAGATTTAGGATTTGCCCCCAGATATAAGCCTAGGTACTTAATTGGTCAATCAACATTTCAGCAACCAAGTAAGGAAGCACACCTCTCTAGTTCTTCCCTCCCCATATTAACCCCTGTCACACACCTCTTGTTGAAATTCACTCTTAAATTGGAGGTTTTCTCAAAGAATATTAAAAGCTTCATATTCCTCACCCCAACTCCCCCTAAATCTTCACTAAAAAGCGAGGTCATCAGAAAATTGCAAGTAACTAACTACAACCTCATTCCTCCCAACCCTCCACCCTGGCACCCTCTAATTAGACCTTTGTTATCGGCCCTAGTTATTAGCTGACTAAAAGAATCTTCTATTCGGGTAAAAAGGAAGAGAGAAAGGGGATCCCCTTGCCTCAATCCTCTTTTGGCTTCAATGAAGTCTTCGACTACTTCGTTGACCATAATTGAATAATGTACTGAAGTCAGACACTCTTTCATCCACATTCTCGATCTACTACCTAAAGCTACAAAATTCAAGCAAATCCTCTAAGAATGACCAATCCATATTATCATAAGCTTTTTCAAAGTCCAGTTTGCAACCCCAACCCTTCTTTCCTGGAAACTTTGTCCCTTGTTGGATCCCAAAAGTGCCTTTTATGTAGTTTATGATGTCTATAGTATAAACTGAGATAAACACATTAAATATTCTACATGCATTAAAACCACATATAAGCAATGGACATGGATGAGTCCACAACTAGAGTCCCTTTGAATTTGTAAGAGGTAGCACTTGTACTCCAGCTCTTTATGTCAGCTGCTGTTGCTCCTACTTTCTACACATGGAGTTATTTTGACTCTTTCTTTTATGAGTGGTAGTTGGGGGAAGTAGGTGGTTCTATGGATTGGCACTCTTTAATAGGTTCTCCATTGGTTTGTTAGACAAAATGTAGGCTAAGATGGTGATCAAAGTAGACCCAAGGAGGGAGGGGGTTGGGGTTTAGGAGGGTGAGATTATTCAACAAAGCCTTACTTGGGAAATGGTTATAGAGATTCAGGTTGAGTAAAGAGGAAAACTCTTCATGGAGGAGGGTGGCGATTAGTAAATATGGGGTTACAAGATTTGGGTGCGAATCAAGGGAAGTTAGCTCAGCATATGGGGTGAGTGTATGGAAAGGAATAATGGATTTTAATCAGTTCAGATCTCTATTTCTTTAACAAGCTTTGCAGTTGGGGATGGAGCTAGAATAAGGTTTTAGGAGGATGAATGGAGTGGAGTGGGAAGATTGTGTGTGGTTTGCCCAAGATTATTCAGGCTGTTGGAACTGGGAGTGTCTGTTCTCAGTTGTTATGTAAGAATTGTGGAGAAGATAATTTGGTGCCTGAGATTCAGAAGGCCACTCCTTGATAGGGAGTTTGAGGAGTGTTTAAGTCTGCTGGAGAAGTTGGAGAAGGTGAAGATCTCAATCCAGTCTAGGGATGAGATAGGGTGGAAAGAATGCTAAAATGGAAAGTTTACAGTCAAGTCTTGTTATTGATCCCTGTGCAGGAACCAAATGGACTTTCGATTCTTTGGGAGGAGTCTGGGGTAACCCAATACCCCCTAGGGTGGAAGCTTTTGCCTGGCTGGTGGATATGGATAGCGTGTTGACGGTGGATCATTTGAAGTCAAGAGGATTCAGTTTGGCCAGCATTTGTTTTATGTGCAAGGAGGAAGAGGAATCAGTCAGCCATCTCCTCTTTGAATGCAAACTTATGGTTTCTTGTGGAACCTCTTCACGATACTCTTTGGGGTTAGGAATTTCCAGCCAAGGTCACCTGCTGAAATGTTTTCTACTTGGCCAAGAATCAGGGGAGTAAAAAAAGGCTAAAATAATATGGAGCTGTATTCCACTTTCCATATGCTAGAACATCTGGAAAGAAAGGAATAGAAGAGTCTTTGAAGGCAAGGAGTGGAAGCTGGATAGATTGGTGGCATCTGTGGGAAAATTAGTTGCAGATTGGGTGTTGATATTGCCAAAGTTCTCTCAGACGAAGAGAGAAGATTTAGGAGAAAGATTGTGGAGGTGGTGGATTTACAGAATTATGAAGGGGAAATTTAAAATTGTAATGTTTTTGTTTTTCATCTTTTGGTTGTTTGGTGCTACCTTATCACCTATCCAGATTGTACTCCTTTTATTTTAATGAAATTTTCTTTCACTTATAAAAAAAATGGTGATCAAAGTAATTCTACAGAGCCATCAAATTTTACATTACAGGTTGTATTTTTTTGCTCTTCAGGTCATGTCATAGCCTAATTCAAGTGTATATATTTGGAATGATGGTGATAAAAGATTCTAGTAATTTCTTTAATTATTTTGCAATGGAAATTAAAAATTCAAGAATCTTGATAATCCAAATTCCCAAGATCACGCACATGGTGGTGTACACAATCCAAATTTAAAATAAATTAATCTGCATATTTCTATGTAGATCAATTTCCAAGAAAGTTATTCAAATATTGCCTTTGTTCCTTTTCTACAGCCTTGCAAATGCTTGGCCTCCAAGATAGTCCACATAGAGCAGCAGCAGATCAAATATCCTAAATCCTTCTTAGCATTCGATCCAAGAAAGAAAGAGGAAGAGGGGGCGGGCTCCAAGAATGTGCTAGCAATCTATTTGTGTTTTTAGGGTTTAGAGTTGTAGTATAAAAGGCTCTCTTAAACCCTAAGTCCCTAAGGTCACCACCCCATGAATTCCTTATATCGAGTTATGCTCTAATTGCACTTAGGAAAGCTTATCTTATAAGTTTTGGATAATTGCAATTAGGCCCCTCCACAAATGATGCCAAACTCCTTCAGTATTTCCAAATGGAACTCCTTCCATCTGAATTGAATTAAAACTCCTTCCACAAGTCATGAGTGACACCTAGCAGCATGTCATGACCACCCTAATTGTTTTAATTTCATGGAATGAACCTTTTCATCTCTAGTTACCATGTAGTAGGATCCTTCTATCATATAATGTCTTGAAAGAGCAAAGGGTCATGATGAATATGTCAAACCCTACTGGCAGTCATATGTCCTACTGAATTGATGATGACCCATCTTGGAACTCTTTCCATAAACCATGTTGCCTTGGCCAAGGGCTTCCTGAGTCACATCAATCTCAGTTGCTTAGGTGATAGGACATTCTCCCACCTCATGAAGAGTGACATATTCCATTTTTGTGCATTCACATGCCTCCATGTACAAGTCACCATATCCAACATTTGCATGCTTACATCCCTTGATTAGGGTATAAGTATTTGCATTGTCAAACTATGGAGGCTCATGCACAAGGCATCCATGATGCCTCAGGTCTAAGGATCATCTACATAACTGTGATGATAGAATCGGTTATTGACAAAAGATTCCATGTAATTATTCTATTAATGGGTCAAGTTCAATGAACTTGTTCTCTAACAAGCACCCATGACAACAGTTGACAATCATGTTCAGGATGAGTAATACATTGTTAAGAAGATATGTTGACATTGCAATTGACTATAAGGTGAGTGAAGAGGGAATCAGAAATTAATTATGTTTGAGAAAATATGGGATTTAAATAGAACTCTACACAATCACTTGACGTAGGAGCCAAGAGGTCAGATATGGAATTTTCTGAATTTTATCTGTACTTGCTATTTTTTGATGGTGGGGGTATTTTGACCATTTTACATGTTGTCAATGTGGTCCAGAAAAAAGTTTGGTTTGTCTGGTAATAGTTTAACTGTGCTCAAAGTTTCATATTAATTGGCTAAGTAGTCTTGGAGTCCTAAGTTTTCTTATCACAACTTAACTGAGCCTTAATCCCAACTATTTGGAGCCAACTCTAATTACTGAGTTTTCTTATGATGGTTGCAATTGCAATTCTGAAATTTTCTTAGTTTTACTAAGATTAACCACCCTTATGGTGTGTAAATATGTTATAAGTTAATAATGTTGATTAATGAATGAAGCAAGTTTTATGAGTCCTTATAACCTATGCTAAGAACGGTGAGTAATTTCAATAAAACCTACAGCAATTCTGGGTGCCTGTTGAGTGATTCTGAATTTTCTTCCCCTTTATTCTCCCAATATTCTCTTTAATTCTTCAAACAACCATTATAGCTCTCAACAGCCCTCAAGTTCTTCATATTAAGAATTCATTCAATATTCTCTTAGGCTCAGTGATTTCTTATCACCTTAGGCTGTATGTTCTCTTTCTTTTAGTAACTATTCTCCTTACCATTAAAACAAATACTTCTTGGGATTGGTTGGGTTCCTATTTGGAGGATTTTGTTTGACTTCCCATCTAAGAATCCTTGGCTATGTCAAGAATCGAAGTAATTCGACACAAGCATCTAGCTTTATCACAAATGTTAGATTTTCTTGTTGCATCACTTTCTCTGTCCTTGTTGACTTTACTAATTTACGTATTTGCCAAATTTCAAAATTCATGTATAGTTGTTTTCTAATGTTCAAATATATTAATACATTTATTATTGTAGAACTTTATCCTACTAGAATTCTTGGATGCTTATTGTTCATCGTCATCATCTAAGCCTTGTCCCAACTATATGGGGTCGGCTACAAAAATCTTGTTCCTGCTATTCCCAACTATATGATTGTCATACTAGTCATATTTACCGGAAAAATATTAAGAATAAACTCTCTGAGCTTATGACTTTTCAATTGTTAGTTCATCCATTTTCAGTTTATTTACTAAGCATTTTTATGAATTAATCATTAACAAGTTCTTCTCTTTCAGTTGATCGAATGCCCATCAATTTATGAGTTGATGGCTTGCCCTAATTTTGATTGGGAAGCAGTTCCACGTCTAGAAATATGGAGAGATAAGCTGGACAGTGATGGTAACTCTACTATTATGCTAGAGTCATATGGGCCAGAAGAAAGCATATCTATATTTAAGGAAGCCCTGACAAGTAACATGGTGAGCCATGTTCCCTTTTAATCTTTGATTACAGATTTATGTATCTTAAAGTATGTTAATTAGGAAAAATGTTTTCTCTAATTACTGTAAGATGCACATGCATACATGGATAAACATAGGTGGACAGGGATTTTTGTTTCCAATGCTTGACTTTGGTGCATGGGTTTACTTGTCCAAAACGAAAAGATAAACAGAAAAAAAGGAAAAGGATAGTGGTTTGTTTAGGCTAATGACCTACATGATTTTGTTTCCAGGTCAATTATGATGGGGTGGTTATTCCTCTACCATTCAACACAGAGATCTTGAAATGGGCTAGTGAAACTCAGAGTGTTTTATCATGTGCTAAGGTTCCCCCGCAAGTTAAATTTTACAACATATATGGGACTAACAATGACACACCTCATACTGTTTGGTAATATTTCTTTCAAACTCATGTATTTCTTGCCACATATTTTGCAGTCTTGCACAATTATGCCTCTATTTCTTTTAAATGGTATCATGTTTGTTTTTCCAAGGGATGTTTGGAAACCAACAAAATGAAATCAGCATACTAGCATATGTGACATTCATCTTGCATGTGGTTCATACTTGCAAGAGCCAAAGATTCCATTAGCTTGTTGAGTCAGAATTGTTTAGCTAGACTTGTAGATTCAAGTGTATGGCACTAAGAGATTTGATATTCATTCATCTTGCATGTGGTTCACCTTGTACCTTGACTTAAAACCTTGTTTTATTTCTCTGCAGTTATGGGACTGAGGAAACACCTGTTAAGGACTTTAAGGAGCTACCATTCTTCAAGGTTCTCTCTGTCTCTCTCTTTATCCCAATAAATTTTCTCATTCCTTGATATACTGAATATTACTCATGCAATCAGATATATTTGGCTGAACTTCATAAAACATGTATACCTTTCTATGACATCCAGATAACTAAACATGGGGGAATGGGGGAGGTTCGGCGGTTATCGAGTTGGGAATGGAGGAGAATGGATCTAGGGGGGGGAGCGGAGAATGCGGTGGAAGAGGCAGAGATTAGAAAGTTCAAGATAAGGGAAGGAAAAGGGAACAGCTTTGATTCTTCAACTTTTGAAGTGGTCATTGGAAGATTAGGCATTGATTTGGGTTGTAGAAGGAAAATATATGAGGGGCTGTTAAGGGTGATATTTTGGAGACTCCGAAAAACCCAGAGCTTTAAGCAAGTCTAACATGGTTCTTGTTACAAAGGTTTTTTTGAGACTGAAAGATGGTCTGGTAGGTGCAGGACTGACCAACAAATACAAAAGAAGAGAAGCAAAAGCTAGAATTTCTTGTGTTGAGAACCCCCAAGAGGAGAAGCGATCTCTGCAGACTGGAGACAGGAATGAGATTCATCCAGAAAAACAAGAGGATTTGGGAGTGGGACTGAAGGAAAGGGATGAAGTGGTAATGGGTCTGGAAGGGGGAAATGTTCAAAAAGAAGGAAGATTAGGGGGGGGGGGGGAGGATGGAAATCGAGAAGTTAGTGAATAGTCAGGTGGAAGTGGGAAAATCTCTCGGTTTGTTCTTTTTGGGAGGGGAGAGTGTGGTCAGGTAGGCAATAGAACAGTTTGAAAAAAATATATATAAGAGAATAAAGAAATAAAAAAAAAAAATAGTTGGGGAGGGAGGAGAGAAATGGGACGAAGGAGAGGGAAGGGAAGAGTGAGGGGGGGGGGGGGGGATGTTCGGAAGTTTAATTTAGTAGAGTATGGGAGGGGGGTGGCAGAACCAATGTGGCTATCCTGGAATGTGAGGGGTCCTGGAGCTGGTAGAAGTTGGTGGCAGCTGCGGCCAAATCCATTGCAGATTGTTTTATGATTTTTCCAGAGCTACTCAGCATTGATAGAAGATTTAGGAGTTTGATTCTGGGAGGGGGTGAGAATTCAAAATTGTAATCTGGAAAATTAAATTTTGCTCCAGTTCTACTTAGTCTCAGGTGGGGCGCTATCTTATCAGCTACCTAGATTGCACTCTTTTTTCCTTTTAATGAAATTTTGTTTTTACTTATAAAAATGTTTTACAATACCTGTATTAGCAAAGTAATATGCAGCTTTGAGCCTACAAACTTTTTTTGTTCCAATTGTTGCATGTATTATTTTTTAGCTCCTAACAATTTATTTATTTATTTTTACGATAAGAAATTATTGGCATGGTTGTGTTAGTTTCAGTCACTTCCCCATCTTGATAAATGAAGTGGTAAAGGACTTCTTTTTTCCCAACTTGTAGGGGTTTAAGGCAAGGGGACCCACTTTCTTCTTTCCTCTTCACCTTGTTAGTTGATGTGTTAAGTAGAATGATTTCAAAGGCTGATAGGGAAAATTTAATAAGTGGTTGGAAAGTAGATAGACTTGTAGTGTCAGTTACCCATATTCAATTTGCAGATGATATTCTAGTTTTCAGTGAAAGAGGGGACCTTGAGAAGGCAAGGAATCTAAAGACTATGGTGAAAAGGTTCGAAAGAATGTCCAATCTGAGAGTTAACCTGGAAAAGAGCAGTGTGGCAGGGATAAATTTGGATAATAGAGTGGTGGAGGCAATTGCAGGATGTTTAGAGTGCTCCGTAGTTACTTGGCCTATGACCTACCTGGGACTTCCTTTAGGGGCAAACCATAGGGAGAATAGTTTCTGGTGTCCAGTATTAGGGAAGTTAGAGAAGCAATTGGCTGTGTGGAAGATGAATTATATTTCTTTTAGGGGTAGGATTACCCTGATTAGAGCCACCCTGTCTAACCTACCAACCTACTTCTTGTCTGTCTTTAGGATCCCCTCTAAGGAAGCTAAGAAGCTAGAAAAGTTGATGAGGGATTTCTTGTGAGAACTGAGAGAGGGTAGAAAGGATCATCTGGTGAAGTGGGAAGTGGTGTGCAGAAGTAAAGAGGAGGGAGGTTTGGGAATACAGAATATGGAATTATTGGGAAATGGTTATGGAGATGGCCATAGAGAGAGCTAGACTGTGGCATGAGGTGATAAGATGTTCATGGTTAATTGGAGAATGGATAGGATGCTGGGGTTTCTCGGTGGGCAACTTTGGCAACACCTTGGAAGGCAATTCACAGTGTTCTCCCTCAACTTTACAAAATTCTCAGGTATGATGTTTGTATTGGTAATTCGGTTCTTTTTTGGGAAGATATTTGTGTCGAAGAGGCTCCTCCTTTGAAGGACCTCTTTTCGTCTTTGTTCACTATCTCTTGATATAAGAGAGAGCTTGTGTCAAAATTCTGTTCTCCCTTGGAATCTCCCCTGACACCAGTTTGGGGTTTCGGTTTTCAGGGAGGTGTAAGGGATGAGGAAATTGTGAGTCTAACCCGCTTGTTGAGTACCCTTGAAAAAGTTTATTTGGATCCCACAGAGCCAGATAAAAGGTTTTGACTCTTGTGCCCTTGGGTAGGTTTTCTTGCGCTTCTTTCTTTAAGGGCCTTTGTCGTCACGTGTCTACTCAGTCTTTCCCCTTTAAAGAGGTCTGGTGTAGGCCTGTTCCCCTAATGTTTTGGCATTCTGTTGGGAAGTGTTTTATGGGAAAGTAAACACCTCGGATAATCTACAAAGGAGAAGGCCCTATCTTTGCATCTCACCTGATTGGTGCACTCTTTGCAGATCCCATAGTGAGGATTGTTATCATTTACTAATTTCCTGTATGGTTAAGCAGATTTGTAGGATTGGCTCTTCCTGATCTTTGGATGCAGGTGAAATAGACCAGTAGAAGTAAGCTTGCTTTTTGACCCTTCTATCTTTTCTTGGCGCCAATGAAGAGAAAGAATAATGTGGAGGGTTAGAAGAGCAGCCTTGCTTTGGACAGTGTGGGAAGAAAGGAATGCTAGAATATTCCAAGAGAAGGAGAGAAGCCAACAAGAATTGAAGGACTATATGCTGTATAGGGCTATCTCATGGCTAAAATCTTTGGATTTATTTCAGCAGTTTTCTTTCAATGATCTGGAGGCATTGGGCAGCAGTGGCAAGTAGTTCCTCGTTAAAGATAAAGGCGCAGATGAGCTGGGTACAACCACCTGAAGGTTTTATGAAAAATTTTGATGGTAGCATTCAGGGCAATCCAGGTTATTCTGGGATGGGAGGAGTTACGAGGAATGAAAGTGGCATCACATGAAACTTTATGTTTCATGTTGTGTTTCTATCCTCTTCCCTAATAAAATCTCTCATTTATCAAAAAAAAAATATTTGCATGTTGTGTTTTTACAAATGTCATCACATGAAACTTTATAAGTACTACTTTATTTGGAATAGTGAAATATTTCACAAGGTAACTAGGGTATCAGCATATTGGATGGGATGCTCATGTCTTTGGGAACAAGTCAGGTTTGGTATCGGTAAGGACCACCTGAGCTTAATCCTGTTATAGTTTCCTTCTACCCTGCCACGTGAAAAAAAAAAGAAGAATTAATACCAAATACAACCTAAGCATTAGCAAAAACCATTACCTGCAGCACCCCATGAAGATGGGATAGTGGCATCAGACATTAACTTGACTATCCAAAGGATATAAAATTCAAACTAGGGTAATGGAGGAGGAAGGTTTCTTACCAGCAACAAAATGGAGGAGAGAAGTGGAAGTAGAAGCCAAGAAATTCTGTGTTAAAGAAGCTAGGAACAATGGAAGGCGGGCATTAAAAGTCAGAGAAGAGAAAAGAGCCACCATTTTTGTAGTAGAGGAGACAATAAAACAGTGTTGGAAGAGTTCAGTGGGTGTAAGTGGAAAAAGGTATGAGGTTGAAATCAGGAGAAATGTGAAAGGTTGGTTTGTAGTGATCATGAAAATTTTTGTTGATAATAACAGATGTTGTGTGTGCCGGAGAGGAGGCAAAGAATAGGGTGGAGATTGTTTGCAGACTTATTACAGGGGACACTGTTGAAAGTGGAAGAAAGACAGGTACCAAGATTGCACAGTGGCTCAGAGATAAGTGATGATTGGCTTTATAGGGAGGAATTGAAGGAGGAAAAAACTAAAAGAAGAAATTCTGCAACTAACTGTGTTTAGTTCTACCAGAAGTCAGAAGATGTATGGGCAAAGAGTTTGATTTGAACAGCATCTAAAAAATTTGCAGATTAAGTCAGAAGCCTTAATCGCCAGAACTGGGCTTCTGTTTGCGGATGCCACTTGGGAATCAAATTCATAATTCAGCAGTCATATCCTGGTTTCAACCTTGTGGACAAGGTTGTTTTTTAGGAGAGGGCGATTGATGAGACCACAGGGCTCTCTTTCACAGGTACTCAGGCCCAGACCTTGGCCCATGTGAGTAGCCCACAGACCACAGGCACAACATCTATCGCATGCTTGGTTTGCTTTGTCTACACCAGAAGGCAGGACATGTCAGCCAATTAGTTAGAATCTCCATGTGGGAAGTCAGAATCGGTTAGAATATTGGTAATGGGTAATGATTTTAATAAGCCATATATAGAAAATGTGGGGAAGGGAAGGTTATGTGAGTTTGAACCCTATTTTCCTTTCTTCCTTCATTTCTTCTTCTTGTAGGAGGTGAACCCCCTCGAAGTGGTTTCTGTGTTGGGCAGTGACCCAACACATTTTCTCCCAGCAGTGTTCTAAGGGTGTTTTCATGTGTAAGACTTGAGGAAATTTGTAGTGAAAGTGCACTGAGGCACAAATACAAAGTTTGGCACTGCATGCTTACAAGTTATGAAACATGAGTATTGTTGGTACCTTTCTGATGGTCAAATTTGAGGTGTGAAGCTTGATCTCATGAACATCTTGCATCATGTTAAGAAAATGTAAACTTCATCTTTATTTTTGCTTAATTTCTAGGTCTAACAAGGATTTTGAAAGTCCAGTTCAGTTGCTCAGTAAAACACAAAGAAACCTAGTAAAAAGAGAAAACAAAACCAAGCTTTATTGAAGAAACTCCTTTTTTGTAGGATACAGACGGGAGTATTGATGAGTACCATTGGATCACCATAGAGGGAGATTCACAGATTGTGATAGGATTGTTAGTGAAAGATAAAGAATGCATTTTGAGGCCTAGGACATTTCTATTCAAAGCGAACCTCTCATTAGATTGTCTTCATGGATTGGCTAATGTGATTGCTGATGGTTTAGTAAGAGATAGAATATCATGGAGTGGACTGCATTAGGGTATTTTGCTTTGCTGAACTTGAGAACTATTTCTATGTGTTTGTATGGGTGACCTGGCCCCTCGTAATCCTGACTTGTATTTTTTCTAATGGGTTCATGGGATTTACCGAAGCATCTCAGTGGGATAGAATGATAATACTTTATGTAGGTTCCACGTTTTGATAAACAACTGTACATCTTGATGTCTATTTGCAAATTTTCAGGCTAAATACATATGCATTGATGGTGATGGAACAGTTCCAACAGAATCAGCTATGGTATGTAATCTTATTTATTTATTTATTTTTGATAAGCATATGGTATATGGGCTTCATTCTATTTGATAAACCAACACTAAAAAACACCTATAATGTCTGTTCCTCTATTTTGTATATGTTTGGGGAAAGGAACTGCATTTCATTAATTTTTCACAGTTTTCTATTGCTCTGGATTCCTTCAAAATTGTTTTTCTGTTTCTGTTGATTCAGCTTAATCTGTAAACCATTAATAAGTAAATGGAGATATTTAAATTGATGATAAAATCTGTAAACCATTTAGTGTTTTTTCCTTTTCTTGAGGTCCTTTGTTGCTCTTGGAAGAAAAGTGTGTTTGTCTTCCTCTTGTAAATCTTCTATTGATGATTTAATGAAAGTGTTATTGATCAAAAAAAATCATGAAATATTTAATATGCTGAAAAAATTGTGAGGAACTTCTCCACACTATGAGAGCAAACTAAAAGTAAAATCATTGGAGAGGAGATAAGAGCTGAACCAAGACCATACTAGTACAAATATGGTGGGAGAGGTGGATAGAAGCTCTTGGTTTTTTATGGGATCACTCAACAAAAACTAATAGTAAAACTGTAAAAGGATTAGTAATGCACCCCAACCAGTGATCCGTATAAGGCTTTGCACACAGGATTTTTGTCTAGTAGCAGAATCCACGAGATTATGGTACATAGTTCATCAGTCATGTGCAATTTGTGGATCACTGATGTAGCTCCATGATATTTCTATTTTAGTTCATCAATAGCAGTGTTCTTTTCTTCTTTTTTAGACAGAAAAAATGCTAGTAAATCAGTAGTTACAATGCTAAATGCAGGATTTGATCCAAGGTCTGGGTTTAAAACCCCCCAAAATTTTACAAAACAAGCTGGCAAAAATAATGAAAACAATAATAATTTTGAAATAAAGAATCAGCTTTGCTAATCGGCCAATTAGCAGTTTACTGGATGAGGAATGCTTTGGATTGGCAACGTGTTCAATCCTCCAGTCAACATAATCCCTGTACCCCATGTTTTATTATTATTTTCCTGATTGATATTGAAAAGTAGAAACCCAATGAACATCAAAATATTTATTCTGTTCTCATGCAAATCTATTTTTTTAAGTTATATGTTGCCCTTGTTCCAGAGTAGGGAGAACATGCAGGAATAAGAGCAAATAGGGTGGAATTGTACCATGGATGGAATTGATCTGTTATTGAAAAAAAGAAACTTGAGAGTTGAGAGCAAGGCTTTAAAAGGCTAAAGGCGTAGTTGAGGCATAATGGCCCAAAAAGGCGAGGTGTAAGCTTCAAAGCCTAAGGAAAAATTAGTTGAAGTTTATAAATTGATTAAAATAACATATAATATACCAAATTAGAATGATAAAAAGGTATAAATATCCATGAATTAGAAGTTTATAAGCAATAAGTTTCAGTGTTTAAGCATTAAGTAAAATAATAACTAATCAATTAATAGTCATAAATATTTTATATTTTCATGTTTCAAGATGTAAAGTTCTCAAATTATTTATATGGCCAATTTAGAAGAAAGAAAACATATGAAGAATAATCCATATAATTGATATTAGATTTATGGTCATCGAATGGTTTAGAAGAAAGGAAATAACTTAGTTGGTTTGATCTATGCAAAAAAAAAAATCAATAAAAAGAAAAAAAAAATCATTAAGAAAAGAAACGAGAAAATTTTGGTTATCCAAGAGAAACTAATAACTTAATTGGCCCTTTTTGCATTGAACTCTCCTAAAACACTAAGAGAAACCAATGGAACTTGATTTGCCCTATTAGTTTTTCATTTTTACTCTTTTCATTTGGCCTATAATTATTGAAGTGCTTCTTCCATATGTTTTGAACTATAAAAATGCATAAAATATACATTTTTTTTGCATTAAACCATTGATAATTGAGGTTTATGCCTAGGGGTGCAAGTCAGGCAGGTTGGGCCGGGTTTATGGTCAACCAGGCCCAACCCTGAAATTTGGGCTTAAGTCTCAAGCCCGATGTCAAGTCTGATCCTCCCAACCTGAGCCCAGCCCGCATTGTAATTTGATGCACTTGGGTTGGGCTTAGGCCCGGGCTGGGCTTGAGTTGGTCAATGAACCCACTCTAAAATTATACATGTATGTATGCGTCTATGAAAATATGTATACACATGTATGTATGTATGTATATATATATATATATATACATTGTATATATGAATGCCTATAGTTGGGTTGGGTTCGAGTTGGGTTGAGCCCAGCCCGCATTGTAATTTGATGCACTTGGGTTGGGCTTAGGCCTGGGCTGGGCTTGAGTTGGTCAATGAACCCACTCTAAAATTATACATGTATGTATGCGTCTATGAAAATATGTATACACATATGTATATATATATATATATATATATACATTGTATATATGAATGCCTATAGTTGGGTTGGGCTCGAGTTGGGTTTGGGCTACCCAATGAGTAGGCCTGGGCCCGGCCCAAAAAATAAAAAAGCCTGAATTCTTGGGCCTGATTCCAGCTTGAGGACTGAAAATCCAAGCCCAGCCAACTTGCATCATCCCTACTTACACCTTAAGCTATGCCTCATGCATAGAGGCTTGAGCTTTACGCCTCATTCTGACAAAGGCTTAAGCCTACATCAAAGTTTGTGAGGCTTAAGCCTTAAGGCAAAATCTGTGCACCTCACCACAGGGCATATACCTCACTCTACATGGCTTAAGCCTTTTAAAACAATGGTTGAGAGAAGGTTGATTTTCCCATGAGGCAAAAGGAAGGAGGTAGTGATATATTTCGGTTTGCTTGTTCTTTCCCCTTTTCACCCAACAATTTTTGGGAAGTGGACTGGGATATGAAATCCCTACTCCTAGGAAGCTCTAGATAAATAGAAGGGCATTCGTCTTAATAATATATTTGAGAAAATGAAAATTACTCCCTATTTTCAGCCTCAGTAGGCAATATAGCAAATAGAGATGCAATTTCAGGTGCTGGCTTGTTGACCACAGAAGGATGATTTGAAATAAAAGATATATTTAACATAGTCCCTGTTTTACAAACGATTGGATGAGTTAGGGAGTGGTATCAGAGAAGGGTGTGTGCAATCTTAACCATCTGATACAATCCTTTATGGAAACTCCATACTAGCAGACTACCAATTGGAAGAATTCCTGAAGAACTACTCTATTATTTATCTTTTATTTTATTTTATTTTATTTACTTTGCTTCTATTTTTATGTCCTTAAACCAACCATGAACTATGAGAGGTACTAAAAGTGATTGGAATGCATAAAAATACAGGGGCATTATACTACTATTCTAAAAGCTAGTTGTAAACACTAGTAAATAGACTTTAACCAAGTGAACTAGTCATTTGTCAACCTAGTTGATGCTTTTAGTCGTCTGGGCAGCTGCATTATAGTTCTTGACTGAATAGTTACTAATGCAGTTAGTATATCCCTAACTAAGTAATCAGTTGACCATTCATTGACTAATCAATGCTTTGATGCCTGCTAAAACCTACTATAGAATACTAGAATCCATAGTACTTGCTTCATCAAGTATCTCTGAGTATGGTCTGTCCATGAACTTGTCCTTTTCCTTTTCTATAGACATTTCTCTGGAAGCATAAAAACTAGTTATTTTCCTTCCACAAAAGAAAAAAAATTATCCCATTTATGATTCGCTATGGCATCTGCTAATAACTGGTTCCATGCCAGTTAGATGTAAATGGTCTTAATTTCCAAAAGGTTTTTCTTTACACCTCAAAGTTTAGTGTCATTTCGGGTGACAAATACAATGCACTTGTTGCAATCGCACCTTTGTGGTTGCATTATTTTCCTGTTTTTGTTATCCAGCTGATATCCTCTTTTCCCTCCATGTAATATTTCAAACATTATTATATTCTGTGTGTGTGTGTATTTCTGTGCATGGTTTTCAGTTTTTATCTTTCTAAATTCATTTTGTACACTGTCACTGTGCGTGCTGTTTTTGATCTATACTAAATAGAGGAAACAGCAACCTGGACAATAGAAAAGCAGCAGAAGAGAGAAAAGAAGTGAACTGGAGAAAGAGAAACTGGTGTAGGAGAGAAATCTGTTTTCTACCTTAGCACCACTTCTATTATAGTAAGAAGCTGAAATACAATAACTGATAACTTCCCTCTTTAAATCTCAAGTAGATGGACAAATTGATGAGCTGTCTACACCAAGACACATTATGCTACTAACACTGATACTCTTATTTCTCTTAAATTCATATTGTGCATGTCAGAGTCTGTCTGTGTCTCTCTGTGCATGTAGTAGTTTCACCGTCTTTATCTTCTAAAGCTCCAAAGGTGGAACAGCTTTTTGAGAACGTGACAAGTTGGTAGCTGCACAACCAACAAGTTAAAATCAATGTTTAGAAAACCGGACTGGACCGGCTGAACCGTGACCTAGGGCCTTGGCCATTTCAATCATACTCTAATAACTGTATTTGTTAAAAACCTGGTGAAAATTGGCTGACCGGCCGGTTTAACCAGAAAACCGGTGAACCAGCCCAGTTTCATTTAACTGCCTAGGCCATTAAATAATTGAAATTTAAAATATGTTTGACAAGACTTGAACCCATGACCTCCTATTTTCATATATTGCTTAATTACCAATAATCCACCTCTTGTGTTATTTAATGATTCTTTATTGTATAATGTATTTTAAAGAAAATGTAAATTAAAAGACTTGAACATGGGTCATTTGCTTTAAAAATTAAGAAATTTGCTATCCATCCAGGCATCCACCATATTCAAGTATATTAAAAGTTATAAAATATTTTATATAGTATTTATATGACCCATAGTATATATCACAGCTCAACCTCCGTTTTGACCCCGGTTGAACCTCTTACCTGTGAACCTCTCCCTTCTCCGGTTCTATGCCTGGTCCGGTTCTCTAAACATTGGTTAAAACCAACTTTTTAATAGGAATTCCTTACTTAAATAGGATATTGCTTTTAATGTTTTACCTTTCTACCTATTTCATATTTAAATATACTAAAATTTAGTATGGGTAATGTTTACTGAAAATGGACCTGTTTACATATTAAGGCTGCTTGGATTAAAACCATGTTGATTATACGTGGATATAGAAAAAGGGTACGATAATTCTCTTATTGATCAATTAATGTTTAGCTTATTGCTCAATATACAATCCTTTCCACCATCAGCTTTTGTTTGTCCTCCGAATTATGCTATTGTTGTAGCAACAATTTGAAATATTTGCAACATGTCTTACAGTATTATCTCCTTTTCATTCTTTAGGCAGATGGACTTGATGCAGAGGCAAGGGTTGGAGTCCCTGGTGAGCACCGGGGCATACTCTGTGATCGGCATGTATTTCGGATACTCAAGCACTGGCTCAAGGTGGGTGAGCCAGATCCTTTCTACAATCCTCTGAACGATTATGTGATCCTACCAACCGCCTTCGATATGGAAAAGCACCGAGAAGGTGGTTTGGATGCAACGTCACTCAAAGAAGAATGGGAAATCATCTCCAAGGGCCAAGACGACCAAGGTATAAATATAGATGAAAATAAGCAACTTGTGAGCTCATTATGTGTTTCTCAGGTGGAAAAGGATCAATGTTCAGAGGCTGGAGCTTGTGCTGCCATTGTTGTTCACCCCCAGAGTGAGGGAAATCAACATTTTGAGTTCAGAGCAGTTGGTGTGTCAACAGCCTGCTAAGATGGCATCACTTAGGGTTAGCAAGTGAGGCCTCAGCTTCTACCAATGTATCTAAAATTGTATAGTTGAAAGTACTCTCAATGTAAATATGATCTTGAAAGGACTACATAGTACATACTACTCAGAATGCGATGCTGAATATTATACTCTGGAAATATTGATAACTATATTATTAGTTTATAATAATATGTACATAGGGATGATGAATATTTTGGACACTGGAAATGAAGTGTTTAAATAGAAATTTGGTTAGGTTTGGTTTGGTAAATTTGGGTTTTTGAAATCGGTTTGGGTCTAAGCCAAGGTCTATGTCTAGGGTTAGTATATATTGATCGAGATCGATTAGTTTTCAGGGTGACTGAGTATACTAATTAAGCATATTTAGGGTCAAGAGAGATTTAATGGGGAGGGAAAATGTTATAAACATTAACTACAAGAGATTTAAGAGGATCCTCCATTTCCCCCTCTTTCCTCTTTTTAATATAGATATAAATTGGTGGGCATTTTACCACTCTTTTTAAAGTAGCAAAATGTACACTCGTTGCATTGAAAATGGCCATTACCCAATAGCTGATGCTCTGGCTATGTGCGGTATAGGAAGGCTAGTATGGACTGCTGGCACCTATTTTTTTATTATTATTAATTGTTTTTGTATCGACAGCTTTAAAACATTTTTTTTGTTCATGGGATTACACAATCAGGGGTAGCACATCCCCTTCCGGGTCTTCCCTTAACCCCCGAACCTTGTTGTCATGTGGCTAGTCAATGAGGCCCTGTGCGGTGCTCGATGGGGTTGAGAAAGCTTACGAATGCAAGCAACAAATACAAAATGCAACAAGAAGGCACACAAATTAGTCAAAAGGCTACTATTGCATTGATTGATGGTAAGCACAATCACATAATTCGATGTCGAGGGGATCTCATGCTTAACCTTTATATGCTATTGATTCACTCGACTACCTACATTCCCTCAAAGAGTATATTAAGCTTTTGGGGGGGGGGGTGATAAAAGGAAACACCAAAAGAGTGGAAAATCATACTAAGTAATTACAATAATGCCATTGGTAGACCCCCCCTTACAAAAATACATACATAGTCGACCCATGACACACATGATGACACTATGAAGGCATGCTGTAGGCACTCTAATGGCACAATGGAAGGTGCTTGATGGTGCGATGAAGGAGTCATTTGTGATAGTCTCCCCCACTCAATTTGATCTACGTCCTTGGAGATCGGCTTTGATTGGTCCCTTAGAGTTGTTGATGTGGAAGGAGGGTTCTTCTGCTGTTCCACGAATCGGTTGTCATCCAAGGCCGAGGTGTATATTTGGATAGCATGGTTGGGTTGGCTTATTTTGTTGCGGTTTCCTATGGCTAAGTCCTTTCCTAGCGGCTTCAAGGTATGATAGTGGCTGGTTCAGCTTGGCTATAGGGAAGGTTTGGGTCAGGTTAGGGTCAAAATGATGTTTTGGATTGTGGGGGTATTGGTTCCCATGAATGCTTCCCCAAGGGCGACTTCTCACAGGGCTACTATGTGATTTAGTCTGAGGAATGGTGCGAAAGTGGTCCCTAGATGGCTTGGGTGGCACTCGCTCTCCCGGTGGTTGTGGTAGTAGGTGTGGGGGAAATCAGACATGGCCTTGGGTCTTCTTGTTGGGCCTGTCAGTTAAGGGCGTATGCGGCTTCTGCTGATGCAGTGGCACTGAGGATGACTTGGAGGGCTGTTGTTGTTGCTGCTGCTTCATGTTGGTGTCTTCACTTGATTGGTGCTTCATGACTGAGGCAAGGTGACTGGAGGTCTTCTTTGCTGCATGCTTTATACTGGCTCCGGGCTTTGCTTTAATGTGTAAGAGTTGCAGTGTTGACACTTGTCTCTTTTGGACCTTGGTGGAGGTTGTAACTGGCACCATGCAAGGGGAGCTCTCATCCAGGATGCATAATGAGTTGATGTGCGGCATAAGGGCTGCTTCCGCTTGCATTAGAAAATCCATCCCCAAGACAACTTGAAAGTCATCCAAGGATACCACAGATAAATTAATTTTTCCCTTCCAAGGTCCAACTTGAAGGTCTACCCCACGGGCCTGGCCTTCAACCGCTTTGGCACCAGAGTTTACAGCTTTGAGCCAGCCTATTTCCTTGGTGATCGGAAGGGCTAGCCGCTTGGCCTCAGCAATGGAAATGAAGTTGTGTATGGCCCCAGTGTCTACTAGGGACTGAGCCGGCTTCCCGTCGAGGGTGATGTTTACATATTGGAGCCCCTTATGGGCTTTGTTAGGTCGTCTTGGTGTGGTCTCTTTCTTCACCATTGCATTGAAAAGTTGAAATGCACCCACTCTTGGTGCTTGCATTGACTTTTCCTCGTCATTTTGCTCATCATCATTGAGTTTGGTGACAAGGGCATTGATCTTCTTCTTTGTTGGGCAATCATGAGCCAAATACTTCTCCCCACAAATAAAGCAAGAGAGTGGAGGTCTATTGGTTCTAGGCCTGTACCTATGTTGGTGACCTTGATCTTCTTATGGCTTCTTCCCATAGTCCTGTGTAGCTGGCTTGCTAAAGTTTGAGCTGATGTGAGGAGGGCATGATTGATTGGCTTCCCCACTCAAATCTAAGGCACGTAGGCTGGTTGGCTTTGGGGATTCTTCAACTGACAAGCTTGTCTCATTTAGTTGTTCTGTCATGACCATTGTGGTGGCAAGGTCCTATATGTTGCGGCGTTGGAGCTCTAATTCGGCCCATGGTTTCAGTCCGTTCATGAAGTTGAACAGTAGATCCTTGTCGAACATGTCAGTGATCTCCAGGGTAAGGGCTGAAAACTCTTTGACATAGTCGTGGAGTGAATCTGCATGCTTGAGTGTTTTCAACTTTTTCCATGCCAGGTACTCCACGTTCTTTGGATAGAATTGCTTCCTTAGTTCTCGCTTGAAAGCTACCCACGTGTTAATGGTGCATGTGCCCCGCTCAATGTCTTGGCATCGCCTGCGCCACCATAGCATAGCAATGTCAGTCAAATACATTATCACAATACAAACCTGAGTTAGGTCATCATCAATGTCAGCGGCAAGGAAATATTGTTTCATTTGCCATAAGAAGTTGTCTAGTTCTCGAGCATCTCGGGAGTTGGCATAAGGTGTGGGCTCCCGGATCTTTACACGAGTAGGGGCCAGTGTTGTGGAGGGGCTAGGAGTGCTGGCCACTAATCTCTTGAGGAGTGTCATGTCTCCTCTTAGTTCATCCAGTTGTGCCTAGAGGTCAGTAGGAGCGGCCATGGCTGCTTTCATGGCCATCCACTCTCTTCTGATGTCTTCCAATTGTGCTTGAATGGCTGTAGGTGGGGGCATGGCTCTCTTCCATGTCGACCATTCAGCTCTCATCTTGTCAACCTGGTCTTGGATGTTGGATCGGGATGAGCTCCCTTCTTGTCGAGATGTTGTGCCAATGACTTCCTTGAGGGTACCATTCAGGATGTCTTGGACCTCATTCATGGTGCCATTCAAACGGGCTTCTAGCTCTACCATGGATCTCTCAATGGTTTCCACGTTTAGGTGGATTTCTTCTACTCGGTCACGCATCTCCCCAACGGTCACTTCACAACGAAGAATGCACATGTTGAAGGCAGTAAGCTTGTCAACCAACTTGTCGCGCTTGCTTGCTTTAGATGTGCGGCCCTTTGGGGCCTTCTTTGTGATAGCTTCATCACTTAGTGCCTCATCGGTCTCCCTTGCATGGGCAAGGCCATGCTGAATCTCATCGGTGAGTTCCTTGTTGTGCTTCATTGCGCCACTACTAATGTTGCTATGCAAGGGTCACGTGTGTTGAAGAGGAATTTGCTCTAATACCAACTGCGGTAGCTGTTGGCTAGCTCGTTCTGATACCAACTGTCACAAGGCTAGTCAACGAGGTCCCGTGCGACGCTCGATGAGGTCAAGAAAGCTTGCGAATGCAAGCAACAAACACAAAAGGCAACAAGAAGGCACACAAATTAGTCAAAAGGCTACTTGTATTGCATTGATTGATGGTAAGCACAAGCACATAGTTTAGTGTCGAGGAGATCTTGTGCTTAACCTTTACATGCTATTGACTCACTCGACTACCTATCTCCCCTCAAAGAGTACGTTAAGCTTTTGGGGGAGTGACAAAAAGAAACATCAAAAGAGTGGAAAATCATACTAAGTAATTACAATAATGCCATTGGCAGACCCCCCTTACAAAGATACATACATAGTCCACCCATGGCACACATGATGACACCATGAAGGCATGATGTAGGCACTCTAATGGCAGAGTGGAAGGTGCTCGATGGCGCAATGAAGGAGTCACTTGTGACATTGTGGCACTAGAATGCATGGTTTTCAATCCTCAAAACCGGATTTTCCATAAAAACCGTTGATTTTGGTTATCAAACTACTGACCTGGGTGGTTAATCGTTCGAATGGTTTTGATTGGTTTTCATTTTTTTCATTTTTTTTATTTTTTTGTCAGAACGAGCCAACCGTTTGACTCGGTAATTGGACCCCTGACCGGTTCGGTTTTAAAAACCATGCCAGAATGTGATATTGTGATCCCAAGTCTCTACTCTAACCATGGTTTCTAAAACCGATCCGGAGATCGAACCGATCAGGGGTCTGGTTACCGGGTCAAACGGTCCGACTGTTCAAACCGAACGATCGACTCGTTCTGACAAAAAAAAATGAAAACTGGTCAAAATTGTTCGAACGGTTAATCGTTCGGGTTGGTGGTTTTGCTAACCAAAATCAACAATTTTTATGGAAAATCGAACCGATTCCCGATTTTTCTGGTCCAACTGTCCGGTCCAGTCTAGTTTTGAAAACCATGACTCTAACGAGTGAGAGATCCTAGCAATTATTGACACCTCTAAAACTTGAACCCATGTTTCCATGCTTGTCTGTCCAGACTTCATCGCACCAAACAATGGCCCATCAAAGGCGTCAAGTAAAAATTAAAAATTATGTTAGTAAAGTAATAGATCTAATTATCTAAAGGCCAACTTTTGTAGCATATATATATATATATATATATATATACATGCCCTATTGGCTGGTCCCACATAACATAAACAGGACCTCTGTTATTGCACCGTTAAAAACTGTTAAAATTACATTCCCAAAAGAATTATAATACCAAATTTGCCCCTAAATCTTCAAAACATTGCGTAAATCTTCCTCTCCTCATTGTCCTTGAACGAAGTTGGGATGATTAAAGCAAATCTCTCCTGTCATTGTCCAACGTTTTGAGGACTTTGAAGATAGTAGTAGTTGGCCAAATCTTCAAAACGAGAAAGAAGATCCGACTGGACCATGATTCAAGCAAGAGTTAATAACGGTTATTGCAAATCTCCTCAATCGATTGGTTAAAGCAAATCTCCTTTAAAGGAAATCTGGTTAAAGCAACTACTATGCCTAACCCTCTAATGTTAAAGCTAACCTCCTCAAAACAACCTATCGTTAAAGAAACGATTCTTGCCCAACGTTTTCTGGATAAAAAAAAGAATACATTGTGGCCGTAGAGTAGAAGCAAGAACAGCATTTCTGTCTATTCTCAGATTTTGTGTACAAATTATTTGGCCACTAATCACTTTTAAAAAGGCAAAAATAGAAGAAAAAAAAATCCATTTGTGTGAAAATGCACATATGTGATGCTTAAATGTGCAGGAGAAAGAAATGCTTAAAATCTGCTCACTGAAATTTTTAAGAAAATAAATGGGAAAGAAAAGATACATTCGCCCAAGGGAATTAGAATGCATTTCCAGTGGACATAACTGCCGCTTTCATTTGGCTTCATTCTATAATTTGGTGGCAAGTGCCTTTGCAACCTCTAGTTTCTCAAGCTGAATGGCCAGACCACATCTGTAATTAGGATCTGTAGCTGTAGCCAAGGTTCAAAGTATTGACACACTTGTATTTTTTTCGAAATTGGTTCAGTGGGGTTGGTTTAAGGCCTGAATCAGTGTCTGACCTGATACAACCCCTGGAAGGGATAGGTGTATCGGGAAGCCATTAGCACAATACGTATCGACTGATACGGACCAATATGTATCGATACAACCCCTGTATGATGTTTGGACTTTGGATACACAGGAGAAGGGAGCATGTAAAATAAATTTTATTGAGGCTTAGTGAAGATACTGCTAGGGATCTTTTCAAGATTGCCTTATAAAATCGGAATTTTCTCAGTGTATGTATGTTAAGGACTTGCTTCTATAATTCATTTTCAAGAGACAAGATCCATCTCTTTTTGGTGTTGAGCGACTATTACAAATTTACAAGGTGGTTGTCTCGTCATCCTCTTTATATATTCTCTTATAGCCTTACAGTAAAGTGTTATAATTTTGGAACCAAGGTGCTCCACTATGGCTAAAGTGTGAAATGCATGCAAAGTTTTCACTTCCTGAACTGTGACTGTAATATTGATGCAATATTCTGTTAGCTATGAGGGCCCAGTTTGGAAGGAGTACAAATACAAATATGTAAAGTGCAAAACAAACCAGGGGAACTACAGTGTTATGACCTAGCAAATGAAATGGTTTCACAAAATGCACCTGGAAGAGGGTAAAATCCATGTCTGGTAGGCTCCACCTAAGATATCCATGCCAAAATTAACCTGCCTGCTGAGATAAACCTCATAATCAGCTGCATCAAAGTTCTTCTGTCTCGAGAAAAACAAATATATGTCAAAAGAAAATATAAAAGGTTTTTTGGAGAAGTACGGATAGACCCAGTGCAGATTTTTGATTCCCACTGAACAGCTATAAACATTCAAAATGTCAAAAAAATACATCCTATGCACCTAGACCCGCCTGTGAATTGGCATCAATTCCGACCTGGCACCTACCCTAAATGTAGTTTAAACCTACAAATTCTAGAGACGGGGGTTATCGGTCATTCTCCCAAGGTTTTTTATGGTAAATGGAAGATATAAAAGTTGGAGGTCCCAAATTAGACAAGACTGGCTGATCAAGATCATGATAGTAAAACAATCACTTGATTGTATTAAGCATACTTCATCCTTGTATGAAATCTCCAATTCTCCATGGCAGGGATAACCCCTTTGATGGGTACACTACAACCAATGTATGATTACAAATGCAGTTACTACTATGCCTGTGGTTCACAAGGTGGCACATCAAAGTCTAAAACAAATGCCATCATCTTCTACATGATATTGGACAAAGAAACCAAAAATAAAATGAAATACGAAGTCAATTTCCTATTTTGATGGTATATAGCCAAAGTATTAGTTAAAAAGGTCAGTTGAGGAAAGCACAGGCCTGTGGAGGAAGAAGAGAGTTCTCTCTGGAGATCCTTGACAACAGCGGCAAGAGCTTCAGGGTTCAGACCCAAGTCACAAAGGTTTATGAGGATGGATAGGGTGTAACGGTCAAACCCTGTATCGAGAATATTTGACATGTGAAAAGCCAGGTCAACAGATTCCTGGGCCCTTTGGGCAGCTTCCAGATCCATACTGACAACTAGAAAGCATATTAGCAATTAGAAAATAGAACGATGCTGGTAAACAATGAGGTTATCCAACTCTCAGATAATATGATAGGGTCCATGAAAAATCATGATACACTACAAGACAAAGTTGGACATGTCTGTAGGGTGAGGAAAACAAAGAAGTGCATAAATTTGTTGTTTATTAGCATTTCTCAGCAAATAGTGGCCAGACAATATGAATGCTTTTTAACTTAATTCACATATTAAGAAATATGGACCCAAGTTCATCGGAATATACATTTGTTGGCTATCCTTAGTGTAATGATTCTGATCTACTGTCTGAGAAAAGGAAAAGTGTTCCTTCTCTCTAGCTACATACAGAACAGTTTAGGCTCTTGGATTCATAGACATGATATAAGGAAGGTAAAAAAAAAAACTGAGAGGGGAATTAGGAGTAACCTTCAAAGCATCACTAAATATTTTTGATGATGCTTTGGCAACACAGAGTGAACAGAAGGTTATTCCACTGGGGGAGAGGGGGGTAATTTTCCCAGAGGAAAGTTTGTAATTTGAAAATTAAATTTCTGATGCATTGGATTGGGTAGCATTTGCTTGTGGTCATCACTTGGTTTAATTGCAAAATCTTGGGTTTACAACATGGATTAGAGTTTGAGAGTGGCCACTTTGTGCAAAAAATGCCAAAGCATTTTTTTATGTATTTAATTCTGATAAATAACACACAAAACCCAAGGAAATTGAACATGCAAATGAATTATGCATTTAATTCTGATAAATAAAATAAAAATGAAAACAAATCCCACGACAGAGATTGATGCGTTTGAACTTTGAAGAAGTAGAATATAATTTGGATTTCTAGGAGAGACACTTTGTTTTCAGGCTTAACTCATAACTGTTAAGGTTCTTCTTTCATTCAATGGGTTGAGACAATATCCTTAAAATATCAAAATAAATATGATTGAGGAGAAAATTCTACTAGAACTAGAAGCTTCAGATCTCTGCTAGCTGGCATCTTTCTTTGTCCACATGGAAAGATGGGGCAGCCAATTCACGCAGTCCATTTGATAAATAATTCTGGGTAAGCATCAGTCATACTGTCAGAGCAATGACAAATATGCCAGCTTTCATATAAAGCATTGACATTCTCAACCCCTGTGAAGAAAACAGAGTCTCACACACACAAATGAGAAACCCCTACTCATGGGTTTTCCATGCCAAGTTCTCTAGCTAAGATGTGTTGATGGCATGAAAACCATCAATATGGCAGATTAGATGGTACTGAAAAAGGACTCATGTGTTTGCCATGTCATCTCTTGTTTGGTTGATAAGTTACATGACCATGTCATTCCCAATTCTGTAGCCATCTGTTTAGCTTATCTTAAAGTGTATCTGTGCTGTCATGTTCCTTTAGAGTCGTTTAGTCTCTTGCAAATCTTTAGCCCTTGTTGGGCCTGAGTAGAGTGCTCTGGAGGAACCTACATTATCTTTAACTCCCCCAACAACTGAAGGTCCTGGTTTTCCAATATTGCACCCATCAAAGTTATGGTTGATCAGGTTTGTATCTGGTGTCCTCCAGTCCCTTAATGTTTTTAACCTGGAACATGAAGAGCTTGCCACAAATTGTCACTCCCAAAATATCATCCTTGGAGAATGGCTCAAATATCCCTAAATTCTTCACCCAATTAACCACTCTACTCCAGACATTCTTAATGACCTCTTTCTTGGATCTCTTTTTATTTCTCATTGGAAAGTCTGTTATTTCTTTCTTCTCAAAGGGGCCAAACTGTGGATGCCCTAGTGCACCTCCATAGAATTCCTCCCATTCTTTTTCTTGGGTTGAAAAAGTTATCATTGCCATAGTGAAAGCTAGTAAATCTATGACGCTTATAGAACTCTGGGATGGACTTGTTGTCTTTTGCTTGATGTCCATAATGAACATAATTTTTGTATCTACTTCAATACTTTATAATGAAAAAAAAGGATGTTTCTGTTAAAAGAAATGTTCATCAAAGAAAATGGATCATCTTCCATAAGATCAAAAGATGACCAGAACCTCCAAAATGAATATCTATGTGTTTGCTCGTAATTTTGTTTCCAACGTTTAGCTTAATTTCTTGGAGCTTTTGGATTGACTTTGGGTGAGCCCAGATGATATGGTGGATTTAACGCGAAAGTGCCACGCAAGTCTTTCTACTATCCAAAGGCACGAAGCTTCAACCACAGAACCAGAAAGCAAGAGGCATAAGCCTCATGCACATAGATTCCTTTTTTAAGTTAATAAGTAATTAAAAACAAAAGAAAAAGATAAAGGAAAATGGGAAAAATAGAAAATTTCACATTTGCAACTTCTAATAACAGAACCATCACATTCAACTACCAAAACCTGAAATTTTAAAAGCATTAAATGTGAAGCATTGAAGGAATTACATAAAATTAATATAACATAAAGCCTAGGCAGGTAGTTCACAAAGCATAATTCAAATTGCATAATTTTAACAAAAAGTTGAGCACTGAAGCAATCCAAAAATAAAAAGCAAAAAACGAGAAAAAAGAAAAAAAAAGGTTCTTCTTTCTTGAAATTTCAAGAGAATCATATATTTTAAATACCAAATTTGTAACCACTAACTTTCTTGTTCAAAAAAAAAAAAATTCATTTCCTACCAAATATATATCAATATATATATATATATATATATATATATATATATATATATATATATATATATATATATATATTGATGTAGGGTTGCCCAGCCCAGCCCATTCTGGGCTGAGAGGCCCAACCCACGAACGCTAGATCCAGGGATGCAACTCGCCACAGCAGGGGCTATTCTGTTCCCTTCGTACGGAGCCAATCACAGAGCGCCCACACGTCCCTGCAAAGCCCCTTGACCGTCCTCGTATGGCTCCCATCTCATGTGTTTGTCTCTACCAACCTCCAGGCACCTCAAGTATAAGTAGGGGGTACCCCCCCTCCAGGTGAGAGATTCCGATCTTGAGTCTGATCTACTACAGAACTTAAGTGCATTCATCTTCGGAACTTAGTGTCTACGAACAGACTCATCAAAGCCCTCGTCTGTAACTGATTCCCCTCTTCGTACCCTTGTACTAACTTGACCGTCGGAGTCTCTGCCACGGGTTCTCACCCGGGGCCTTTGACATCCTCTGTCTTGTAGAACTTCAGCTACCACCCTTCAGCTTCTACAATACTCGATGCACGATCTACCTCGGCCTCAGCACACCGTCTCCGAACCTTCAAAGCCATCGGCCCACCTCCAGAGCCCAGGGCAAAATTACTTTGTTGTCCTCGGCCAATCCGATCATCAACAATTGCCCATTGGGGATGAAAAATTTGGCTAGATCGCTTAGCAAGCTCCTCCAAGGGTGTGGGGGCAGAAAACGACCCCATTCATTCCTTATGGGGCCCCCTCGGGGCATCCCCTGCTTAGCCCCCGGCGCGGGCCACCTTCTGCGGCGGCTGATCCCTCACAGCCTCCTCGGCCGGTCTCTTTTGCCCCTCCTCGGTCCCTTTGGCGGGCTTCCTCAACCCATCGGTCAGCTTCGATAGCACATGTTGCTCGCGCCTCGTTTGGCCCTCATCAATGGGCCTCTTCCCCTTAGTAGGGACTTGTGGAGTTACTCCCTTCGTAGGAGCTACTGAAGTACTCCCTTTGGCAGGGACCTGTACAACTGTCCCCTCAGCGGTGACTAGGCGAGAGGGCATTCCCTTCGCAGGGGCAGGAGACTTCTCCTTCGGCGCTGACGTGTCCTCGGCGGGCTACTGAGGTGTTTGCGCGCTCGCTTTCGCCCGCTCCTTTTGCATCGCGCAGGCATGATCCATCAAAGTTTTCCAGTGTTCATTGGCACCTCTACAAGCAAAACAAAACCGTTAGTAACACAACACAAGGACGAGGACGAGGGAACGTGTTAAGGGACTACATGGCCTCTCCTAGCAAGGGGGGCAGGACTGAACCCCGCAAAAACTAGTGGGACCTCCTCCTCCACCAAGAGTTGGGCTTGGACTCTCCCCAATATGAATAGCCGCACGAGATCATCGCTCTCCTCACTCGTGAGCAGGGGGACACTCTTCTCTGCAGACAGGCTAGCCTCTCCCCACCCCAACTTGAAGGACCAACCCTCGGGACAGAACAAAAAGAAAAATTTACTCTTCTAGTTATGTACATAAGAGGGGTTATCTACAATCTTGGTCCTATGGGATTGGAAATAGTACACGCTGTCTTCGGAAGAGTGCTTCCTTGGCACGAACATTGCTCGGAAGAGCTTCGGTGTCAGCTCCACCCCCTCGAGCTGAGCAACTACCAGCATCGCCATAATGGTCCTAACAGCGTTGGGCGCTAACTGGCTAAGGGTAATTCCATTCGCCCTCAGCAATTCAGAGATCAACGAATGAAGGGGGAACCGAAAATCGAATTGGAGGAAGTGTTGATAAACGCATATCTCCCCCTCCTTGGGAGTCCACGGCCGGTCACCCACCTCGGGCACCCGCATACCATAGGATGAGGGGATGAAGTACTGCCTCGTTAGAGCCTTGACCTAGTCCCCGTCTAGAAAACTTTCGAACTCTAGGCATGGGAGGCCAGTCTTGGTTGCTACCTGGGCAGCACTCTCAACCCTCACCCCAGGGACGAGGTTTGGGGTCTCCTCCCCCTCGGCCTCCCTTGGCATCACGGATGCGATGCTTTCATAGGGAGGGTCATCGCCTTGGTGGCTACCTTCAGCGCCCTTGGAGGCTACCCTCTCCCAAAGCACCTCCACCTCCTGCCGAAGAGGAACAAAGACAGAAGGGCTTAAAGGGGAAAGGGGAGAAGGGGTTCAAATGGAGCTCCCCTCCGACTCGTTTAGAAGTTCATACCACTTAGGTTTAGAATATGAGAAAAGCATCATTCGAGATTACCTAAAGGGAAGTGGAGGAAGAAGAAGTGAAAACGAAGTGTCGAAGATTGGAGAATTTGGGAGCTGAGTTCACTCGAGAGCAAAGGCACTTAGAGGCAAATGACAATAACACTACCGTCAAGGTCCTTATTTAAAGAAGAATGAATGGCCCAAATATCTCGAGATCCAACGGTTGAGAAGCCACCGCCTCTACGACCCAATTGTAGTGCACCGTGTAATGCTCAGCGTCGGAAGGCGAAATGACGCATTGGCGACAACCCGGATCATCTCAGATCTAATGGATACGAAGCACCTCCGCACCTGTAACCCATCCACGTCGCACCCCTGAACACTCATCCTCGGAAGGGGAAACGATGCTCAGGGCGAACTAGTGCGTCCGCCCACCACGACCTATTGGTTTGAGTGACCCGATCCGGTGAACGTGCACACCGGTTCGACCGGAAAGTTGTTCCACGCACGGAGTGTTCTCCCGACGCCTAGACTCGTGCTGAGTATGGCCCCCCAATCACCTATCCAAAACAGTAGTGTTGCAGATCACTTGTAGCTTCGGCCCAACTTATGAAGACGAACTAGGCAAAGACGCGAAAGAGAACACCATTGCAGGGTACACCTCGGCTGCTGGACCCACTGGCGCTCACCATTACTACTTCCATCAGCCGAAGCCAAATCCTTCACCTAGGCCTCAGGAGTGGGGGGCAAGTGATGTAGGGTGGCCCAGCCCAGCCCAGCCCATTCTGAGCTGGGAGGTCCAACCTACGAACACCAGATCCAGGGACGTGACTCGCCACAGTAGGGGCTACCCTACTCCCCTCATACGAAGCCAATCGTGGAGCGCCCATGCGTCCCTGCAAAGCCCGCTGACCGCCCTCGTACGGCTCCCATCTTAGGCGTTCATCTCCACCAACCTCTAGGTGCTTCAAGTATAAATAGGGGGTACCCCCCTCCAGGTGAGGGATCCCGATCCTGAGTTTGATCCTACTACGGAACTTAAGTGCATTCATCTTGGGAACTCAATGTCTACAAGCAGACTCCTTAGAGCCCTTGTTGTACCAAATTCCCCTCTTCGTACCCTCGTACTAACTTAACTGTCGGAGTCTCCGCCACGGGTTCTCACCTGGGGCCTCTGACATATTCTATCTTATAGCACTTCAGCTACCAGCCTTGGCTTCTATAATACTCGATGCACGATCTGCCTCGGCAAATCCGAGCCCAGGCGTGAAATTATTTTGTTGTCCTCGGCAAATCCGAGCATCAACACTAGGTATATATATATAACATAGTTAAACCCTATTTATATGCATTTCATGATTTAAACAGTCGAATTAGGCCTTCTAACAGAGACAGAAAAAAATTATTAACGCACTTGTAAGCTATAGTTGTGGCCCAGTTGATCCACTCTACTCCACTCTCTTTTTGCTCTACGCTCCTCTGCTTTACTCTTCTCAGTTTTGTGAGTTCGAATGCTCTTTAATTAATATAAATTATAGTTTAGATCTCCTACCATTCCAACTCCCTTCAACATTTGACACCGCACATTTTGAGTCCGGATCTGCTCTCGTAGCGCTCCTTACATCAACCTCACAATGCGTCGCGGCCGCACATCGGAAATATCGCAATACTTTGTGTTGTTATTCATGGAGTAACATGGGCTTTGCGGTCAGTGTGATGTGTCAATTGTGAGGAGCAAGTACTTATTCGCACATTTCACCACGAAACTGGGGAGTTCAGGTATGCTCCTAACCCAACGCTCCTAAAACTGACCTCACAGCCCTATCCTATCGGGAACATCTCCCTACGAATAACAATTCAAAGTACAGAAGATGATCCCGATGTGAGGCTTGGAGGTGTTGTGAGGTTGGAGTAAGGAGCAGATCTGGACTCTCAATGGACGCCTTACAAACAAAAGAGGTTGGGAGTTAGGGTTGCTGACTGGCTTGCTGTGCTCGGACACGGAGGAGTAGAGGAAGCCCAGGAGAAAAAGCGCAGCAGCTGCAGAACAGTTGAGGTACTTCTGTGTCCCATTTTTGTCTCTCTGGTTTTTATCTTCTCTCCCTCGTTCAGATATGTTGATCGGATTGAAGGATGTTCTGGTTTTGACATCTTTTAATGGTGTGTTTATGTGTCTGTAGGCTGTTTAATGGAGAACAGTTGAGGTACTTCTGTGTCCCATTTTTGTCTCTCTGGTTTTTATCTTCTCTCCCTCGTTCAGATATGTTGATCGGATTGAAGGATGTTCTGGTTTTGACATCTTTTAATGGAGTGTTTATGTGTCTGTAGGCTGTTTAATGGAGAACAGTTGATGTACTTCTGTGTCCCATTTTTGTCTCTCTGGTTTTTATCTTCTCTCCCTCGTTCAGATATGTTGATCGGATTGAAGGATTTTCTGGTTTTGACATCTTTTAATGGTGTATTTATGTGCCTGTAGGCTGTTTAATGGAGAAAATTTAACACGGGCTTCTTTCTGTCTTTTTTTTTTCCTAATGCATTTATAAGTGCTATGAAGCTCACTGGCTTGAAAAAGGTAGTGCCGTTGCCCCTGGCCAAGAAACTGTTAAGAACCCAATATCAGAAGCAAAGGCAGCAACAACCCACTTGCCTGGGTTGCTGATGAAATTTACGTGTTGCTCAATTTTTTTTTTATGGAATTAATAGATAGTCCATGGATGTAAGGATTCCAACCTGGGATACAACCATGGGGGTTTGAGGGTATTCTTAGTTTCTCGAGATTAGGAAATTCTGAACTTGTATTTTTCTGCATGTTCTTGGATTGAGTTAATGGAGGGATTTGGCGAGACTTACATGGACTCCAGTAAGCTGGGCAAACAGAAAAATCAGCTGAAAGATTATCCTTAAACAACTTCTGTCCTGGGCGTGATGTCTTGGTATGGTAGTTGGGGCTGGTGGATAGTTTTATGGGTCCAAATTATGATGTTCTCTGCATTTCTTTTTATTGATAAAAGAAACTTTTTTAATCCAATGGAAGTAGAAAATTACAAAATCAAGCCCACCAGGAAGACAATGCAAGACAAAGCATAGCCTCTTATACTAGGAGACAGCAAAAAAATGCTATGTGAAGTTATAAACAATAGGAAGCACAAGAAGGTATGCACTGCAATACAATGCATCTCTCTAACCCCTTAGATAGCATATCTGCCATGGAATTTTCGGACATTTGGACCCAACTAAACTAGGTATTCATTCTAGATGGTAGAGCTTATGCTTAATCCCACTAGATGTTGAAAATGTCATGGTCCTTTGTTTACCTCTCTGAAACACCCATTTACAATTGGCAAATCACTCTTCACCGACACCTTCACTGGTTTGATCATTGATGTATTTGTACTTCTTCGATCTCAGGCCCTGTATTAGTGTGTCTTATTTATTTTGTAATTAAGTATGTATAATCCCTATTTCTTGCCTTCCACCAAAACCTGTCAAGTGAAATGAATCTATCCCTTAGTATTGCACCACCCTGAGAAAGTTTAGACCTTATGGTAATGTGTTGTTGGTCGTTCTCTTGTGTATGGACTTGTTCTTACTAGGAAAGCCCTATGAATACACTAAGTGTTTATTTTAATGATTCCTCCTTTTATTTTAATAAGTTTTTTCTTTTTATTCTGTAAATAAAAAATGATCCACAAAGTGTTTAAAGTGAAAACCCTTGAAAAGATAACTAATGGAGACCCATTTGAACACAATTCTTTCAACAATCATACATGCATTCTTTGAAGGAGAATCTTGTCTTTAAATATGCAACTTTTCCACTCCTTTCAAATGCACCAACAAACCACCATGGGAGAAACTTTCAACACCTTAACAACACCTTGGAAGGCAATACATAGCATCCTCCCCATATTTCTCCAATTTGTAAGGTATGATGCTTGTTCTAGAAACTCAGTTCTTTTCTAGGAAGATACTTGGGTGGGCAGTTTACCTCTAAAAGACCTCTTTCCTTCTCTTTATTCTGTATCCCTTAATAAAAACCAAGATGTCTCTAAATTTCTCTCCTCTCCAATTTTTCCCTTGTCTTTGAATTGGGACTTTGGCTTTCGTAGAGCCTTGAGGAGTGATGAGTTTGCTTGTGTTTCTAAACCTTTATTTTCCCCCAATAACATTTGTTTGGATCCTTCAAAGACTGATAGAAGGATTTGAGCCCTTGTTCCAAAGGGTCCTTTACTTGTGCCTCCTTTTTCAGATCCCTCTATTTGAACTTTGTTCCTTGGACTTTCCCTATGAAAGAAGTTTGGACTAAGCCTATTCCCCCAAGATTGCTGTTTTTTGCTAAGAAGTTTACTATGGTAAGGTTAATACTTTGGACAAACTGCAAAAGAAAAAGGCTGTTTTTATGTTTATCCCTTAATTAGTTTTCCTATGCAAAGACCAAAGTGAGGACTGCTAGCACTTAATGGTTTCTTGCTCTTTTTTTTATAACTGTGGTTTCTTGCTCTTTGTTGCAACTATATGGAATTGGATGTTTGTTTTGTTTTGTTGTAAGTGGATCTTACCTTTGTTTGGCCCACAAGAAGAGGGAGAATCATGTGGAGATGTTTCAGAGCAACGCATTGTGGGCCATCTAGGAAGAAAGAAATGCCAAAATCTTCCAAGGAAAGGAGAGAAATCTTTTAGAGGTGAAGGAGGGTATCTTAACAAGGGCTATTCATTGGTTGAAAACCCTAGATTCTTTTAATTCCTTTTCCTTTGATGACATTTGGAGGAGTTGGTCAATAGTAGTTAATATTTCCTGTAAGAAAAGTAGTACTTCAGTATTCTAGACACCACCTCCAGAAGGGTTTACTAAACTGAACTTTGATGGTAGTAGTCAAGGGCCTCAAGGCAATCTAGGACTGTTGGGTATAGGAGGGGTTATGAGAAATGAGGAAAGCAACATCATATCCTCTTTCTCAGGCACAGTGGGAATAGGTGATTCTACAAGGACTGAGTTATTATCTAGGGTATAAGAGATCCAGATTGCTAACCAACTTGGGGTGGAGAATCTACTAATTGAAGGAGACTCAAAGGTGGTTGTGGGTTGGCTGTTGGACCTAGATTCTGTCATTTTGAGTTATAGGGGTATCTTAAAAAAAGGTAAATGGTTAACAAGTCACATGACAATTAGAACCCAATGGGTGAGTAGGTCGGCAAATGCAATGGCTGCTTTTCTTGCCAAACAAGGGACTTCTTGGAAACTTTTATATTAGGCAGCACTGTAATATTTTGTTTTTGAGAACCAATAATCACTGTTATAGGAGAGCTTGCACCCCATTCCTCTTCAAGGGATGGTTGAAAAAGTTTATTTTCTGGATTAATGAAAATTCCTTAAATTATCAAAACAAAAAACTTTCAACAGGACCTTAACCCTCTTTGAGAACACCTGCCCATGCCAAGAAGACAATAGAGAGACAAGGTCTGGAGGGGACACCCAGCTCATGCCAAACAGTCTTAAAACATGGGGCCACACCTTGTAAGAGTATCTGCAAAGGAGGAGATGCTGGGTAGATTTTTCATCCTCCCCACCACACAAACAGCAGCGGTTGACAAGGATCATTCCTTTTTTCCTCAATACATCAATAGTAGGTATTTTCCCCTTAATAGGAGCCCATATAAAGAACTGGACCTTTGAAGGAATTCTAATCTTCCACAGCCAAGCCCAATGGTGGAATCCCCATTTCAGTCTAGCAAGATATTCAACATCGAACTTACTGTGAAGAGGCCAGATATTTCTTCATTCCACCAAATTCTCTGTTCCTGAAGGCTGAAGCTGGACTTGTTCCAAGGTTTGCAATAAAATAGCCATGGAATCCAGGTCCCAGTCATTTACCTCTCTTCTTAGTCTCGGGATCTACACTACCTGATTGGTCTCAAAACAATCACGGACACAAGCCTCCTTATCTTGAGCCAGGGCAAAAATTGAAAGAAACTTAATACAAAGGGGATTGGTACCACACCACCTGTCTTTCCAGAACAGAAGTCTTTTGCCTGCCAGGCTTGAAAGAAATGAAACTAAAGAACAAGTCCCTGTTGTGCAAGATGCCCTTCCACAAGGCTCTGAAGCTGGACCAGATTCCCATCCATATCTAGATTCTCCATATTTGTTCTCAATTACAATTTACCAATGCACATCACCCTCTGTAGCAAACCTCCATAGCCACTTAGCAAGTAAAGCACTATTAACCTGTTTAAAAGGCTTTATGCCTAAACCCTTTAGCTGTTTGGGTTTACAAATCTCTGACCAAGCCACAAAATGGAACTTCTTATGATCTTCTTTCCCATCCTAGAGAAAGTCTCTCCTTAGTTTATCACTGAACTTGGAGCCCTAAACAAAGACATGAAATAAGTAGGCAGGTTTAAAAGGACACTTTTGACTAGAGTGATCCTTCCCCTTAGATAAATAACCTTTCTCCCATCCAGCCAGATTGAATTTGGTTCTATGAATAACCAGATCCCAGATTTCCTTTGCTCTAGAATGCGCTCCCAGGGGAAGGTTCACAAATTTTGATGGAAAAGAGCTTACTCCATATATATTGATAAAAAAGAGGAAACTATCCACATGTGTGGACACACAAAGATACATTATATACATTCCAATTTCATCAGTTGAATTTTCTTACTTGCTCTACAAGGTTCTTAGTAACTTTCTTTTATTTTTGAAGATCCAAAGATATCTTTCTCTCAAAGCTTTTTTAAAGCTAAAAGAAAAAAGACATCTCTTTTAAGATTCTAATGTACTATTTGTTATATGCTAATAGATTTCATACTTGAATTTTTACCTCTTTATTCTTGTTGAAGAGCTCATATTTGAGTTAGGAAAATTTATGTTTATTTAACTGCAACAGCTAATCTTAGACACCAAGGGCAGCACATATGTAGGCCATGAGGATGAGGGCATCACATACATCACATATTTTATGGTATAATCATGACTTTTCTGTTTTTTTTTTTTTTTTTGGTTTCCTAGAAACCAGAGTTCTACTGTTACAAAATTTTATAGTATAATAATGTACCTGACAATGGTTTTAGAATGTTTTCCTTGTCTTTTAATGTAAACTTTGCTTAGTCACAGTTTTTCTGTACTTAATGTTCATCCATCCAAATGTACCTTGTGCCGTGCACATGAACTGATTGTTGTGTTGCAGGTAGGTTTCTTGTTCTTTTTCTCATATCAGTTAGAATGGCTGATGGTCATGAAACCGACAAGAATATTGAGATATGGAAGATCAAGAAATTGATCAAGGCACTTGAATCTGCAAGAGGCAATGGAACAAGCATGATCTCTCTCATCATGCCACCTCGTGATCAAATATCTCGGGTTACTAAGATGTTAGGTGACGAATTCGGAACTGCTTCAAACATCAAAAGTAGGGTCAATCGTCAATCAGTATTGGGTGCCATCACCTCTGCCCAGCAGAGGCTGAAGCTTTACAATAAGGTTCCTCCAAATGGATTGGTGCTGTACACTGGAACAATTGTTACTGAAGATGGAAAAGAAAAGAAAGTTACAATTGATTTTGAGCCTTTCAAGCCCATAAATGCATCACTGTACCTCTGTGACAACAAGTTTCACACTGAAGCTTTAAATGAACTACTGGAATCTGATGATAAGTTTGGCTTTATAGTCATGGATGGGAATGGGACCCTCTTTGGGACATTAAGTGGAAACACACGTGAGGTGCTTCACAAATTCACTGTCGATCTCCCAAAAAAACATGGAAGAGGAGGGCAGTCTGCTCTGCGGTTTGCTCGTCTTCGCATGGAGAAACGACACAATTATGTGAGAAAGACAGCTGAGCTTGCCACACAATTCTTCATCAATCCAGCCACCAGCCAGCCTCAAGACAGAGCTGAGCCAGTCAGATATGTTTGATCCCCGTCTCCAGGCCAAGATATTGAATGTGGTTGATGTGTCATATGGAGGTGAGAATGGTTTCAATCAGGCCGTTGAACTTTCCTTAGAGATTCTATCCAATGTCAAATTTATACAGGAGAAGCGCTTGATTGGGAAGTACTTTGAGGAGATAAGCCAGGATACTGGCAAATACGTTTTTGGTGTGGAGGACACACTGAAGACCCTGGAAATGGGTGCTGTTGAGACTCTTATAGTGTGGGAAAATCTGGACATTAGTCGGTTTGTGCTGAAAAACAGCTCTACAGGTGAGGTTGTCATAAAGCACCTGAACAAGGAACAAGAGGCCGATCAGAATAACTTCCGTGATTCAGCCACTGGTGCTGAACTGGAGGTTCAGGAGAAGATGCCACTGCTTGAGTGGTTTGCTAATGAGTACAAGCGGTTTGGCTGCACTCTTGAATTTGTCACTAACAAGTCGCAAGAAGGGTCCCAGTTCTGCAGAGGGTTTGGAGGTATTGGGGGCATTCTTCGTTACCAGCTTGATATAAGGTCATTTGATGAAATATCTGATGATGGAGAAGTTTATGATGATTCTGATTAGCAATCAATTTACTCAATTCTGGTGCAAAAGGATGAGCTAAGAGTCTGCACCATGTTTCCAAACCATTGCACTCACTGCTGTTCTATTGCTCCTGAGGTTTCTTGAAGTATTAACTAAGGTGTTGCTTCTTCACGCTTTTCCTCTGCATATTGCTGTTATGGTCCCTCTGCATTATAATGTTTGAGAATTACTTAGTTTCTGATTGGTGCATTTTGCTTTTCTTTGCCCTCTCTCTGAACCAGCAGTAGCTTATCTGATTTATGGAATAGAAGGTACCCAGTATGGTAATTTTGTGGATTAGTGATGGAGCGGCTGGTGTTTGTGGATTTGTGGATTTTGTGGATTAGGGTGAACAATGCTAGAGTTTCTTCCTTGGCTTCGTAGCTGTAGACTAGGAGGTCTGCTTGCTTTTGTAGCAATTTTGGTGTCCTGCGTGATCTCTCAGATGTTTGTATCAGCATCAAATTTTGAGTTGCTTGGTTTTGTTGTACTGGATAATTTGGTTTCTTGGAAGTCCATTCTGTTTTGTCTAAGGTGAAGCTCAGCGTTGTCTTGGATTTTGGGGAGATCCATATCATTCCGGTGAAATGATATTCTTTGGCTATTAACCAATAAAATAGAACATTTTTCGATTGATACTAACCTGTATTGGTGGGCCTATCTGTTGATGAATTCCTTAAGCATCAAAGCATCAGATGTTTCTAATTGTTTGATGGATGTGTTTTCTGGATCATTGCAAATGGAGTGATAGGTCTAGTTGCTTGATTTTGCATCCAGCAATGTCATGGCAAGTGATTCATAAAATAAACAATTTGGCATGTAGAAACGAGGTTGGTTTCAATGGTGTCCTTTAATGGTCCAATCTGGACTGTACCGGAAGTAAATTGCTCTGGTAATGGCAGTTACATTGAAACCTTAATTAATGGTATTGTTGGCACAGAGGTCAAGCAGGTGAATTTCCCTTATAATAGTGATATTGTGTGATAGACTATATCACTTGATTTTCTTTTGGTGAGTTGTTTTATGACTCTTAAGTGCTACTTTTGAATCGTTCAGGTTTCTACGGATTCTTGCAAAAAAAAAAAAGATCTCTTCTACAATTTTTAATTTTAATTCAGTTTGTTATTGTGCATTAAGGCATACTTGTTATAATTTAGGCAAGTAGCAGAAGTCATTCCCTGCAGCAAATGGATTCCATCCTGATGAAGTTTAACTCTGGTTGGCATCTGGCCCTTCAATTTTTACCTTTTTTTGAAGCATGGAACTAGAATTCTTGATATCAAGTTACTGGTTGAAAGCTATACTTTTGTTCTCGAAGGTGAGGCATGACCAATTTATTCATGTTGCTTATATTATGCAACTAATGTGGGTGCCTGAGTTGAGCACTTCATTGCTGAGTGTCAGTTCTTAAAATATTTAATATTTACTAATTCCGTGAACATTCAGATCCTTTGAACCGTTGCATTATAAAATAAATTTTGATCAGTGCTTGAAATCTCTCCGTGAATTTGTAAATTGAATTTTAATTGCAATGATCTTGTTGGCATTATCTTTATCAGGATTCAGCTACTTGCATGTTCATAAAAAATCAATTGCCTCCTTTGCTCTTAAAGTCATATCGGCTCTCATTGCCCAACATATAATTTGCAGATGATACCTGCATTAGGCAAGCCCCAACAAGCATTACTGAAGAATTACATTCTTCAATTAGTAGCCTAATAGTAGTCAAAGAATTCAGTAGTAGTTCTAGTCCATGATGAATGGTTCTTGCCTCTTTTGTTCCATATTGCTCCTCCCTACAGTCAAAAAAGACGCCCCCTAATCTCTTCTGCATCTCCTGCCTACTTCCTCATCTTCTCATCTTTCATGTTCTTCATTCTATAACAGGTTACCTTTGTTTGAATGACAAACCAAGCCGTCTCCACTTTACACGATTAGGTGACAGGATGCCTTATGAAACTTACTGGTCAGTGTCTCGGGGTAATGAAGCTGTTTCATCCTTTCCTGTGGTAGAGTTGGGTACAGCTCCTATATTTGTTGATTTGTTCTAGATTGCTTCGTTTCTGGTAGTGAAAAGGATTGTTGGTGGTAAAGTGCCGGTCAGCTGCGATGCAGGCTGGTGATAGGCTGATAACTAAGACAACGCAGCTCTCTTATGGCTAAAGTCAAAAGCTATTCCGGTCATTCTGGGATGCTAAGCCCATTAAAGATTTCCGCCGGTGGAATATGGACCATGAGAATGGACGGGGACGTCAAGGTCAGAACTGACGCTTAGAGAAACCCTTTATCCATACCAAGATTTGTCTGAATCCTCAAGCTCTTCTCGTCAAGGTTTATTGCTCCTTTAATTGAGGCCCACCTTGAGATGGCTTCTGCGTTTGGGGCAAGTTGCATCAATTGAACTGCTTTGGTTGAACACCACCGTCTCATATAAATTAGCTTCACGTCACAGTTGTTCAGAATGCTCATATTGACTTTTTGGATTTTCACCAAATACAGCTTTAGAAGTTTCCATGTGAGGCCCAGCTCGGAGTGCCAAAAGCTATGTCTTGAAAGTCCTCTCAAACCAGCACTGATTTAGATGGAGGTGCCAACGTTGCCCTTGGTTCTAGGATTGTCATCAAAGACTCAATGCTGGGATTAGTGGGTCTGATAGAACCAAACCGAACTGTTTCCTGTTATAGGGGTTTGGTTCTGCATTGTGTCCCCATTGTAATTGGGTCTGTCCTGGATTTTGATATGGTGCTCTGATTTTAATTGGGTCAGGACTAACTTGGTTGTTTGGAACCAATTAGAGTCCTCAACCGACTACATTATCACAGAGACAACCCTAATTTAATACCTGTCTTTCTGACAGTATATTTGTAATACTATCATATTATCATGTCTAAATATGTCAATTTGACAAATGAGCAGGTTTTGTTGTCAAATTAGACCTATCAATTATAATCGGGGTCTTATCATATAAGGTCATACCCCATAGTGTAAACCAACCCAATTGCCACCTGCTAAGTTGTTGAGTGGTATATTTGCACTTGTAGAGGGGAGGGGCAATGATCCCCAACCATTGATTTGAATAGGGCTAGCAATCTTGACCCTAACCCATTTGACCCACCCAACCCACCCACCTTGGAATCCACCCATACCCACTCAATCTATTTGTGGGTCAAAATGGGTCAAGTAACCCATTAGGGTCAGTGGAAAAGGGTCAAGGTGGGTTGGATTGAGGGTACCCATTAGGGTCAGGATGGGTTGGCTCGCGTAGGTCAAGACAAGTTGGGTCAAAGTCAATTCTATTTATATTCGTCAAATCTCAAAAAAAAAAAGAAGTTGCAATGATTCAAACTCAAGCCTCCTAGTGTGCCTATGTCTTAATACACTTCCAAACCACTATGCCACATTTCATTTTGAGATTAAAGATGAAATAAAATAGATTTTATTAACTTTCATTTTTACATGCAATTTTATACAAAAGCACTTTTACAAAAGCAATTTTATACAGTAATTTTTTGAAAAATACTTTTACGAAATCATTTTTACACAAAAGCACTTTTGTAAAAGTACTTTTACATGAAAGCATTTTTATAAAAGTACTTTTACACAAAAACGCTTTTATAAAAGTACTTTCAAAAGCACTTTTATACGAAAGCACTTTATGAAAGTACTTTTACAAAAACACTTTTATGAAAGCATAAAAACACATTCAAAACAAACATTGGGGTAATCTAACATCTAGGGCACTTCCAAGACTTACTTTGGACCATTGGCCTATAGTGATGAGTAAGGAGGAATTGAGAGGTGATGGACCTACCCCATTCAGGTTTGAAAATATGTGGTTGACTCATCCGGGTTTTATTGAGAAAATCAAAGAGTGGTGGGAGCAATCTAATCTGGTAGTAAAATGGGAGGGAATGAGGTTCTACAAGAAACTCCAATTCCTAAAATCACAAATAAAGGAGTTGAATAGGCTGGAGTTTGGAAGAATAGAGGAGAGAAAACAAGTATTGCTGGAGCAGATTGAGGAATTTGATATGAAGGAAGAGGAGGAGATCCTTTGGAGTAGGGCTGTTAATAAGAATGCCCAACCCGACCAAACCGACCAACCCGGATCGACCCAACCCGAGTCGGCCGGGTTTTCATTCGTACTGGTCGGTTTCGGGTTGGGCACATACAAAAACCGATATCTCGGGTCGGTTTCGGTTTTCACATAAGAAAACCAAAACCGACCTGACCCGAACCGAACTAGTCTTTCTTCTACTAGTTTGGTAATTCCTATTTCCTAATTTGAGTAGTTTCTTAATTCCTACTAGTCTTCTAGACTTCTACTAGAAATAGAAGGCCCATTAGGCAATTACAATTAGAATTCAATTAATTAGGTGTTCTTTTTTAGTTTTTTACCTAGATTAGGCAATTACAATTAGAATTCAATTAATCAGGTGTCCTTTTTTATTTTTTTACCTAGATTAGGCAATTACAATTAGAATTCAATTAATTAGGTGTCCTTTTTTAGTTTTTACCTAGATTAGGCAATTACAATTAGAATTCCTACTAGAACTAGAAGGCCCATTAGGCAATTACAATTAGAATTCCTAGTTTCCTACTAGTCTTCTAATTCCACTTTTGTTTTCTCTTAAAATCTTTTATTCTCTAACTTAACTTGGTTGGTCCGCCCCCCTCAACTCAAGTCCTCAACTAATTCAGAGTTTATTCAGCTTTGTACAGGAGCAAAACCGAAACCGACCCAAACCGACTCAACCCGACTCAAACCGACTAGGTCGGTTTGGCCTATTAGTGGGTCGGTTTCGGTTCCCACCTCTGGTAACCCGACTAGGTTGGGTCGGTTGGGAAAATCCCATGAAACCGACCCAACTCGACCCGTGAACACCCGTACTTTGGAGAGGAAGACAGGAAGATGAGATGGGATCTGAGGAGGCAGATGGAGGATATCTTAGTTAAGGACGAAATTAGTTGGAGGCAAAAATCCAAGTGTAAGTGGCTAAAGGAGGGAGATAGAAACACCAAAGTTTTCCATTCAGTGGCAAATGGGAGGAGAAAAAAGAATTTCATATCTAAATTAGAAGTTGAAAGAGCAGTTTTGTCCTACCCGGTAGAAATAGTAGAGGCTTTAGTAAACCATTTCAAATCTATATTTAGAAGGCCTCTGAATGAGAGGGTGTGGTTGGAGGGATTGGAATAGCCGACTTTAAGTGCAGAGAAAAGAGAGTGGTTAGAAAAGAGTTTTGATTTGGAGGAGATAAAAGAAGCAGTATTCTTAATGGATAGGACAAAAGCTCCAAGTCCAGATGGCTTCACAATGGCATTCTATCAGGATTGTTGGGATATCATGGAGAAGGATCTTAGGTCAATTTTCGAAGGGTTTCACAGAAGGGGAATAATTAATCCAGGCTTGAACTCAACTTTCATTGCTTTGGTCCCAAAGAAGAAATAGGCATCACAACCAAAGGATTTTAGACCTATCTGTCTGGTGAATAGCTTATATGAAATAATTGCAAAAGTATTGTCTCTCAAGATAAAGAATGTCCTCCCCACTATTATATTGTACCCAACCAATGAGCTTTTGTGGAGGGAAGACATATCACTGATCAAATCCTCATTGCAAATGAGAGTTCAGAGAGCCTTAGAAAGTCGAAGAAGAGAGTGGTATGCAAACTGGATTTGGAGAAGGCTTACGACATAGTTGATTGGTCTTTCTTTTTGGAGGTGTTAAGAAGTTTTGGGTTTGGAAATAGGTGGTGTAAATGAACATAGGGTTGTATCAAGACTTGTCCCTATTCCATCTTGGTTAATGGAACTGTGGTTGATTTCTTTTCTGTTTTGAGAGGTATAAGACAAGGGAACCCACTCTCCCCCTTTCTATTCACCCTGATCGCCCATATACTTGGGAGATTGATCCATAGAGCAAACTCAAGGAATCTGATAAAAGGGTGGAGAGTAGGAAGGGAGGAGGTACCTCTGACACATCTACAGTTTGTAGATGACACAATTTTGTTTTGTGAAGGAGGGGACATAAATTGGATCTAAAATTTAAAATTGGCAATACAACTCTTTGAGCAGATATGTAACCTCAAGGTGAACTTTGATAAGAGTTGTGTGGTGGGAGTAAATGTGGAGGAGAGAGAGTTAAGGGAATATGCAGGTGAGTTAGGTTGTGCAATCTCGGATTGGCCCTGCACATATTTGGGCCTCCCTTTAGGAGATAATCCAAAAAATGTAAGCTTCTGGAATCCGGTAGTGGAGAGGTTTGAGAAGAGGCTTGCGTCCTAGAAGAAAAATTATCTTTCCTTAGGAGAGAGAGTCAGTTTGATTAGGTCTACCCTAGTTAACCTACCTGTCTACTATCTATTAGTGTTTAAGATCCCTTCTAAGTTCTCCAATTTCTTGGAAAAATTAATAAGGAATTTTCTGTGGAAGCATAGAGAGGAGAAGAGAGATCATAGGGTGAGTTGGGAGGTGGTAACTAGGTGTAAAAAAGCTAGGAGGTCTTGGGATTGAAAACGTCAAAAAAAGAAATGTGGCCTTGCTGGGAAAAATGGTTATGGTGGTTTACAATTGAAAAGGATAAATTGTGGACTAAGATTGTGGCTAGTATACATGGGTTGGACGACAATAGTTGGGATCCTGGAATTGTGTTAAGGGCTATAGCTGCTTCTCCTTGGAAATTCATTCACAACTGCTTCCAGTTTTTTCCCCTTCAACCAGGTATGGTCTAAACTCTGGTAACCAAATAAAATTCTGGGAACAATGTTGGGTTGGGGTTTCACCTCTAAAGGACCAGTTTCCCTCCATGTACGCTTTATCAGACTTGAAAAATGAGCCTGTCTCTTCTTTCTTGGGTCCTTCAGACTCCACTTTTGGTTTTGGGTGGAACCTAGGCTTGTGAAGGGCAATTAGAGATACAGACTTGGACAACATTCTACCTTTGCTAGCCATCATTGAGAATGTTTTTCTAGACCCTAATAAGGAATACACTAGAATTTGGACTCCTTCCACCTTAGGTACTTTCTCTTGTGCTTCGATTTTTGAAACCTTAACTCAGCTTTCTATTCCTCTTGGGTTGTCCTTTCTGACCAAGGAAATTTGGAGCAAGCCTATTCCTCCTTAGGTTGGTATGTTTTGTCGGAAAATTTTCCTAGAAAGATTAAACACAATTGACTTACTTCAGAGAAAGAGACTCAGTTATTGGCTACTTCCTAATAGATGTTCTCTTTGTAAAGCTGATGGAGAATCCGGTTACCACCTTATGGTCTCTTGTATATAAGAGTGGGTTTTTTCATTCTTTGGGTGTTCTTGGAATCCTCTCGAGAGTATCCAAAGTTTGTTCTCTCCTTCATTTTTCAGATGGCCTAAGAAGTGAGGCAAGATTATGTGGAGGAGTATTAGGGCAGTTGTATGTTGGTCTTTGTGGGAAGAAAGAAATTCATGAATTTCTTCAGACAAGAAAAAAACCCTGGAAGAACTGTTAGACTTAATACTCTTAAGGCCAACCTATGTGGTGAGGCCCACAAACAACCAACCACTATGATGAGTCCACAAACGTCTAACTTCAATGAAGAGGTCTACAAATAGCTAGCCAACAAATGACCAACCTCTATGACGAGGTCCATAAGCGGCTGACCTCTTTGACAAAATGACCAATAAGCGAACAACCGATCTCTACGATGAAGTTCATAAATGCTCGACTTCTATGATGGGGTCCACAAATGGCCAAGTAACAAACAATTGACCTCTATGACAAGGTTTATAGCTGACTAACCACTATGATGTGGTCCACAAGGGGCCAACTAACAAACAGTTGATCTTTATGACAAGGTCCACAAAAAGCTGACCTTTACAACTAGGTCTACAAACAACCGACCTCTATGACAAGGTCCATAAATGGATAACCAACAAATGGGCGACCTCTATGATGATGTCCACAAACGACCAACATCGGTCAACAAATGGATGGCCAACAAATGGCCAACCTCTTTGATGAGTCAACAAACAGTCAGCCTCTATGACAAGATTTCCAAATGGTGAACTAGCAAATGGTTAACCTCTTTGATGAGGTCCACAAATGGTTGACCTTTGCAACGATGTCCACAAACAACTAACAAATTGTTGACCTTTACAATGAGGTCCACAAACAACTAACCACATCACTATGAATGGTGAAATCAACCTAGATTGGTAGAAAACTTGGTACCAACTCCACCAAACACAAGGTAAAAGTTGACCTTATAGTTCGAAGAAGTAGCTAGTTCCTTCAAACAAGTTGGATAGTCATCACATTATCCTTGGAGGGGGGGGGGGAGTGATGAGGCAAATTTTGACCACCAACCAGAGCCTTCCACGTCAAGCATGGGTTCCTTGGGTCGGTTCGGAAAGTTGTCTCCTACTTCAAGTGAGCATGAAACCTCCTCTATAAATAGGTAAGACACCCCTGGAAAAGGTATGCGTACAATACAACCCTCTCTTGCCTTTTTTCTTTCTTGCTTTCCTTACCAGTCAGCCTCCTCTACTAGATCTGGTGACTCATCACCTACCTACAAACTTAAGTATCGGAGAGCTCACACTTAGGGCACACATCGAGACTCTCTGCTTTCTCGTAGGACTTTGATAACAGTTTAGTTTGTTCGCTCACCTCAGTTTACCCTCTCCTCTTTATCTATTCCCCAAATTCAAATTGTAACAAGTTTCATAAGTATATTAGTAACAATAAGTTTAAGGTCAAAATAGCTATAAATAATGTATAAATACATAGAAAATATATATTTTAATGGTATATATGATGAAATATATTATAATTAATATAATAAGATGGATAGATATCATACAATTTTATTGATAATGCATCAATCAAGGGTTCAAGACACATATTAGATAGATTTTTACAAATTAATACATGCACAAAATGATTATTATTTTACTTTTATTAAAGTCCAATGCATAAAACATGTGCAACTATTATATTTGAATTATTATATCAATTGTTTTCTATTTTCAAATATCAATTAATAATTTATAAAAACATATAATTTTAACTTAAAATATATCAAACATATTAAAATTGGTGTTCCTGGGATCAGCTCTATCAACCCAAATCTAGTGGAGGTATGGGATTCTAGGTCACTAAATCTATAAATAAAGCTTTTATTAAAAAATTGGCTTGGTAGTTTCTGAATGAACAAGATAAACATTAGTAAAAGCTTTGGAGATCCAAATACTTATACTTTAAAGAATATTTCCCCTTCTGTATCAAGACTCAATCTTCTCCTTTCTGAAAATCTTTTTCTCCCATCCTTAGGGATTTCCATAAAGAGGTAGGTGTGTCTTGGTTATCCCTGACTATCAAGAAAACATTGTTCATATTCCTTGGATTCATCAAGCAATTCTTATTCTATTCTTCCCACTCTTAGAGATTCTCTCTTGGTCTATTTCTCATTTATTTACTACTAACTACCATTAGGATCCAAGGATTATTCAGACTCATATCTTTTACACACACTTAGCTCATCAAATTATTCAGGCTCCTATCTTATCTCAGGAATCATTAGTTTGTCGGATCTAGACTCTTAACAAATTTGGAGAATTTTTCTCCAAACAAGCTTATTTGAATCTCCAAAACACCTTAGGTTCTCATGCATCTTCCCTCAAATGTTAGTGTTTGAAGTGGATGTGGAAGCTTAAAATTCCACCAAGAAGCTTATTGGAAGTGCAGCACATGCAGTTGATTTGTTTATATTCCGAGGTCTTTTAATGTTTTAGCTCATTGGTTGGCTCAAAAAGCAAAACTTAGTTTTCAATCTTCCATATATTTTGATAAAATGCCAACTCATCTTCCTAATGTACAAAACCTTAGATTTCTCTTTTAGCTAAATAAAATTATTATTATTATTATGAATATATAACATTAGGAATGTTCCCAAATGTTTTCAACAAAATTTTATACTTTTTCAATATTTGTTATTCAATTATGACAACATGAGTTTCTTTAAAAAGTTGGATCATTAACCCATCATCTAAATAAGAAAATAGTTTTGCTTTAGTATCAGTTTTAAATTATATATTTCATCTACATTATATAAATATTTTTTACTTATCACACTTAATTTTTGTTTGACATAATTAAAATATAATTTTTTATATATTCTATTAATTACTTGTACTTTTTTTATTTTTTAAAGATTTATTATTTAACTATCATATCATCGATTAATCCATTTGACCCAAACCACTATCCAACCACCCAAAAAGAAAAATAGTTTTATTTGTAGGTTGAGATTAAATTTTGTATTACATTTCTATCATCGATAAAATTATTTTTTTTATGTATAATACTTAGAGGTGTAAAATGGCCTGCGGCCCATGCAAAGTGCGTGTCGTGCCGTGCCGGCTCGCGGGTTGTCTCGGGCAGTGCCACCCCCCTAGGGATAACTTGGAGGATTGGCCCACGGCCTAGGCCCGTGTTTTGTCATGGGCTGGGTTGGCCCGTGGGCCGAGTCTTGGGCTAGGTCGGGTCGTCCATTGGGCCAAAGATATTTATTTAAAAAAATTGACAAAAAGCTTAAAATTTTAATTTTATATGAATTTTGATGTATAAAATTGCTTATATATACAATAATTAAATAAATTAGTATAATAAAATCAAAAAAATTATTTATTTTATTAATATATTATATACTATATATTATTATATAATTATAATTTATATAATATATAAATATATATATAATATAATATATATATATGGGTTGTTCCGTGCTGGCACCCATGGGCCTAAAACCCTAGGCCTAACACGGCTGGCACGATCTTGCCAGACCTGACAGAGCCCATGGACCTTCGTGTTAGGCCGAGTCGTACCGGACCACGGGCGGTCCGGCCCGATTTACACCTCTAATAATACTTACTTTTGTTTAATATAGTGAATGTATAATAATAGAGATATACCCAATATTTTATTTTTTATAAATATATAACATTAGATATGTGTCCAATTTTTTATTTTTAAAAATTCTATTATTTGACTATGACATCATTCCATTTCTAAGTTGATTTAAATTTGGCAGTCCGTGTTCATCATTAATGAAAATACTTCTCACATTTCATACTTATTTTTGTTTAGTATAACGAATATACAATATTAGAGATATGCCTAATTTTTTTGTATTATATATTTTACTTTTTTTTTATTTTTTATTGCGTAATTATAACATTATTTATTAACCCATTTGACCCCAAATGGTTGAATTGCTTACCCACCACCGGTTGGGATGAAAATGATTTTGTTTTCAAATTACTTGTCAAAATATTTATTTTTATACTATTAAAATTAATGTTATGGATTTAATTAGTAGAGTTTAATGATGAGAAAAATATATCTTAAATATAGGATTTAATGAGAGAACATATCATAGATATGAGATTTAGGGGGTGTTCTATAGCGTAGATGAGAAATTGGGTAATGTGTTTTCATCCACACCACGGGTGTAGTGTGGATGAAAACAAACCACACTCCAACAAGGTAGTTGTTTTACACCATGGACAAAAATGTGTGGACTAATCCACACCACACTTCCATGAGCATTCTGCAAGGTGTGGCATATTTCAGTCTGCACATTGCATTTGATTTCATGCATCTCAACTACAACATTTGAGATAATCTTAATCATTAAAAAACAATATATTATTTTTTGTAATATACACAATAGAAAAATATTAGTAAATTGCTAAGGATTTTAATAGTTAATAAAAATAATATTAGTAATAAGTAATAATATTTAAAAAACAAATAATGATATTAATATTAATTAAAAACGAGTAGTAATATTAATGATAATTGATAATATTAACAAGAATTTTAATAATATTTAATAATAATTAATAATATAAATAACAATTAATATTAATAAAAGTAATATTTGAAACTTAATAATTAATAAAATAATATTAACATTAATTAATAAACATGAGTAGCAATGGCTAGTGGTTCAAATAGAGAATATAGCATGAGAATAAACAAAGGATTAATACTTACTAGTTACCACCGACGATCCGATGAGCAATGGTCGGAGGAGGAGTCGCGAGTAGTTCAAACTAGGTTTGTCAGTAATACCTGAAAATCCAAGGCCTGATCTAACATCCGATCTGATTATCTCAAACTCAAATGATGTATTTATGTAATTGGATTAGATTCGGATGTTACAATCTACATCCGATTAAATAATTGGATTAGATTCGAATTTGACCCCATTCGATCTGATTAAAATATGAAACCAATTATTATAATATTTATTAATTTTAATATATAAATTTTATATAGTTTGTATTTAAAATTATACAAATATATTGTATATATTATATTATATATGAATTTATTTATAATAATTTAGTGTGCTATATTTATATTAATTTATTATATATAAAAGTTGAAAAATAAATAAATTTTATTTTTTTGGTATTTTAGAAAATTTATAGCAGAGTCGAATTAAATCCGGATTCGATCCGAGTCCGTTAGGATTTGAATTCGAATCCAAGCCAATTGGATTCAGATGTAGGTTATGAATAATTGGATTGAATGTGGGTTTTTTTGCACCCAATCTGAGTCCGATCTGATTACAACCATAGTTCAAATAAAGAAGAATAGCAATGACGAGTAGAGAAGAATGCTCACGGTTCGGCTAACCAAATCGCGGGGCTTTTTCTTGGACTGAACCGATACTACTGATTTTTGGAAAACCAGTAACCGAAACCGAACTGAAACCAGTCGGTTAACCGGTTAACCAGTTTGGTCGGTTTGGTTTGTCAGTTTTTTGTTTTTTATATTTTAATTAATAAATAATATATCATATTTATATATATATATATATATATATTTATATAATGCATAATTATTAATTTATAATATATAAAAAATATATATAATATATAGAAATATATGTATACCAGCCAATTCAGTTTCGGTCGGTTCGGTTTTTCGATTTTTTTTCTCACCCATAGAGAAGAATAACAATGGCGAGCTCACAAAAAAGTGTTGCAACGGTAAAAAGAAAAAGATGTCTTATACTAGGGTTAAACATCCATGTGAAGTATGAGATTGTTATTCTATATGCAAAATGGTGTGGTGTAGATGCTTCCACGAGATAAACCCGTGGATGAGAAAATGGACTGTGGTGTGGACCAATCCACGAGATAGTGTGGATCAATCCACACTGCAACCAATCGAACGCATGGCATAGGGGTGGCGTGGATTGAAATTGAACATATCGTGGCCAATCCACATCACCGAACACCACCTTAATGAATGAGAATATGAAAATAATTTTATTACCAATTAGTTTAAAATTTTACATTCCAATTCCATCATTAATAAAAATAGCTCTTAGTTCAATATGTCGAATATACGATGTTAAAAATGTCCCAATTGTTTAATTTCTATATTTTTTGTATTTTATCTATTTTTGAATTTTATTATTTAAATATGAAAACATGGATTTGCCCATTTGACCCAAAATGGTTTAATTTCTTACCACCACCTAGATGAAAACACTATTTTTCCAAGTACAGATTTTAAAAGTATAGGTTTTTATGTCATTGGAATTATTAATTTATTATATATGGATTTAATTAATAAAATTTAATGATGAGAAGAAACAAAAATGCCTTAAATATATGATGCAACGATGGTGAATGCAAGTTAATACCTTAAATGTTGCATTTAATGAAAGGGGATTGAATTCATTGAATATCTTATGATTACCTCTTTTCAACTCATTTAATATCAATAACTGATTACCCTATTTGTCTTCATTTTTTATCAATAAATTTAAATATGGAGGGGTAAATTTTGTCTTCAATAAATTCCAAAGATATTCTTGAGGCTATTCGTGCTTTTTAAAGTAATTAGAATTTAATAATGAGAAGAAACAAAGATGCCTTAAATATATGATTTAATAAAGGTGAATGCAAGTTAACACCTTAAATGTTAGATTTAATGAGAGATAATTGAATGCATTGAATATCTTATAATTACCTCTTTTCAATTCATTTAATATTAATAACCGATTACCCTATTTGCCCTCATTTTTTATCAATAAATGTAAACATAGAGGAGTAAGTGTTGTCCATAGAAAATTATAGAAATATTCTTGAGGCTATTCATGATTTTTAAAGTAGTGTGTGTATGTGTGTATATGTATTTCAAAACTTATTATTATAATTTAAATTTCATAAAATTTTACCTTTTACATTATTTATTATACACATTCAAATATTAAAATAAAAAATATTAATAAAATTACTTAAGTGACTCGATAGTCAAGTGAGATCATAGCCTTCATAACCATGAGTGTTTGGGTTCAAATCTTCACATCCCCAAAGTACTTTGGGTTTATTTTAAAGCAAATTCAGCTCCATGCCAACCAAGGCTGGTTCTCTAGGTCCACTTGGGATGGATAAACCCCTAGACCTTGATGAAAGTCTAGAACTAGCTTGGGTAGGGATCAATTCCAAGAATTTGGAACCAAACCATACCTAATAACATATTATGTAGGGTTGATTTAAGGTTCCATTTCGTTTCAGAAAAAACATACCCATTTGTTGTTCACCCTTAATTTAGAGTTTGTTACAAAAAAAAAAAAAAATAGAGGTTTGGAAGGTGAAATGCCATTACTCACAAAGTAGAAGGTGGAAATATGTAATTACCCTAAAATTTATGCTAAACTTTTAATCAGTAGATTTCAGGTCCGTAGGGATGGCAATAGGGCGGGTTTAGGGAGGGTTTTATAAATTCTAGACTCTACCTGTCTCCCTAAACCTCCCCACCCCAAAGCCCATAGTGGGCTAGGTTTTGAGAATTCAAACCCTCCCCGACTGCCTTCCATGCATTCCAAGGTAGGGGCGGGTTGGGTCTAGAATCCACATCTAATTTCCTATTATTTCTTGTCATATATAAGCAATAAATAAGTAAAATAACATAGATAAATAATAAAATTCCAATTATTTGATTAAGACATTTAAAAAACACATAAACTATTAATTGTCCATTACATAAAATTCAAAATATTATTAAATTTGACACCTAATATATAAAGTTTATCTTTTTCCCAACAATATGTTGGTCGGGGAATGTCGGGTTTAACCTAATACCATACCCTACCCACGCCCATATGGGTTGTAGAACCCCAAAACTCGTCCTTCAAGCAAAAAAAAGGCCCCATCGAGGAGAGTAAGGGTGGGTACCCATTGGGTAGGGTAGAAATTGCCATCCCTACAAGTGTATATTCTTAAGGCCTGTTCGTTTGTTTTGAAGTCTGACATTTGAAAGTGCAACAATTACATTAAGAGGTATTTTGGTATTTAGTAGTGGCAATTGGGTGGGTTGGGTTGGGCTGGGTTTGGGTTGAGCTTCAACCCAACCCATTAATGACCCAATTATATAAAATTAAATGGGTTTGGTTCAACCCAAACCCGCTTTAACCTAATCCAACCCGCCTAAACCCATTAATCTTATATTTATGTACTTAAAAAACAAACTAACTCTTTCTTGACAAATAAGTTGGTCATAGTTTGGTGGTAATAGTAGTTGTTATTTACGCAAATGGTGAAGGTTCAAATCACATTACATGCATGTTATTTTTACACAAGCGGCGAAGCCATTTGAATTTGTTCTATTTCAGGTTTGATCGAACCACTTAGGTTCAAACTGGTCAGACCAACTTGAATTATGGATTGTCTTTGAGCTAATCACATCAAGGGTGGTTGAACCGTTTAGATCTGGATCAATCTAGTCGGACCAGACTAGACCGATTCAGTTAATGGTGGATTGACTTGGATCAGCCCATATTAGGTTTGTGCACGGGTTTGGGCCCAAACCAATTGACCTAGAATGGGTCAATATATGTGAATCGGACCCGGCCTGGATTCGGGTCGGGTTGTGCGAATGCTGGTCGTTCCCAATGATCCAAACTGTGCATAACAAGCACCTGTTGGCCCATCACATCGGACCCGGATCAGCCTGAACTGGACTGGACGACCCAAACGAACTAGACCGAGGTGATTGGGTCTGTTCATATTTAGACCAAGTTGAGCTGGTTTGGACTTGGGTCAAGTTGATTTGGATAGTGAAGTGTGTTGATTCGAGATAAAATTAAATTTAATCAATAATTAATAAAAAAATTAATGCATTAATTATAAATTATTTCATTCATATAAAGAAAATAAAAAAAAAGTTAAGGAATTAATACTTTTATTTGTAGTGGTTAACCCAATGGGTTATCCACAACCCAAGATCAACCCATTTCCAACCCACCAAGTAAATGGGTGGGTTGGGTGAAAAATTGCCACCCCTATTGGTATTGGTGAAGTTTTCTTTTCTTTGAAATCTAAATGCAGAGAATGTTGTTATGAATTTTGAATTCTGAAAATTATTAAATATCTATTTTGACCCCATATATATATGAGAGTTTTTGTGTCTTTTGGGGGTATCATTGAAAAAAAAAATTGTATGATTGAACATTAAAAAATAAGAGATAAGACATAAGAGGAAAGGAACAACGATTTTATCTTAAAGTTAATAGATTCCTATTAAGAGATAAGAGTTAAGAAGAAACGAACAAGCCCTTAGACAAAGTCAGGTTGAAGCCCTTAACGAAGATGTTCTTCAACTAGAAATGGATTTGGTTCGGAGAAGACTGGGCTCACACCATTTGCACAGTACCTTACACTTACAGCCTTATAACAATGAGGTTATAATCCATAAAAAACATATAAATACAAAAATATTCCCTATGCATGGCTGTTAAACGCTATGAAAATAGTGTCAACACTGCCATGTGAGCACTGAATCCATTCTCCCTCAACTCCAATGCAACTGAGTACGATTAGTAGTAATTTTAAAAAGTGGGTTAGAGAGATACGCCTACCTGCTTCACGAATTGACAAAGAATAAAATTTAGTAAACATTAATTTTAAAATTTGACCAATTGGGTTTGCTTTATCCAAACCTAATCCAATCAATTTACACTTATTTAAAATGCATGAAAGAAATGATTGGTCTTATACATCGTCATCAAAGCTGGCCGATGGTAAAAATGATGCTTTTTATTTTCGAATTGTATATGAATATTGGAAAATAAAATAATCAGATTAGGTGATTACCGGTAAATCCTCATTGACACGATACTATGGGGTTAGGGGTGGGTTATGCCAATGTTTGTGATTCGTCGTTGATTAACCATGCGGTTGAACCGTTCAACCTGTTCATAGGGTCACGGTTTAAATATATTAAATCTAATATCACTTTTATATAATTTTTTTTAACATCGGGATAATATCTAAAATTCATCATGATTTTTTTGCATTTCTCTTAAACTCATCATCAAATTTTCAAAACCTCTAAAAAGTTTTGTCAGTAATTTCTAGGCTCTATCAGTCAAATAAAATAGATCGTTCCTCTGGGAAGAGCCAATCAAGAAATTTCATCATATCCCTTCCCTTCTAAGATCGTTCTATTTTAGTTTGACTGGTAACTCGTAGGGATAAACGAGACGCAGATACAGTACAGAATATATTTATTTCTGTTATTCAAACTAATACAATACAATACCAATAACGACCTTCGACTGATTAAACTATCTATCTATATATATATAGATACTGGAGTGTTTCTTATTAATGACTAATGACTTATTCCGTGATTTGGAATAGAGTATCTAGTAATATGTTCCATATAATAAAACTACCCTTGACCTGAGCCCGGTCCCACACTAGGCTTACAAATTTTAGTGTTGGGCCTGCACCTAAACTTCAAGTATGGTCTGGACCAAGCCCAACCCGCATGTATTTTATATGCATATAGCAATTACCATAGGTGCAAAGCCCAACCAAGGCTTAACCCATGATTACTCCTAAATTTAACCCAATTAATCCTGATTATATATATATATATATATAATGATATATATGGGAAAGTTAGGGATAATTTTGTCATAAAAGTATGTAATAAGGTTGCTGACTATTCAGGAATAGTTTAGTTATATAAAATAGTTAAATGCTTATGTGGCAACTTCTATTAGTAATCACTGATGATAAGTAGAAAGTGAGTTTTGGGCAATATTCTCACTAATAGGAGGCTATTTAGAGGTTTTGAAAAAGTCCTGATAGCTTTAAAAAGAATACGAAAAAGTCATGATGAATTTTAAGTAATATAATTTTAACTTATAATAAAAATAAAATATTTTAAATGCGGAAAGAGAACATAACAAACAAAATAACAGTGATGACTAGCAATGAAAGCGACTGAACGTGTATAAGGGCGGTTGGGAGGCTTCCTCATCCTCTGAGCTCAAACATCCTATCAATGGCCACCACCTCAAGAAAAATCCCAACAAAGAGAGAGATTGCTAGAACCAGAAAATCTAGCAGAAGCACCCCATCATCAAAGATTATGAGAGGAGATTTCCCACCCAATTCAACTGAAACGACCTTAACTGGACTTCCTCCCTGAATTTTCATCCACAACCCACCGGTAATGGAACCAAACTTGGAATTCCACGATCTATCATCAGCATCATCAGCATCGGAGAAAATTTATCATCATACCTTTGATTTATCAATAAAGAGAAAAGAAGGGGAGAAATTACCATGTTTAAAGAAAACGAATATCCCAAAATCATCCCCTAAGATGTGAACAAAGTTATTTAGGCTGTGTTTGTTTATGATGCAACTGTCGGTTCGTGATCCAGTTTTTCTGCTGTTTGTATATGGTGTCAAAATCAATGTAAATTTGTTGATGTCAGAATTTCCATCGATATAAGCCTAAAAAAGTTTATTTTGATTTTATAGAAGTAAACTTTTACAGTCTTCCTTATCGATGTAAATAAGGCATGTTGTTCACACACTTTGAAGACCACCTCGAAGAACTCCATTGGTCTGATCTCAATTATTTTTCATCGATGACCTCTGAACCCACAAATCCTATCAATGATCTAAGACATCGATGGCTTCTGCATCAATTTCCTCTCATTTCCTGGAAGGTAAGGGATATTTCATAATCGATTCCTCTAACTTTTTTTTAGAAAAAATTAAGATCATAAATATTAAAAGCTCCAATAAATGAACGATTGAGCTCTAAAGGCAAGAGAAAGGAGAATGAAATCCGGTGACTGCAACTGGCATGGCAGGACTGAATGGGTTTATGAGAATTTCATTCAACAGTCAACACCAATCATAACGATTGGTTTGGGTGTTAATATTGAAATCACCAAATTTGATGGGTGCTATTTACTTATGAACTCTGTTTCTCAATAAAAATCAAATGCTAACCAGTTTGAGACCCAAAACTCTCTTTCTGGATTTTTCCGATAAACCCATTTGTCTAAATCAGAACAAAGCCAAGACACACTAACCAAAACTAAAATTTGAACTGTATATTTTCGACATTGCAGTCATTCTTTCAATTATTTTCATGTTATAAACCAAACGCTCACAAAACTGCATCATACTCTGTATCATTAAATGACAAACAAAAGGAACACAAAATCGAAATCCGGTTCTATTTTGTATTTAAATGCCAAACAAAAATAAAAATCCAATTCCATTTTATATTCAGACAAGACATCATTTACAGCGCACAAAATTGTATTTGCACCGCAATCAAACGCACCCTAATTTTAATTTTTAATGGGATTTGGGCACATAATTGGTGTTGGTGTTGCCATAAGTTCTCACATGGACATTGATAAGGTTAGTTTTACAGTTGGGCGGTTGATTATGCAGGCTGGAGCAACAAATAATTTGAAGGTCGTTTCACTTTGAATTGGGTGAGAGAGCGCCCAGCAAATTTAGGCAGAGAAGAAATGTTACATTTTGAAAATGTAACGGTTGTAAAGTAATTTCTTAAACATTAAAATATGTTTGTATCCATCTGCTAAACAAGAAGGGTAATTTAAATCCTTCTTTTACGGATTCTTAACGGTTGTAAAGTAAAAGTAAAGATGTGTTTGTGTAAGGCAGTGTTTGATTGCAGGCATAAAAGTGCAAATATAAAAAATGCAAATTCAGATTTTACTTCGCTTCATGTCTTAACTTTGCACTGTCATCAGTGCAAATTTATTCGAATTGCAACCAAACACAGCCTAAGGGTAATTTAAATCCTTCTTTTTAACTGACCCGTTAGTGTAGGTGAAATTAGAGCACACAGAGTTTCTACAATGAAGTATTGACATTACTACATTCGAATCGAATTTAGATTGAAAACAAATATTAATAGCATTATTAATAAATAAAAAAACCAAGAACCAATCCAAATGCAAGTGGTGTCAAGTTATTGAACCCTCAACCCCAATCCAACCCGAATGTTGGTCTTGCCCGGTTTCTTCTTCATTTCATTTTATTAAATTATTCTTTTTTCTTAAAATAAATTAATAGATAGGAGATAAATTATGATGTAGAACGGTATGATAGTGGAAGGGCTTTGACCAATGCTTTGAGTTTGACCCATTAAAACCCTTTCTCTGTGCATTTATATGACACCACCGAGTCAATCCAACAGTCAGACCGTTTGATTAGTCTTATATACAAGATTGCCCTCTAATTATAATGGGAATACAATTCCAACCCATATCCTAATAATTGGACCGGTCGGTTCGGTTCTTTCTGGTCCACCAGACCTATTGCTTTTGCCTTCTATTGCCCTGCCCCTGGGAATAAAATGAAAGAGCCCGGGGAGCTTGATTTAAGACACCAATAATCAGTTCAGTAGTACTGGTCAATGCCAAAGCCAATCTCTATAAACTCTATCCAAAAAATAATAACCTCATCATAAAAGCTTAGACAATAATACAAAGGATGACTAAAAACAATCACACCAGTTAATGGCATCGTCCCTCAAAATAACAATAAATACAGCAGAATGAAATGAATACATAAACGATCAATGTAAACAACTAATTAATCAGACCAAAACTTCTCAGAAGCACATATCCAAGACACAGCAGCAACACAAGGCAGCGCAACTGCAATGGAGGAAAAAAACATGGAAATAATTAAGCATCATATGAGAGAGAGAGAGAAAGAGAGAGAGAGAGAGAGAGAGACTCACCATCCCTTCCAGAATCCATCACCCCTGTCCTTGGTTTCAACCTGGGAAGCTGATTGGGGGTAGCCATGGCCATCCTTCATGGGGTAACCAGCCGGCGGTGGAACAACATAAGGACCCTGATAAGGGTATCCCTCGGCCGGTGGTGGGTAGCTCTGAGGAGGTGGATACGCCTCTACAGGACCCAAATCATTAATTACTTCTCAAATTCCAAGAAGACTGCAAAAACTTAAAACGAGAAAGAAATTAAGAAAGAAAATGGATCCAGCAGCAACCAAATTTACCTGGAGTTCTGTTTTGATCATACTGATGACTCATGTTTAAACCAAAGCAACTGAGACAAAAATACCACCGGTTTGAAGCTTGAAGAGATGCACACCAAGATCAGATTTTTTAACAAAAAAGAGAGAATAAAAAAAAGATCAGAATCAGATGAGGTAAGATGGACGGTGAGGCGGGTGGCGCTTCAGAACTTCAGGTTGTGGAGAGGGAAAAGGGAATGAGATATTGATTTTGAGGAGGGATTCATGCTAGTAGTATTTATGGAGTTTTATCTTCGCTTTTTCGAGGAAGGATCCAAATGAGCAAATCTCAAAATTGTTTCAGCTTTTAATAAATTTACTAATACGTGTTGCGTCGTTTGGTGAAGAAATTTGTTGAGAGAATGACAGGTCCGAAGGTGGAGTAGTTTTTTACTTTTTACTTTTTTATTATATAATTTGTTTGTTGATGATTGTGACGGACAGCTCTACGCGGCATGCGCTAGAATAGCAGATCAGAATTTTCTTAATTTGGTGTCGTCGATTGGCAATTGCGTCTAGAAGTCGTTCACTCGGTCTCGGCCGCAACCTGCTTCAATACCAATCCGCCACGTAGATCCTTCTTTCGGAGACTCCTCTGCGGCCGCCGCCAGCACTGGGGCGAAGGTGCGAGTATCTTCTCGGTCTCTCTCTCTCTCTGCCTTACAGAGTCACAGTTTGAGTTGAGATTTACAGATCAATCGGCTCTTTGATGATTCATCCAAATTAAAGTGTTTGGTTGCCTTCTTGTTTCGTTGTTTAATCAAACTAGACAAGAGAATCAAACCCATTTCAGAGTACATACAGAGAATCAATCCATGATCCATGGTTGTTTAAAGAACAGTCCATCTAAGATCTAACCATTGTTACTGAGAATCTGGATTTGCTCGTCAAAGAACGCGTTCACACCAATCTCACGGCGGTTTCAAAGAATATCTCCGGTATATATGTTGTCATTTATGGAAAGAGGTTTTAAATACATGGCTGTCATTTAAGGCATTTTGAGTTTAGATGTCAATTATCTAATTATTTGTTTTGAGTGCAAATAGTCATGAAATGTTTCTATTAGAAATATAATTAAACTAGGGAGTGTTAAGGGAAACGTTAGAATATTAGTGGGAAAAACTTTAGATTTTATGGTTTTAGCAAGTTTCAATACTTAGCCCTTTTCTATGTGCACTAATTATAGATGAGATGAAATTAATGAAGAATTAAATGCAAAATTAAATTTATGGACAAATGCCCTAGAAACAAGAGGTTTTAAAGTAAGTAGAATGAAAACACAGTAAATGACATGTAAATTTAGTAATAATATGTGTGTAAATTAGGATACACATACAATTGGAAACCAAGAGATAACTCAATGCGACCTTGGTTCAATAATTTATAACAAGGGAGAGACTGAGGAGGATGTCATCTAGAGAATTAGAGTAGGTTGTAAAAAGTGGAGGGGTGCTTTTGAACTTTTGATAGGAGAATACCACTTAAATTAAAAGGAAAATCCTATAAAACAATTATAAGGCTAGCTATGTTTGTATAGAGCAAAGTGTTGGGTGGTCAAGAAATATGCTTAGAAAATGAGTTTGGCAGAAATGATAATGCTAAGATAGATGAGTGGAAAAGTTAAATAGGATAGGATGATGAAGCCATCCATAGAAACCTAGGAATAGCTCCAATAAGTAAACGAAAGAGAATAGGCTAAGCTGTTTTAGTTACATGAATAGAAGACCACCACCAACTCCCGTTACAAGTAATTTGTTAATTGGAAGGAGCTAAAAGAGGTAGAGGTAGACTAAAAAAGACATGGGTAGAAGTAGTAAGAAATGATTTAAGTACTAATAGTTTAACAGTAGATATGGTTTTAAATAAAATGAATTGGCAAAACATGATTCATGTAGCCAATCCCATATAATTAGGATAGTAAATGGATGATGATGATTGTTTGCTGAAGTGCAGAAGTAGAAGAAGAGGAGGAGGAGAAGGAGAGAAGGAGAGAAGAGAAGAGAGAGATCAGTGAATGGGCGGCAATCTCATCTCAACCGGCCCTAGAAACTAATATTTGTATTAATATTAAGATATTACAGAATAAAACTACAATGCCCCTAATTAGTGATGGGACACCTAGATAGAACAAAATAAAACAAACTTATGCCCAATAACTAAAGGCCCATAACAAACCATAGAACTAGGACATAGAATGATAAATAAGCTCACCAACACTTAACCACTCGACCCAACACTCCTTTCTCAAGGTAAGCATGGATGTTAGTCATGTTTAGCTTGTCAAGTAAGCTTAAAAATTTCACTAAAAATAGTCTTTTTGCCAAGTAAACTCACCAATAATCCTTTTTTTTTTCTAAAATGAATGATTTTCAATTGTTGATGTTACCAAGACAACATCAACCATTACTGATCACCAAAGACCTTAGAAAAGTTAAAATTGAATTGCTCAAAGTTGCACAAGTAAGCTACTCTCTATTCTTCTTTTGGAGTATACAATCTCAGCCCTTTTGTAAATGATACAAATGAGGTTAAGTCTGGCCTAGTGCTAAACCAGGTCTGCTAAATTTGTGACAAAAAAATCAATACCATAGTAGAACACTAGTCAATTTTTGTATTTTTATGGATGTTGGATTTGACTGTTGAGCAAAAATCAATCATGCACACTTTGAAAATCAGAAACCCTTACACACTAAAAGTTTGAAACATACGATACAAGCACAAGTTCAGCCTAGCGCTGAACATAGGGTACCCTCTCAACTTTTAAAGTCAATTGTCTTCATTAATTAATGTTTTCCTTGTTAAATAATTGTAAATGTGTTTGATATACTCACAAATAATGGCGCATTACATATTTATACAAATCAACACAGACCCAACTCACCTTAGGCTGAAATGAAGCTCCAAAAATTTACAAAATGATGGATGGAAATATAAAATGGATGATGATGTGCATGAAAATAGATAAACTTGATAAAACAATGAACAGGTTGGTTCAAATTGAGATGAGAACAAATAAAAAATATATAAAGATTGGTTTGAATAAACTGGGAACAATGAAAAAAATTGTAAGACTACAACTTCAATTGAAGTGACAACGAATAATCATTGTTTGAAATAGAAATAATGAAAAAAGAATAAAATATAATATATAGACAAAAAACAAAATCTAATGAAACATGATAGATTTGGGTTTCTTAAATTACTATTATGGTTTAATTTGTACTTTTACTGTTTGAAAAATTGACTATCCTAACTGTTAACATCCGTTAATATTTCGGTAAAAACAATAATCGGTTCCTCGAACTGCACCGGCGACCATGATTTCTATAAAATTCAACGTTGGCAGCCAATATTTATATCAAACCTGACCTATCTGCAATTTTGTTTTCTGGTGGCATTTTTTATGTAAAAATCGACTTTGGCGGATTTTTACTGCACAAAAACACGTAGATAAACAGCACTATGCTTCTTCTGCTGAATGTTCATCAAACCTAGCAAAACAAGACTCTACGTTTGCTCGCGCAACCCAAGAACAGAATAATTAACACTCCACCGACCTGGAGCAGCTATGGACAAACGAGGGGTGGTCAGCTCGGCGAAGCGAAGGACCTTAAAATCTTAGAGAAAGAAAGGCGGGGAAATTTTGACTGCCACAACCAATCAGTTCCCTGTGAGACCGTCTTAGCACGACAACGCGCTCTTTGCGTGCACTAGCCAATCAACAAGACATAACTAGCCTAAATGAATGTCCGCCACTGTCAGTAGTATGGGAATTAAATCCAGTTCCATCACTGGACGAAGGAGAAGCGAGTCCTGATAGTCGAAGTATAGAATAAAATGGTGACACCCTGCTAACTACAGAGAAAGTTGATCTGCATGGGGATATTTTTGCAAGTGAATCTCTTCTCAGAAAAGACGGAAGCGCTTTTGGAAAGATTTAAAAACTCGCATTTTTTTTTGTTAGAATCACTGAATCAGATGAGCCATTTTTCTCAAAAAGAAGTACATCAGGATCATCTTCTGAATCATCTGAGATGGTTGGGGAAAAGTTAACTATACTGTGATTTTTTCTATCTTTCCTACTCCTCTGTTCTGCTCACTCGTTCTGAAACTCCACCGCAGCCATTGCGACTTACAGTATTGGCGAACCATCGCTCTCTCCCCTCTTCCCTCTTATTCCCTCTCTATCACTCTCTTTGCTTACTCTCTCCCCTAGCTGGACTGGTTCTCTTCTGTAACCGGGAAACAAAGGAAGGAGAGGAAGAAGAAGAAAGAGAAAGAGGAAGCGGAGGGAAGATGAAAGAGAGAGAAACGGGATGAAGGAGAGGCAGAGAAAATGATAAAAGGAGACCGAAGGAGAGGGTAGGTAGGGATTGCTACCACCGCTGGTTTGAGTTGTAGCGGTAGTGGCGGAATAGGATAGTGAACTGTTGTCTTATAGCATCACGTGACCGACAGAATATCCAGCCGAAAAAAGCAAAAGACGCTGATTCTTAGACTTAGACGATGAAGGCTTTATTTTGAAAATTTAAAGAAGACTAAAGGGTAAAATGGTATTTTTCATCTTTCTGTTAATTTTGAAACGGTAAGGGTATCATAAATCATAAAGGCAGTTTAAGAAATTTACCCAAGACCTTGCCTCTGCTGCAAGTGGAATAAATATAAGAGAAACAGATAACAAAAATTGATCAAATCAAACTTAGAACAGAGACCTTGCTGCTACTATAACGAAAATAGAAGTTTTTACCTCTAGTATTTTGGGATGAATATTTTTGAATGTGGGAAAAGGCTTCTCTACGACAATGGGTTGTGTGAACAGAGATTTGGGCATTTCTTACCCTGTTCAATCCGTTGAAGCCACTGCAAATACAAAGCGCTATAAAATACCAAAAGAAATAAAACATTAGGTTAGAGACATAAAATGCAGTAGTGTACAAGTTTTTGGACAGAATAGATTTTTGGTTGTTCAATCTCTTGCCGTTGCTAGTTGTTTTATTTTGAAAATACAAAGATTTTCCCCTCTTTGGGTTTTTGGGAAGAATATTTTTGAACATGGGAGCTACTCAACCACAAAGAGTTTCATTCTTTCAATAAGCATTGTGGGTCGGCCTAATGGGAGGGGGAGGCCTGAGTATAACTCACCTCCCATCCGTCGAGCTCCCTAAAAGATGAATATAACTCTGGACTTGATAACTTTACAAAAGTTATCAAGTTGTGCTTCGATACAATTGATTTCTGCAGGAGAACATCTAATTCCCCGCGATACCATGCAATTGTCCACTTTCTAAATGATAAGGGGAAACTTTGCCTTAGGCCTCTGGATGGTGTCACATCAGCGTCATGTGGAAAAAAACAGTGTTCCAAGAATATGGCATTTGTTTGAAACCATTTTTTTTATAAAAAATGGTGTTCCAAGTCATGCCTTTAGAGCCACGCCTTGAAAATTGGAAAGGCATGGCTTTCTTAGAGCTGCAGCTCCTTGCTGCCAATATGAACTTGAACGTGAGGTGGCAGTGACATGGCATTGGATAATGGTTACCTGTGTTGAAAACGTTGCTGTTGCTTTAAGAAACATCCTACCTGGCAGTAACTTTTAGGGTGTTTCCAACCGACACATCAGCAGCACCATTTTCCAATATTCCATTGTATTGAGTATTATTCAAATTCAAATGAAATAAAAGTTTTAATATTTTTCACTTTATTGTCTATTTTGTATTTTATTAAGTATTTTTTCTGTTAAATTTTTTTTTCTCAAAGTTTGTATCACTTTACTTAACAAAAATTCCACAAAATGAAAGAAATAAAAATATCAAAAAACAAAGTAAAAATACTAATCCACTTGGCCCAACCCTACGGCCCAAACCATAGCTTGCCTAGCCTAGGTGCGGTCCGGGGCTTGGCTCGCATGGTCTTGTGCCATGGGCTGTGTTGAGCTCATCCTAAATGAGGCACGCACGCAACCTAAAAAGTCATGCCATATCGGCTCGTCATGACACAATTTAGGCTGTGTTTGATTGCAATGCAAATTAAATTTGTATTGATGCAAAATTATGATAGTACAAATGATTTGGATGCAAATTTTAACTTATTTTTTGTTCCAAAATTTATCTTATTATGTTTGATTGTAGTATAAATGAAGTAAAATAAGATGTGAAATAAAATGAAATGATATCTAAAACAAAATTAAACCATAATTTGTGTTCCTTTCGTTTGCACTCTCATGTATTTGTACTAGTACAAATAATTGCACTGCAACCAAACGCAGCGTAACGTCAGACTCAGTATAACTCGTCGTCCGGCAGGTAGATTGCTTTGCTGCACGACCCGTTCTGCAAACATTTGACACTCCACCCGTTACCCCTTACCACATCACACATCCTTAAAGAGAGACCGAGAAAACCTGGGAAATTCTGCTATTTTCCCATAAGCCTGCAAATGGGTCAATCTCTAATTTCTTCAACGACATTTTCTCAGAGTCTGAGACACTGTCAAATACCCAAATCAGTTTTGCCACTTATACAGCAAAATCTGCTTCTTCCATTGAATTTCACTAGGGGTTATTGTAGTTTCAGAAGCCTGGAACATGGGTTCCCCAGGATTATACCCTGCGCCACAACACCCACGAGAAGATTCTGCACGAAATCTCTGTTGTCCGAAATTCCCAATGAGAAGCGATACTCGAAAGTGGGAGCCGAATCAACTGGACCAATACCTTCGAAGCAACTCCTTGAAGTTGTTGAAAATGCTGCGAAGACTGGCGCAGAGGTTCGGTTGCTAATTTTTTGCTTTCCCATTTTAAACTTTTTCTACATTTCTCATTCAAAGCAGAATCCATTAAGTGTATGATGCCGAATCAAACGGACCAATTAATTCCAAGCAGCTTTTTGCCTTTTAAGGTATTGTTGAAGAGTAAAATGTTCCTGAAATTTGCAGTCCTAAAGGAAATTTTAGTTCCTTATTTGAATTCACTTAATCTGATATCCATGTTGGAAATTTATCTTCGAGAGAACTTTTCTGAATAAGATTCAGAATGTTGATGTGATTAAATGGTAAATGAGTTGGAGTTGTTGGAAACTGCAGGAATTATGAAGAAGTTTGAGAAAATTATGGCTGCAGCCCCTGAAGGATTTAAGTGTAATTGAGAATCTGAGCTTTTAGAGTTTTCTAAAACTCTTGGACACACCAAAAGTAATCACATACTTGTTACCACCTTTTGTTCCAAATGAACGTTAGCCTCCTATGGTTTATGTTTCAACTTGATTACAGGTGGACAATTTTAGTTCAATTAGGTAGTGACTAGGTTGGTTTGGTGGAATTTGTAAGTTTAAATTGGAGAAAATGACTGAAATTTGAACAGTCATGCCACTGAAACAGCAAAATACTAGCCGTCTTTGCTAAATATATTTTTACTGAGGCTTGTAATATGTTGTAAGAATGTCTATCAAAGGTATCCTTTTTTGTATGGACTGCCTACCTGAACAGAATTCTAACAAGGGACAATTTTCTGAAGGAGGGTATGATACTGGATTTTGATTATTGTGTTCTATCTGCAGATTGCATAGAGTAGACGAGTCATCTCACTGGAGTGCAGTTTTTTTAATGAGATTTGGTCCAGAATCTGGCACTTGTTTGAGGTGAAGAGTTGCTGTCCTAAATCTGTGGTGGATTTTGTGAAGGGGTGGAGGATGGGAGGTTTGATCAAAAGAGGAATGATGGCCTGGAACATGGTTCCAGCTGTGGTTTTTTGGTGTATATGGCAAGAAAGAAATGCTAGGATTTTTGAAGAAAGGAGCTACTCTAGTGGCTCTGTATTCAAGAAAATTATAAGAAAGATGTTTTTGTGGTTTACCATTCATAAATTGTTTAAAGACAAGGGCTTTAATTCCTTTTTTATATATGGGTTGGGGATATGGCAATACTTGGAAGTTCCTGTACATTCCCTGTTGCAGTCTCTTGTTGAATAGGGATCTTTTATTTATTAATGCAATCCCTTACCTTTTCTCAAAAAGAAAAAAAAAGAATCTTCCTTAATGCTGTCCCATGTCTCAACATTCATGGAAAAGTCACTGTAAACCCATATGGACCCAGAGCCTTGTCTCCAGACATCCCCACAACAGCTTTTCTAATTTCATTCTCCACAAAAGGATCTTCTAACTTCCCAGCCATCACTTCTGGGATTAAATTCCATTGCACTTTTCCCAAAATAGGGCTTTTATTCAATGGAGGAGCGTATAATGTCCTGAAGTGTGATGTTAAAATGTTTTCAAGCTCCCCCTCATCTAGGATTTTATCCCCATTTACCTCAAATTTGTTATTAATTTCTTTTTCCTTTCATTTGCTAAAGCATGAAAACATTTGGTATTCCCATCTCCTTCTTTCATCCATTTACACCTTGATTTTTATCTCCAATTTATTTCCTCTCTTTGAGTAATGATTTCTAGTTCAGCTTTTAATTATCCTCCTTTCCTGTTATTTTCCTATAATAATTCTATCCCCTCTTCTAATTCTGAGAAATCTATATTCTCAATTTGATTCAAAATATCCAATTTCCTTTCTTGAAGTCTCCCAAAAGTTTGCTCATTCCACTCATTCATCTTGGTTTTATAATCTTTTTTTTTGATCAATGACAGATAAGTTTTATTAAAGATTCAAAGCCAAGTACAAGATCAGGGAGAGATAAGCTTTTTTTTGTAGTAAATAAAAAATAAAATTTTATTGAAGAGAGAGGAAAGCTAAAGAGAACAACAGATTACAATATAAGAAAAAGAAAAATTAAAAAGGTGATGAGAAATCACCAATATAGTAAAGATAGATTACTTCATTTTACATCAAAACAAAGCAAGCTACCCTGAAACCCTGCCCCATCCAATTGTTTCCCAAAAGTTTTTCTCAAAGGAGCTTCTTAAATCTTCTCTGAATTCTGGTAAAATTAGAACCCAATCCATTAGTCTTGAGCCAATCCATGTGCAAGTCTTCATCCTGTTACATGCCTTTCCTTCAAAAATTCTTTTATTCCTATCTTTCCATATTTCCTATCAGATTGCAAAAGCAATACAGCTCCAAAAAATTTTAGTTTTTTTTTTTTTTTTTTTTTTTTTTTTGCGTCCTTGTATGTTAGGCCTAGGGGTGAGCATTCGGTTTGTTCGGTTAAAAACTGAACCGAAAAAACCGATTTTTTTACAACTGATCTATCATAGGCTAAAACCAAACCAAAATTGAAATTGGTTGAAACCGACCAAACGAAACCAAAATTTTATTCGGTTATTTTGGTTAAAAACCAAAATAGAAATCCACCCCCAACCAAAACAGAGAACGATGGTTGCAGGATGCAACCTCGCAATCTCTATCATCTGGTTGCTGCCATTAGCTCGCTGCCTTGCTTGTCTCACTCTCTTCTTACTTCTGAGTTCTGAGTCTTCTGACTTCTGGTTCTGGGTTTGAAAGATGGAGATGAGACTCAAGAGTATGATTGTATGAGACGTTGGTTTTTGCCGCTCCCTCTCTTGTCTTCTGCCTGCAGTTTTCACTCTAGGCCAATTAGGAGACTTGGAATCTTTGAAAGTTTGAGAGTTTGAGGCTTGGAGCTGGAGGAGTTTGAGGAAGAGAAGAAGAAGACGAAGAGGAGAGGGTTTGAGTTTAGAGAGTATAGACTAGACTCTATAGAGTAGACTGTAGACTCTAGAGAGTAGACTCTATAGACTAGACTCTAAAGAGTAGAGACTGACGTGCTCAAGAAGGAAAAGAAGGCCTGCAAAGGTTTTTCTCTTATTCTTTTTAGTTTTCCCTTTAGTTAAACTTTATAGTCTTGACATTTAAGTTTCCTCGTATTGGGCTGGGCAGCTTCCACTTTCTATTAAGTCCTACGCAAGTATGCATTGATCTACATATCAACTATTGATAATATTAAACAATTTATATAACTTTAAATCGGTTTTTTCGGTTAACCGATTTGTGAACCATGACAACCGAAACCGAAAACCGATTTTGGCAACCGAAACCAAACCGTAAACCGAAACCAAAATTTTGGTTCGGTTTTTCGGTTTTAACCGAATTATGCTCATCCCTAGTTAGGACAGTATGCCAAGATTTCACTTGGTTAACCCGGTGACCAAATTTCTTTGTCGAAGAGATGGAAGAAGAAGCCCCAAACAAAGAAGGAGAACTTGCAGCCATGGAAAAAGTGAAACACGTCCTCTTCTTTCAATTCACATAGAGACGCTTGCTAGATGAATACCTCTCTGTTTGATATGATTTTGTGTCGGGATGCTGTCTAAAGACACCAGCCATGCAAAAGCCTCTACTCTTGAGGGACTGGATTTCTCCAAATGCCTTTAATCTCTAACCTTTCAACCTGACTTCTAAGAAGAGCTTTGTAGAAAGATTTCACTGTAAATCTTCCATTTCTGCACTCTTTCCACCATCTCTCATCAGGCCTTTTGACATTGATCTCTGCTTCTTGTAATCTGGACTAACTGTATGCATTCTTCCACCTCTCTATCCAGAAAAGGCCTCCTAAACTTTGGAGCCCAAGCCACCAAATCCTGCTTAACTTCATAACATTGTACTATAACAATATTCTTTTCACTTAGATTTTAAAGTGTTGAACATATCTCACTGAGTTTCCCAATTCCCAACCAATCATCCTCCCAAAACTAATGGCGTTACCCAAGCCTACCCTCCATCCTGTCAAGTTGACCATCAAATAATGAAATTTCATAATAACCTCCCAAACACCCAAAGCATAAGATGACGCTACCTCCCTTGAATCCCACCCAAAGATAATAACTCCAAATTTACACTCCACCACCCTTCTCCCAAGAGCTTCTCTCTCAGTCCCAAACCTCTACTCCCACTTTCCCAATAACGCCTTATTCATCACCCTCACCTTTCTAATGCCCAACCTCCATCCTTCATTGCCCTGCAGACCCATTCCTGTTAAACAAGATGGAACTTTTTAACTTCTGAATTGAAGTTCCATAAAAGCTTCTTCTGAATCCTCTTAATCTCATCTGTACCTATAGATGGAACCTTGAGAATTGAAAGATAATAAACAGGTAGATTGGAAAGCAGACTCTTTATTAGTGTAATCCTTCCTCCCAAAGATAAATACGTCCCTTTCCACCCTGCTAGCTTTTGATCTATTTTTTGTATCACTGGTTGCCAGGTTGAGAGAGCTAAAGCCTTTGCACCAATGGGAACCAAATAAAACAGAATTTCTCCCACCAAACAGTTTGAGAGAGCTAAAGCCTTTGCACCAAAGCCTTTATTAGTGCCTTTGCACATTCTTCAAGACATATATTGGGTATGTTCTCCACTCCTATCATCACACTTTTCTTCAAAATTTCAAATTGATTTCAGTCCAGCCAACAATTCAAAGCTTTTCAATATTGCCCTTAGATTTAGCAACTTCTCCACTGAAGCATCCATGAAGACTAAAGTGTCATCAGCATACTGTAGATGTATAATTGTCAGGTCCCCTCTTCCTCCTTTTTTTTAAGCCAACTAATTACAAGCTTTGAATCACCTTCTATTACTAACTTCCTGATAATCAGCTCTTTAGCCTTTTGGATCCCTTCCATAACACCCATAGTTTCAGCTCTTAAAGAATCCCCTTCACCAATTGGGCCTGAGAAGAGGGCAATGGTATTTCCTTCTTCATTCCTGAAAACTCCTCCAATGGCAAAAGGACCTTGATTGCCTTCCCTGCTACCATCAAAGTTAAGTTTTTTTTTTATTTTTTTTGATCAATAACAACTTCAGCAATTTTATTAAAATATCATAGTTACTGCAAGGAAGATAAACACCATCAAAGTTAAGTTTAATGAAACCATTAGAGGGTGGGGATCACAAAGGCCAACCCACCTCCTTAACTGGAGCAGAATCAGCCACCTCCCTCCACTTTCTCATCACCTCAATGCCAGGAACATCTCTAAAAGTATCCAATGACCTAACCCAATGGACCACCTTGATGGTGATAGCTTCAATGACAACTTCTATACTTCTTGTTTTTTGATGGAAGAGTCTTTGACCAGCTTTCTCATCTCCTCCCAGATTGTCCAACACATTGCTGCCCTTGTGCATCTCTAAAGTATTCTTCCCCTCTTCTTTGACCAGCTTAGGAAATTAGAAGCAAATAGGCTTTGTACATTAGGGGGAGGGTTCTGCCACACAACTAATTTGTACAAGGGAAAAGAGCACCAGAAGAAAGAAAGAAATAAAGGATAGTGTACATCAGGGACTGCAATAATAAGGTAGGTACAACATCAGGATTCTCCACACTCCCCCTCAATGTGTAGTCAAGAATCCTGATGTTGTACCTTATTACTGTAGTCCCTGATGTACACTATCCTTCATTTCTTTCTTTCTTGTATTCTCCTTTTGTCCCATAAGGGCTTTTATATATATATATATATATTCTGACTCTTTGGGGTGAGGTTGATTCATTCTGGATTCACCCCTGAATTCTGGTGTTCTTTTCCCTTGTATGGACTAGTTGTGTGACAGAACCCTCCTCCCCATGTACAAAGCCTATTCACTTGTAATTTTAGAAGGAAAGAAGTTTTTTTTTGATGAATAATGAGTGAATTTATCAAAAGATTAAGAGCATGAAAGTTCCCAAATTGAGGCACTGCCACTATATTATTCTATTTAATGAAATAAAATTAAATATTTATTGATAAAAAAAGAAGTTGCTGTCTCACAATGTCAAAATCAGAATTCAGCCCCATAGAAATTTAAAAACTCTGTTTCTTTCCACCAACTTGTTATAAGTTGTTGCATCCTTTGTACTTTTCCACTCAATTGTTTCAAGATGATCAATCTCATGCCACTAGGACTTCAGTTAAATAAATAAATTGATACAGATTTCTCCCATCACTTCAGATATTAAATTCAGTTTTTAACTCATAAGCCCTGGCCACATCAAGAGGTTAAGAATAAGTTTCCTTCATATTATCCCAGATATCCTTGGCTGTCTTTGCCCAAAGATAATTTCTGCTGATATGGAGCTGCATTGAATTGCACATCCAAGTGATCACTAGATAATTCTCTTGAACCCATTTTGTATAAATGGCGTCTTCCTTGGCTGGCTTCTTAGTGTCACCAGTCATATATCTTAACTTTCTTCTTCTCCCAATGGCCATCATGGCTGATTGAGCCCACTCCAAGTAGTTTGCCACATTAAACTTAATTGTGGTGATTTAAAAGGGATTGCTTTTTGTAGAGAACACTGATGTGGGCCCCACGGATGTGGTCCCCATTGTGTTCGTATGACAACACATGTAACCTTTGTTAGTTATGTCAATGTTAGTTGGTAGTTATCTTAGACAGCTTGTTATTTCAGTTTATTATTTGTTTTATTTGCCATGTAAGCATTAAGGGCAATTCTGCCCTTTCCTACATTTAGTGAACATAACCTATAAATACTGAGAGAGTGGCGGCGGCAAATTCATTCGATCTGCCCCTCCTTTCAAAACCCTTGTGTACTTCTGCTTTCTTCTTCTTTCTTCTCCCTCTTCTACTTTTCTCAATCCGAAATCTTTTGGAATTCAAGACTGACTGTAGTCTTGATCGACTACTTGGTATCAGAGCCTATCTAGGGTTTCTCATGTGAGTCTAGTCTAGCCGACCACATGAGAACTGTCTAGGGCTGGAAGCTTACAAAGGACTGTTCGTTGGCTGATTCTTGGAGGTTATCAGAAAAGTTTAGCAGCTGTCCGAAGACTTGTAGAGGCTTGGAGAGTGATTTGGTAATCAGGAAGAATCAGAGAAGGTTAGGGTTCAGGCCACGATTGAAGGTAGCGATCAAAGTTTTCTGGGTAAGTCTTTATTTTTCCCTTGAGATTGTTGTCAGTCAAGATAGGTTGGACCTATCTAGGAGGAGCGGCCGAACTCTCCTATTTTTTCTCAGAGGTGATCAATTTTTTAGGGTTTGTCATTAACCCTACGGCTAGACTTGACTGTGAATTCTTTTGGAAGGTGCGGATGAGCACTGTTTATGTTCTCACAAAGATTTTCCTAACCCTATGATTAAAACCCTAATTCTGCTTCAGCATTATAGATTGCTTTCTAAGTGGTTTTCAGACCTGTTTTGGCTTCCGAGCCTGTTTTGGGGGTGAGAACTGTTATCGGACTGCTTATATTCTGATTGCCGATTGGTTTCAGATCAGATCTGAACTGATTTCATACAGGTTTCTGATTGTGATCAGTTGTTTAAGTGCTGTTTTCTATTGCAGTAACCCTAATAGTTCTTAACTACTGATTCTTAACCAAGAATGGAGTTCAAAAATCAGGGAGAAGGTGTTTTTGGGAACAACAGTTCTGGTAGTATGTCTGAGACTGCGTTTCAGATTACAACTGTGAGATTTGATGGATCCAATTACTTGGAATGGGTCCAATCAGCAATGATGGCTATTGGAGGAAGGGGACAACTTAGCTACCTATTGGGAGATGTGAAAGAATCTTCCAAGGAGGACCCAATGTATACCAAGTGGATTCAGGAGAACTACTTGGTTATGACATGGTTGTGCAACTCTATGCAGCCACATATCAGCCGAAATTACTTGTGGGCAAAGATAGCCAAGGAGATATGGGATGTCACGAAAGAGACCTACTCCCAACCCCTTAATGTTGCTAGAGCCTATGAACTGAAGTGTGAAATTGACCATCTGGAGACTCTTGAGTGGGAAACCAGTCTCTGTTTATTTCTCTACCTTGAAATCTCTGTGGCATGAAATTGACCATCTGGAGACTCTTGAGTGGGAAAGTCCAAAAGATGCACAGACCCATAGAAAGCAAGTCGAGACCAATAGGGTGTTTGAATTTCTGGCTGGCCTGAATTCAGATTATGACATTGTGAGACAGCAGATATTGACAAGAGATAGTGTGACCCTATCTCAAGCCTACTCCCTGGTGCATAGTGAAGAGACCAGGAGAAAGGTTATGATGCAACATCAGCCCTTCCCCCCAACCCTGGCAGCAGTTAAACCTAAGTCTGGGGGTGATACAGAAAGGGACATGAAGGAGGAAGATAAACGGGATCTAGTATGTGAACATTGCAAGAAACCCAAGCATACGAAAGATATATGTTGGAAGCTGCACCCTCATTTAGTCCCAGCAAAACTGAGGAATAAAAGGGGTAATGCTCATATGGCTGTGAATACTGATTCTGCATCCTCGTCGGGCACAAAAGGCACGCCCCTAGATACCTTAGCTGCTGTTCGGGCTGCCCTAATACAGTTGGAAAAGGAGGTTGGAATTCAGCTCAGTCATCTCATCTCATCCACCATCAGCCCTTGCCACATCAGCATTTGCTCATTCAGGTACTCGGGCCTCAGCTTACCATGCTTCAGCTCCAAGTAACACTGAACATTGTTGGGTAATAGACTCAGGTGCATCTGACCATATGACTAGCTTGCCATCATTGTTCACTACTTATCACTTATCTTCTGGTAGAGATAAAGTATCCATTGCTGATGGCTCTCTTGTTCCCATTTCTGGCAAGGGTGACATCAAGTTATCTGATACTATCTCTTTATCCTCAGTCTTGCATGTTCCTAAACTTGATACTAATTTGCTTTCAGTCAGTAGTATTACAAAACATCAGAACTGTTCAATAACCTTTTTCCCTGACCGATGTGTTTTTCAGGACTTGGAGACGAGGAAGGTGATTGAGACTGGTCGTGAGACGAATGGGATCTATCTACTTGGAGAGAGTTCTCATTGGAAAGAGCATGTGGATAAGAAGTCTTTTGTTTCTCAGTCTGTGAGTCTAGTTATGCTCTGGCATAATCGGTTAGGTCATTTATCTTTTCGGTCTTTGAAGAGTGTTTTCTACTTTATTTGAGTCTGTTGAGATGTCAAATTTGAGATGTGAGAGTTGTGAGCTTGCCAAACATTGTAGAACATCTTATTCCTTGAGTAATAAAAGAAGTGGTAATTCTTTTGATATTGTGCATACTGATGTTAGGGGGCCGTATCACATCCCTTCTATGGGTGGGTACAGATGTTTTCTGTTGTTTGTTGATGACTATACCCGTTTTTCTTGGGTCTACCTTATGCGTTCTCGAGATGAGGTTCCCGCTCTGACCAAAAACTTTCATCAGATGATTTTAACCCAGTTTGGGGTCAAAATCAAAGTCCTCCGATCTGATAATGCAAAAGAATACTTTGCCAAGCCACTGGCCTCTTATCTACTCGATCATGGGGTTATTCACCAGAGCACTTGTCCTCATACACCACAGCAGAATGGGGTTGCCGAGAGGAAGAATAGGCACATTTTGGAGGTGGCTAGAAGCATTATGTTTATCTCCAATGTGCCTATCCGTTTCTGGGGTGATGCTATCCTCACGGCAGTGTATCTCATTAACCGGGTTCCTTCACGGGTTCTTGATATGAAGCCTCCGTTTACCCTTCTATACCCAAACGAGGAGTTGTTTACTGTTTCTCTTAAAACCTTTGGTTGTACTTGTTTTGTTCAGCTTCTTGGACCTCATCATTCCAAATTTGACCCTAAGGCCTCCAAATGCATTTTTCTCGGTTATGCACAAACTCAAAAGGGTTATTGCTGCTATGGTCCTATTTCAGGGAGGAGATTTGTCTCGATGGATGTCACATTCTTTGAGGAGGCACTATATTATCCTAGGGTTTCTCCTCAGGGGGAGAGTAGTGAGAATTTGGGTTTTTTTCCTCGGGGGGAGCGCAGTGAGAGTGGGGTTAACTCATCTGAGGTTGTTCTTTTACCCATTCCATTGAGTGATGAAGGTTGTAATGGTGAGGGTTGTCAGAGGGATCATGAGTTGAAAGTCTATCACAGGCAATGCGGGCAGGTTGATCTCGGTATCAGCAGTCCAAGCTAGCCCCAGTTCCTTCTGCGGATCCAAATCCAGGTACTACAGTCCCAAGGCCCACTGAGATACCTTCCATTGTTGTTACTTCCCCTCCTTCTGATGACCTTGACCTCCCTATTGCGGTCCGTAAAGGGAAACGGCGTTGCACCACATCCACAACTCATTGTATTTCCCAGTTTCTATCCTATGATCGCCTGTCTCCCTCTTACAGGTCCTTTCTCGCTTCCATTGCTGATATTCCTATCCCTAGAACAATGCAAGAAGCCTTATCAGTTCTAGAGTGGAAAGATGCAATGAAAGTTGAAATGGATGCCCTTTTGAAAAATAATATTTGGGAGCTAGTTGACCTACCCAAAGGAAAGAAACCAGTTGGATGTAGATGAGTATTTACTGTGAAATATAATGCTGATGGCTCCATTGAAAGGTACAAAGCCCGGTTGGTTGCAAAAGGGTTTACTCAGACTTATGGTATAGACTACTTGGAGATTTTTGCCCCAGTAGCCAAGATGACTACTATTCGAGTTCTATTAGCCCTTGCAGCAAGTTACTCTTGGCCCTTGTTCCAGATGGACGTTAAAAATGCCTTTTTGAATGGAGACTTACAGGAAGAGGTCTACATGCAGTTGCTCCCTGGATTCTATGATATAGAGACATGTAAGAAGGTTTGTCGACTGAATAAGGCATTGTATGGATTAAAGCAGTCCCCTAGAGCTTGGTTTGATAGATTCAGACTAGCCCTTGGAAAATTCGGCTATGTACAGGCCCAGTCAGTTCATACACTGTTCGTTAAAAGAGTGAACTCTTCTTTGACCTTGCTTGCTGTATATGTGGATGATATTGTAGTGACAGGGAATAATAATAGTGAGATCGAGTCCCTCAAACAGCTCCTTCATTAAGAGTTTGAGGTGAAAGATCTTGGTGCACTGTGATATTTTTTGGGTATTGAGGTTGCTAGATCTAAACAGGGGATCATTATCTTTCAAAGGAAGTATGTTCTAGATCTGTTGGCGGAAACTAGAAAGTTAGGTGTCAAGCTTGCCGATACACCCATTGAACAGAATCACAAGATCAGTGCAGAGGGTGGAGACCCTCTTGAAGACAAAGTTATGTTCCAACGGTTGGTTGGAAAGCTCCTATATCTCTGCCTCACACGGCCAGATATCAGTTATGCAGTCAGTACATGCATTCCCCTAGAACTACTCATCTTCTTGCAGCTGAGAGAATATTAGCATACTTGAAGAGATGCCCAGGTAGAGGTATACTGTTCAAGAACAATAATCACATGAAAGTGGAGGTCTATACAGACGTTGATTGGGCTGGGAGTGTTGATGACAGGAGGTCTACCTCTGGATATTGTGCCCTTCTAGGAGGTAACCTTGTCTCTTGGAGGAGTAAGAAACAAAGTGTTGTTTCCCGCTCTAGTGCCGAAGCTGAATACAGGTCAATGGCTAACGGAGTGGCTGAAATCCTATGGCTGAAATCACTACTTGAAGAGTTGGGTATTGATTATGAGAAGCCCTTGATGCTGTATTGTGATAATCAGACGACTATTAATATAGCTCACAATCTGGTGCAGTATGACAAAAATAAACATATCGAAGTTGATCGACATTTTGTCAGAGAAAGGGTCTCATCACAAGAAGTGTGTCCCCCGTATATCACCTCCAACATGCAACTCGCAAATCTTCTCACCAAGGCTGTTCCAAGGAAGAAGTTAGAGGCAGACCTATTCAAGTTGGGAATGACAAATATCTATTCCCAACTTGAGGGGGAGTGTAGAGAACACTGATGTGGGCCCCACGGCTGTGGTCCCCACTGTGTTCGTATGACAGCACATGTAACCTTTGTTAGTTATGTCAGTGTTAGTTGGTAGTTATCTTAGATAGCTTGTTATTTTAGTTTATTATTTGTTTTATTTGCCATATAAGCATTAAGGGCAATTCTGCCCTTTCCTACATTTAGTGAACATAACCTATAAATACTGAGAGAGTGGCGGCAACAGATTCATTCGATCTGTCCCTCCTTTCAAAACCCTTGTGTACTTCTGCTTTCTTCTCCCTCTTTCTTCTACTTTTCTCAATCCGAAATCTTTTGGAATTCAAGACTGACTGTAGTCTTGATCCCCCTACAAGGCCTTTTTCAACAGATTTTTGTTCATTCCCAATAGTCTCAGTAGAAACCACTATTTGCTGATTTGGTCAAGCTTCTTGTGGAAGGAAGAGGTGAAAGCTGTAGATTTTAGCAATAGAAGAGGAAAGGAAAGAAGGGAGAAGAAGGTCAACTAGGATTGTGTATCATAACCCTAGCCGCCAGCCCCTCATTCTATTTATAATTAACTTAAATATGAGATATTACAAAGATGCCCTTAGTAGGGTGGCAACTCAAACTAAATAGTTACAACTCTTGAAAAAATAAAAACTAATGGGCCCAAGGCCCAACAACTTCTTAATTTAAAAGAAAATAAACTAAACGCAAATTGGTCCACTCAACACTCCCCCTCAAGTTGGGAGTAGATGTCACACATTCCCAACTTGCGTAGATCATGCTCCAGCTTATTCTTTGCAACGCCTTTTGTGAGAACATCAGCAAGCTACAGATCAGAAGAAATGTATGGAAGATAAACTTCTCCAGAAGTTACCCTTTCTCTGATAAAATGTCTATCTACTTCAATGTGCTTAGTTCAGTCATGCTAGACTGGATTATGGGCAATATTAATTGCTGCCTGGTTATCGCAGTATAGCATCATAGGTTCTTCTGCCTGTACACCGATTTTTTCTAACAGAGAACGGATCTAGAGAAGTTCTGAAACTCCATGTGCCATGGCCCTATATTCGGCTTTTGCACTTGATCTTGCCATAACTGTTTGTTTTTTACTCTTCCATGAGACTAGGTTACCCCAACTAGGGTGCACACTCCTGAAGTTGATCTTCTGTCATCAAGGCATCCTGCCCAATCCGCATCTATATAAGTCTCTAGCTTCAGCTGTCCATGATCAGTAAACAATATGCCTCTGCCTGGATGTCCCTTCAAATAAGCAAGGGTCCTATCAACTGCCTTCCAGTGCTGGTCTCGTGGAGCATGCATGTATTGACTCACTACACTTACTGCATAGGAGATGTCCGGTCTTGTCATACACAAGTATAGTAGCCGACCCACAAGTCTTTGGTAATTTCCAAGGTCCTTTACTGGTTCACCTTCTGATGCACTGATTCTATGGTTCTGATCAATGGGGGTGCTAGCTGCCTTTGTTCCAAGCTTCCCTATCTCTTGGAGAAGGTCCAAGACATACTTCCTTTGAGAGATAAAAATTCCATGTTTCGATCTTGCAACTTCGATGCCTAAGAAGTATCTCAGTTCTCCAAGATCCTTAATCTCAAATTCCTTATGCAGGTTCCTCTTCAGACTATCAATCTCACCTAGGTCATTCCCAGTGACAATAATATCATCCACATAAACAATTAGGATTGACACCAAAGATTCCCTACGCTTTACAAACAAGGTGTGATCAGATTGAGTTTGAGTGTAGCCAAAAACAATCAAGGCCTTTCTGAATCTGTCAAACCATGCTCTGGGAGATTGTTTCAAGCCATATAGTGACTTCTTCAGCTTGCATACCTTTCCCTTTTCATCATTATCATAAAAACCAGTTGGAAGATTCATATACACCTCATTTTGCAGATCCCCATTTAGGAAAACATTCTTCACATCCAGTTGAAACAAGGGCCAAGAGTATGAGGCAGCAAGAGAAAGGAGTATCCAAACAGAGGTCATCTTTGCAACTGACGCAAATGTCTCCAGATAATCAATGCCATAGGTCTGTGTGTACTCTTTTGCAACAAGTCTTGCCTTGTACCTTTCTATACTTCCATCTGCCTTATACTTTATTGTGTAAACCCATCTGCATCCAACTGTCTCCTTGCCTTCTGGTAGGTCCACAATCTCCCATGTCTGATTCTTAATCAACGCCTCCATCTCTTCCTGCATAGCTGTCTTCCACTCAGGTTTGGAGAGAGCCTCATTAACACCATTGGGTATAGAATCAAGAGAAGAGAGAAAAACACGGTAGGAAGGAGAAAGTCCACTATAGTGTTGGAAAACGTGGGGTTAGTGGTTCAGATCTGAAAATAGAATTGTATATATTCCTAGGATTGTGGAAGGATTGATTTAGAAAGTTTTTCTTTCAATTTTTGTACTTTATATTTTCTCTTCTTTTTATTTTTTCTTCTTTCTATTTTCTTTTCTTTCTATTTTTCTTTCTTTCTATTTATTGCAGCAGCTTACTGTATAAATATGCCAATTGGCAATAGAATGAAACATATCAGTATTCTACCATTCCAAAACATGGTATCAGAGCTCTAGGTTTGTCAACCTTGAGATTTTTTTTTGGCCTTCATTGCCAGTTTTTTGTGTTTTTCTCTTCTGGCCTTCAGTGTTGATCTGTAACCAGAAGTGTTCCTTTATTCTCCTTTCCTGTTGGCCTTATTTTTCCTCCATTAACAATGTCCGACATGACTGCAACAAGTGCTCCCGTCCAAACCGATGAAGGAGCAACAAATTCTCATCCTCACACTGGTGATTTGCAGAATATTCAGGCAACATATAGACTGAATGGCCAGAATTACTTGAAGTGGTCACAGCTAGTGCGTACCTATTTGAAGGGAAAAGGAAAAATTAGTCACCTCCTTGGAACAGGACCAAGGTTGGGCGAGCCAAATTTTGATGCTTGGGACGAAGAGGACTCCATGATTATGTCATGGTTGTGGAGTTCAATGACACCCGAGATCAGTGATACTTGTATGTTTCTTCCCTCTGCAAAGGCTATTTGGGATGCTGTCCGACAAACCTATTCCAAAGCCCATGACGCTGCTCGTGTCTATGAGGTCAAAGTGAAGACTGTGGTGGCTAAACAAGGGAGCAGGAGTGTTATAGAGTATGCAAATCTGCTGCAAAATTTATGGCATGAGCTTGATCATTATCGGGTTCCTGAGACAAAGTGCGCAAATGATGCTGTGATCTTGAAGAATTTTATTGAAAGAGATAGGGTGTATGATTTTTTGGTCGGACTGAATGCTGAATTTGATCAGGTCCGAATACAAATTCTTGGCAAAGAAGAAGTGCCTCCATTAAATGAAGTCATAGCCCTTGTCAGAGCTGAGGAAAGCTGCCGTGGAATCATGCTTGAGCCTAAAGATCCTGAAGGCTCAGCCATGGTGGCAAGGGGAGGAAGTTACAGTGGTTCAAAGGGTGAGAACAATCACAACTTGGCTCGTGACACAACCACCCGTGACTCTAACGATAACCTCTGGTGCACCTATTGCAAGAAGCCCAGACACACGAAAGATCGGTGCTGGAAACTTCATGGGAAACCTCTCACATCCAGCAAGGAATGGGGAAATCGAGGAGTTTCAAAAGGAGTTCAACAGGCCCATAATGTCTCTACAACCCCGCAGCAAGAACACTCAAGTTAGGGACCATTTAATGATGAAGAAATTGAAAGGCTAAGGAGCTTCCTGAAATCCTTGAAACCAGGAAGTGGTTCTACCTCTCTTGCTCTCTCAGGTGAGTCTTTATCTCTAGGATTACATGCCTCAGCTAGTGTTTTTCCATGGATTCTTGATTCTGGAGCTACTGACCACATGACACTCTCTTCACTACATTTTCTCACCTATACACCCTGTCCTAGTAATAGAAAAATTTCTATTGCTGATGGTTCTTTCACCACAGTGGCAGGGATTGGGAATATTCAAATTACTCTATCCCTATTACTTAAAAATGTGCTTCATGTTCCTAAGTTATCCACTAGCCTTATCTCTATACATAAACTCACTTAGGATGTGAACTGCAATGTTGTGTTCTTCCCTTCTTACTGTGTATTTCAGTACCAGGTTTCAGGGAAGAAGATTGGAGTTGCTAAGGAAAGAGATGGACTCTACTACCTTGAAGCAACCAGCAAATCATCTTACACTGTTATGCATGTCACACACGAGTCATTCTTATCTACCTCCAATAAAGATTTAATTTGGCGTCATCATTTCCGTTTTGGTCATCCTTCATTTCCTATTTTAAAAACAATGCTTCCTTCCTTGTTTAAAGGAATTGATGTTGAAACCTTTCATTGTGATGTTTGTGAACTTGCTAAGCACAAAAGGGTTTCTTTCCCAATCAGCAATAAAAGATCTTCAACTCCTTTTTATTTGATTCATTCGGATATATGGGGCCCTTCTCAAATTCCCAACATTACTGGTTCCAGATGGTTCGTCACCTTTATTGATGATTGCACTAGGGTCACATGGATTTTTCTTCTTAAGTCTAAATCTGATGTGGGTACGATTCTTCCCAACTTTCATAACATGGTCCAAACTCAGTTTGGTGTGAGAATTAAAAGGTTTCGATCTGATAATGCTACAGATTATTTTAATCAGAATTTGTCCCAATTTTTTCAGAAAGAAGGCATTGTGCATGAATCCTCCTGTGTTAACACTCCCCAACAGAATGGGGTAGCTGAGAGAAAAAATGGCCATCTTTTGCAAACCACCCGAGCCTTTCTCTTTCAAAATCAGGTGCCAAAACAATATTGGGGGGAAGCTGTCCTTACTGCTGCCTACACCATAAATAGACTACCATCTAAAGTTCTTGACAACCGAAGCCGAATACAAGTCCTTTCTCAATTTTACCCTGATATTCGAGCCTCAAATAATCTCACACCAAGAATTTTTGGCTGCATTGCCTTTGTTCATGTCTATAATAAGGGAAAATTAGACCCACGAGCAATCAAGTGTGTCTTCTTGGAATATTCCCCAACTCAGAAAGGTTATAAATGTTATCATCCAGCCACCAGAAAATTCTACACCTCCATCGATGTCACATTTGAGGAAGGAAAATCTTTTTTCACTGAACCTTATCTTCAAGGGGAGCCCTCATTAATGGAAGATAAGGCCTCGGATCTACTCTCCCTAGATGTATTACCCTCCTCACAGACATTCAATCGTCAAGAATCACATCCCTCTGAGTCACATTCCTCTGAGCCTCACATTCCCGAGTCTCAACAAGAGTCAAACAACTCGACCATTGAACCAAATTCGAACACTGTTAACCCCATGAATGATGTGCATGATAATGTGAGATATATGCAGGTTTACTCTAGGAGGAAAAATCCAGATCCTCAACCTGTGCAAGTCCAAGATTCAACTCCTAATCCTAGAACTGAGGGATGCTCAGAAACTGAACCTACACCTTCACAGTCTGAGTATGAGTATGGCCTACCTATTGCACTGAGAAAAGGAACCAGAGAATGTACCAAACGCCCATTGTACCCTTTAGCCAAATATGTATCATTCCAAAGATTCTCTAAATCCCATAAAAGTTTTCTAGCCAACCTTAACACCATTCCAATTCCTAATACTCTAGCCGAGGCACTTTCTAATAAGGAGTAGAGAAAAGCCATGAGAGTGGAAATGGAGGCATTAGAAAAAAACAACACATGGGAAGTTGTGGATCTACCAAGAAACAAGAAGACAATAGGTTGTAAATGGGTGTTCACAATTAAGTACAAATCTGATGGGTCATTAGAAAGGTACAAAGCACGCCTGGTAGCCAAGGGATATACACAGACTTATGGGGTAGATTATTAGGAGACTTTTGCCCCAGTAGCTAAAATGAATACAGTAAGGGTGTTACTGTCGTTGGCTGCTAACTATAATTGGGATTTGCAACAGTTTGATGTAAAAAATGCGTTTCTCCATGGTGTTCTAGAAGAGGAGATATACATGGACATTCCACTGGGTTTTGGAGAAGGCATTAAAGGGAACAAAGTTTGTCGGTTGAAGAAAGCACTATACGGTCTCAAACAATCTCTGAGAGCATGGGAAGGTTTACGAAGGTAATGCTGAGTACAGGTTACAAGCAAAGTCAAGGTGACCACACATTGTTTATCAAACACACAACCTCAGGGGGAGTTACTGCACTATTAGTCTATGTGGGTGATATAATTGTTACTGGGAATGATAAAAAGGAGAAGGAAGCATTGAAAAACTGCCTTGCCAGAGAATTTGAGATAAGACTTGGGGAGACTAAAGTATTTTCTTGGAATTGAAGTTGCTCATTCTAAATAAGGCATCTTTATCTCTCAACAAAAGTATGTTGTTGATCTTTTAAGAGAAATAGGAAATATGGCATGTAAACCAACTTCCATGCTTATATATCCCAATCATAAACTTGGAGAAGCCAACGAGAATGCAAGTGTAGACAAGGAGATGTTCCAAAGACTAGTTGGAAAACTCATTTATCTTGCACATACACGACCGGATATTGCATATGCTGTAAGTGTAATAAGTCAGTTTATGCATAATCCTAAAGAAGTTCATTTGCAGACTGTTCATCGAATTCTACACTATTTGAAAGCCAATCCAAGAAAAGGAATTTTGTTCAGAAGAAATGGTGGACTGGCTCTTGAAGCATATACAAATGCCGATTATGCAGGATCTCCAGTAGATAGATGGTCCACTTTTGGTTACTGTACCTTCTTAGGAGGAAACTTAGTCACTTGGAGGAGTAAGAAGCAAAATGTAGTGGCTCGGTCAAGTGCAGAGGCAGAATTCAGGGCTATGGCACAAGGAGTGTGTGATTTACTCTGGTTGAAGATAATTTTAGAAGACCTGAAGATTCCACGAGAAGAGCCTATGAAACTATATTGTGACAACAAGTCAACCATCAATATTGCTCACAATCCTGTTCAACATAACAGGATGAAGCACATTGAAATTGACTGACACTTTATAAAAGAGAAACTGGACAACAAGTTGATTTGCACTCCCTATGTGTCTACAAAAGAACAATTGGCCGATGTACTTACTAAAGGGCTCAATAGTACAGACTTTCGGAGAATTATAGCCAAGCTGGGAATGGAGGATCTCTATTCACCAGCTTGAGGGGGAGTGTTGGAAAACGTGGGGTTACTGGTTCAGATCTGAAAATAGAATTGTATATATTCCTAGGATTGTGGAAGAATTGATTTAGAAAGTTTTTCTTTCTATTTCTTTCTTTCTATTTTTGTACTTTATATTTTCTCTTCTTTTTATTTTTTCTTCTTTCTATTTTCTTTTCTTTCTATTTTTCTTTCTTTCTATTTATTGCCGCAGCTTACTGTATAAATATGCCAATTGGCAATAGAATGAAACATATCAGTATTCTACCATTCCAAAACAGTAGGATAAGTATTGTGAAATGCAATGAGCAGTGCACTTTCTCTTCCCTTTTCTAAGAGCAATAGGGAGGTCAAGGTTATCTGTAACAGTGTTAGTAGGACCAATGGGAATTGAAATAGTAGTGAAATCAAGAGGAATACCTGAATCTGTATCAACCGAATTTGGAGTCTCCAAGGAATTGACAGGAAGTGGTGTGAGTTCTGCTCTAGTGGAATCAACCGCCTTATGAAGTCTCTGCCGTGAGTAATGCTGTGAGACGGAACGCAAAGGAGGTGGCAAGGTAGGTGACATCGGGTGGTGGTCAAGCACAGTAGTAGACACAGGGACTAGAACTAGGAGAGGGATAGACTGCTGACTTACTTCCCCAAAACACTCCCCTGAGAAGGATTCCTTGAGAAGTACGTAGATTCAAAAAAGGTAATGTCCATAGTAACAAACCGGTTCCCAGAGACTGGATCATAGCAAGCGGTACCCTTTCTGATTCTCTGCATATCCAAGGAAGACACATTTCTTTGCCTTGGGATCAAGCTTCGAACGGTAAGGACCAAGGATATGTGCAAAGCAGACACACCCAAACACCCTTAGAGGAATATGAAACACCTCCCTCTGAGGAAAAAGAAGGCTGAATGGAGTGCTGAATCCAAGTATACGAGAAGGCACCCTGTTAATCAGATATACTGCCGTGAGAACAGCATCACCCCCAAAACAAACCGGAACTGTAGCTGTGATCATCATGCTTCTTGCCGTCTCAACAATGTGTCTGTTCTTCCTCTCTATAATACCATTCTGCTGTGGACTGTAGGAGCAACTACTCTGATGGACAACACCATACTCCAACAGATACGAGGCAAGATGTCTCTCAAAATATTCCCTAGCATTGTTAGATCTGAACATCTTTATTCTGGTTCCAAACTGTGTTAATACCATCTGGTGGAATTGCCTCACCAAGGATGGTACTTCATCGTGGGATTTCATCAGGTAAATCCAGGAATATCGAGAGAAATCATCCACAAATAGGAGAAAATAGCGATAGCTGCCCACAGAGGGAACATGGTAAGGGCCCCACACATCTGAATGAATAACATCAAAAGGAGAAGAACATCTTTTATTACTGGATTTAAAAGAGTGTCTACAATGCTTTCCAAATTCACAACCTTCACACTTCAACCTTGACAGACTCACAGACTCAAAACAGTTTTGGAAACAAAGAACTTAATGAAGAAAAAGACAAATGACCCAGACAATTATGCCAAAGTATAATCTGATCCATAGATTTTGACTCACTGTCCTTGCAAACATGATGACTTTGGTGAATTGGAAGAGCATCCAAGAGGTAGATTCCATTCACTTCACGACCACTCCCAATCGTCCTCTTTGAGTCCAGATCCTATAAAATACAACATCCAGGAGAAAAAATTACTGAGCAGTTCAGGTTCTTAGTCAAACTACTAATAGATAATAAATTGGTGCTCAATCTTGGAACATGGAGGACAGAGGGTAAACAAATGGAATCACTAATCTTGACAGATCCCTTCCCAGCAATAGGAACATGGGATCCATCAGCTGTGGAGACCCTATCTCTGCCATAACAGAGCTGGTAAGAGGAGAAAATAGTGGAGCAATGGGTCATGTGCTCTGAGGCCCCAGAGTCTATAATCCAAGGAGATCTCTCCTTACCTGAAGCAGAAACATAGTTTGTAGTGACATGTGGACTACCTGTGTGGGCAAAGGAGGTAGAGTAAGCTCCACCTGTGCTACCTGTACCTTGTTGTCCGCTTGCGGCTGAACTAGAACTAGCTGTATCCCTCTGATTCAGGAGTAACCCAAACCTCTCAAGCTCGGCCCTTACTGCAGCAGCTGCAACGGACTCCAAAGCAGCTATAGTAGGGGGGGCCGGAGGGTCACCGGTAACTACCATGTGCGCATTTCCTTTCTTATTCTTCAATCTGGTCGGCACAAGATGTGGGTAAGTATCTCTTGTATGCTTAGGCTTCTTATAGTAGTCACAGACTAAGTCCTTTTTGTTTTCCTTCTTGTTTTCATTGCCATTCTGTTTAGATTTTCACAGCACTTACCATAGCGGACTAATCAAACATGAGATTCTTCATCATTACATCCCTCCTGCACTCCTCTCCTGACACAAATGCATATGCTTGGGAGAGAGTGACACTGTCCTTGGAAAGAAGATGCTATCGTGCAATGCCATACTCGGGGTTAAGGCCAACAAGGAATTCAAACACCCTATACGTCTCTAAGTGTCTTTGATAGGTAGCTGCATCCTTGGTGGTTTCCCAAGCAAAGGTCTGTAGATGGTCGATCTCCTGCCACAGGGTCTTAAGGACTAAAAAATAAGCTGCAACAAATCTATCTCCCTGCCTTGTAGCAATGACCTGATTTCTTAGTTGATAAGCCCTAGCAACATTCTCCTTTTGTGAATAGGTTTTTGCAACCCCATCCCATATCTCCTTAGCAGTATTTGCCCATAAAAAATTTTTACTTATATGTGGCAACATGGAATTACACAACCATGTCATTACTATATAATTTTCTTGCACCCACCGGGAGTTGCCAGTTTCAGGTTTCACCTCTTCACCAGTAATATACCCCAATTTTCCACGAGCCCCAATGGCCATCTTTGCAGATTGGGACCATTCCAAGTAGTTTGTACCATCCAACCTAACTGTAGTAATGGTCTCAATTCCGAAGGGGTCTCCAGCACCAGTAATATACCCCAATTTCATTCCCGGGCTTTTATTCAACTTTGTGTCCCTCCATACTTTTCAAAAGGGTATAGAAAACAAATAAAAGATGCAGCAAAACAAACAAAACACCTTCTGGAACCAACGACACTTCTTTGGTGTCCTGAACTTTCTCCCCACGAAAGATTTCTTTTCTGTGGGATGGGAGAAGAGAGAGAAAAAGCAACCACCCTCTCTAGAAGCCTCCAAACCACGTGGGACTTGAATCGCCTCTTATAAAAAACTCCAAGGAACCCTAAAAAAAATAGGGCGCCACTACCTAGGTCAAAATTGAAGAGTCCAACAAAAACAGGACTCTTCCCCTTTCTCCAGTTTTTCTTGATTCTGATGAGAAACCCTAGACCAGCTACAGGGCATATAGATCCTACAAGAAAATCCAAAAACTGGGCTTACCTGAGAGCTTCGATCAGCCTCTTAAATCTCCATGCAGTCGGCTGATCTAGGGCTGCATGAGAGAATCACTTCCCAAACCTTCAACCTGCTCTGATACCAAGTAGAAACCACTATCTGCTGATTCAGTCAAGCTTCTTGTGGAAGGAAGAGGTGAAAGCTGTAGATTTCAGCAATAGAAGAGGAAAGGAAAGAAGGGAGAAGAAGGTCAACTAGGATTGTGTATCATAACCCTAGCCGCCAGCCCCTCATTCTATTTATAATTAACTTAAATATGAGATATTACAAAGATGCCCTTAGTAGGGCGGCAACTCAAACTAAATAGTTACAACTCTTGAAAAAATAAAAACTAATGGGCCCAAGGCCCAACAACTTCTTAATTTAAAAGAAAATAAACTAAACACAAATCGGCCCACTCAACAGTCTCCATGCTGAACTAAGCAAAGAAAAGAAACTCAATTGACCTCTTTCCAAATAGAAAAAAGTATCCCAAAAACTGAGTAGGACCAGATGAACAATAAACTGAATGTTTCTCAAGAGAAAACCTAAAAGCAACCCTGGAGAAAGTCTAAAATATCTACGGCTCCCTCCAGATGTTTCAAGAAGCCTATCTCCTGCTGTTAATCTCAAGGAAAATTGAAAAACCACCCAGAAAACTGAGTGCTACCTTCAATCTGAGATATAATCCCTAAACCTCAACAGCATTGGTATCTCTGATTCTTTCTAATCACTATGCAATCTCCAAAGCAAGAAACAACCTTGGGCAATGCTTCAATCTCCAAGAATTAGGCCAAAAAAGACTGAAACTCCAGCCCTAAAAGAATCTCATGCCGCTGGTTGACTTAAGCTTACATGAGATCTCTAAACAAATGTAATCCTGCTCTGATACCAACTTGAATTTACAGCTGTTTACATACTAGGTTTAGGATGTGATCTGCCAAGAAAAAAAGAAGAAAGCAGAGTAAGAGAAGAAGGCGGAGAAGAGAGAATAGAAGAGGGCAGAATGTAATGGTCCTGCTGCCCCAATCATTATTATTTATATGAGAAAACATAATAACATGTAGAAAGAATAATACCCTGCCACCTATAACGGCAAAGTAAACTGGCAATAAAAAAGACAAAAAATTACAGATAACATTGTTTGCTGAAATAGAGCTGTCGAATGAGAGAAGAAGAAGAAGATATGAGATGGGCGGCAGAATTAGTTCTCAGCCAGCCCTAATCTATTATATATAACAACATTACATAATGTTACATAAATAGACCAGAATGCCCCTGATTAGTGGAGGGACACCTAGTCAAATAAACACTAAATAAGATTAGGCCCAGAAACTAAGGCCCAATAACTAATGACTTAAGACCCAACAAGGATAAACATACAAATTAAGACAGCCGAACCAACACTCCCCCTCAAGCTAAGCATGGATGTCAATCATGTTTAGCTTGCCAAGTAAGTCCAAGAATTTCACTGTAGCTAGCCCTTTAGTCAGAACATCTGCAATCTGCATCTCGGAGGGAGTATAAGGGATGCAAAGTTCTCCTGAGACGATTCTTTCTCTGACAAAGTGACGGTCTATCTCAATATGTTTAGTTCTATCATGTTGCACTGGGTTATTTGCAATGTTGATGGCAGCCTTGTTGTCACAGTACAACCTGAGAGGACACTCAATCTTTATTCCAAGTTCACCAAGCAGGATCTTAAGCCATAAAAGTTCAGCAACACCATGAGCCATAGCTCGATATTCGACCTCTGCACTAGATCTAGCAACCACATTCTGTTTTTTACTCCTCCAAGTAACTAAATTTCCTCCAACAAAGGTGCAGTACTCAGAAGTAGACTTCTTGTCCCCAACTGAGCCAGTCCAATCTGCATCATTATATCCTTCAACTTCAATTTAACTGTTTTTTCTGAACAGAATCCCTTTCCCCGGGCAAGACTTCAAATATCTGAGGATCCTTTCCACAGCTTTCATGTGAGGGATTTTAGGAGTGTGCATGAACTGACTGACAACATGTACAGCATAAGCAATGTCAGGGCGAGTGAGGGACAGGTAAATCAACTTCCCCACCAGCTTTTGGTATCTTTCCTTATCAAGGTAGTCCTCTCCTACTGACACCTGTAGACCATGATTCTGTTCTATTGGAGTATCTGCTGGCCTACACCCCATCATGCCTGTCTCTTGAAGAAGATCAAGGATGTATTTCCGCTGACATATATAGATGCCCTCATTGGATCTTGCAACTTCAATCCCAAGAAAGTATCTCAGTTGGCCCAGGTCTTTGATCTCAAATTCAGCAGCCAAGACCTCCTTTAGTCTTTTAATTTCTTCTTGATCATCCCCTGTAATTACCATATCATCCACATATACAATAAGTGCTGTAAGTTTGCCATTTCTCTTCCTTATGAATAGGGTATGATCTGCCCCACTTTGAGTGTAACCCCCTTTCTTCATGGCCCCACATTGCTTCTCAAACCAAGCTCGAGGGGACTGCTTAAGGCCATATAGGGCTTTTCTCAGTCTACATACCTTCTTGCCAAACTCATAACCTGGTGGAGGATCCATGAATACTTCTTCATGCAGGTCACCATTCAAGAAAGCATTCTTCACGTCCAACTGATGTAGCTCCCATGAGAAATTTGTAGCTAATGATAATAGAACTCGGATTGTGTTGAGTTTTGCCACCGGAGCAAAGGTTTCTTTGTAGTCAATCCCTTCTTTTTGAGTGAACCCTTTTGCTACCAGTCTAGCCTTGTACCTTTCAATGGACCCGTCCTCCCTATTCTTCACAGTGAACACCCACTTGCATCCAACAGTGCCTTTCCCTTCTGGTAGATCCACTAATTCCCAAGTCCCTGCTTTCATTAAGCCCTTCATTTCTTCATCCATAGCCTCTTTCCATTTTGGGTCAGATACTGCCTCAGAATACCTGGTAGGAACATGTACAGAAGAGAGAGCAGACACAAAAGAACAATAACGGGGAGACAAATGTGAGTAAGACACAAAATCAGAGGAACTGATAGGATTACCTTGAGTTTCTGAGACAGGTTGATCCGAGTCCAATTGGTTGCTGTCATGAGTTAGAGGGCCCTTCTTCCTTCTGTTGTAGGTGATTCTGATATCTCTTTGCAGCCTGCTTGAGTCTTCAGTAACATCTGCAACATCACTTGTAGTGGCTGGTACAATGGGAGCCTCACTAGATTCACCCAGGATACTACAACTAGGTGGATCAGGAGGAGGAGATGGAAGGTCTGAGGTAGAGAGAGGCACAAAGAAAGGGGGAACAAAAGAATCCTCTTCAATCCCACTAGTCTCCCCCTGAAGAGGATTCTGGGAAGAATGAAAATAGGATTGAGACTCAAAGAATACCACATCCTTTGTTACATATTTTTTCTTGGTGACTGGATCATAACACTTGTATCCCTTCTGAGTAGGAGAGTACCCCAAGAAGATTCCCTTTGTAGCCCTAGGATCCAATTTGGTCTTCTTCGGATCCTTGACATGTATAAAGTATACACACCCAAAGACTCCCGGTGGAAGAGAAAAGCCAGGAAGATGAGGGAGGAGGATGGAAGAGAATTGGTCCTTAGACGGGCTAGGGCCCGGCTAAGTACCTCTACCTCATCAGCAGTAAAACCCAAGGGGGAATTAGTAGTCTGTCCCATGGAAGAGGAAGTAACTGTGGATGAGTGTTTTGAACCATCATCACTGTGACCCGTAGCCAGATTCACACTTGCAGATTGACCCTTCTGATGCTTCTTATCTTTCCTCAATGCAGCTCGCTTCAAATGCGGATGGAGAACCCAACAGGTCTCTTTCACATGCCTTTCCCTTCCACAGTGGATGCACTTCAGATGTCTCTTGTCAAAGTGTCTGTTTCCCCTTTGATTTGTAGAGATTAAGGCCGAATGTTCCACAGACTGTTCAGCTAGTTTAGTTTGAGTATCAACTTGCATCTCTTTTCTTCTCACCTCTTCATTCCTTACAAGGTAGTAAACATGATGTAAGTCTGGCATTTCATCCCTTCCCAGAATTTGGGACCTTATGCTCTCATATATAGGATCTAGGCCAGCCAGAAATTTAAATGCTCTACCCTCTTCAACTTGTTTGTCATGCTTTTCCTTGTCTCTGGCATTCTCACAATCAATAATAAGGTGGTGATCTAACTCTTCCCATAGTCCTTCTAGTGTAGCAAAATATGTTGCAACACTCATATCTCCTTGCCTCAAGGCAGCAATGTCTTGATTCAGTTTGTAAATTCTTGCATTATTCTTTTTCTGCCCATAGGTTTTAGAAACTTTTTCCCATATCTTGGCAGCCGTGGAGAAATGTTGAACAGTCCTAGCTACTCTTGGAGTCATTGAGGCAAGTATCCAGGACATAACTATATCATTCTCCTTGCGCCAAGCTGCATATTCAGCACTCCCCACTTCGGGTTCCTTCTTCTGCCCGTTCAAGTAACCGGTGAGTTCCCGGGATGTGATGAACAACATGGCTGAGACAGACCATTCTCTGAAGTTGTACTCATCCAACAACACACTTGTGATGTGTAGGCTGTGCAGATTTGGATTCTCCAAATTAGGAGACCTCCCACAAGCCCTAACATTTCTAGAAGACACTTCCCCGGATATGGAAGACATTTTCTCCTACCCGTAAAGTCAAGACTGTAAACACAATATATAATGAACTGTTTCACACTTACGGAGCTTGCTGCACTGTAAACTTAGTCCTGAGAACCCGACACAGAGCTGAAACACCGAGTACTACACTGCACACTGTGCCCTAATTACTGCTGTCGCAGATTATAATCTGTTGTGCTACCTTCTGCTGTGTTCTAATCACTGTTGCCGCAGCCTGCAACTTGCTGTGTTAGCTTCTACTGTGTGCTAAGCACTGCTATCTCAGGTTATACTCTCACCCACGAACAGTTCTAGAACTGCTGAGATTCGCCCTTTCTCCTAGATCTGTTCTACACAGATCTATCTTAGCCGAATGGCTACAGTCTGCTGTACTGCGTCTATTAGGGCATCAGCCTCTGGGTCTATCTCCCCTTGGGCCCTACAACCAAGGGAAACCCTTGATGTAGGTCCAACTGTGTTCTGCGACCAACCCTAGGGTTTCTTTGCAGCAACCAAGAAAAAGAAGAGAGAGAGTGTTAACTGCGAGTAGAAGAAAAGGCGGCTGCTGTAACCAGTCAAAAGATTAGTGCTTTGATACCATGTTTGCTGAAATAGAGCTGTCGAATGAGAGAAGAAGAAGAAGAAGATATGAAATGGGTGCCAGAATTAGTTCTCAGCCAGCCCTAATCTATTATATATAACAACATTACATAATGTTACATAAATAGACCAGAATGCCCCTGATTAGTGGAGGGACACCTAGTCAAATAAACACTAAATAAGATTAGGCCCAGTAACTAAGGCCCAATAACTAATGACTTAAGACCCAACAAGGATAAACATATAAATTAAGACAGCCGAACCAACAAACATAATGTATGGAACCACCAAGTAAACATTAGGTCCGGTCTACTGTTTCACTATCATTCAAAATTCACATTAGTAATAGTTTGGCAAAATATTTTATTCTGGTGTCATCTGAGAGAACCCTCCTTTTATACAGGATTCAAGTTGCTAATTCATAACAAACTAAATTTTAGCAGGAGGCAGGAGTTAACTTCTTTTCTTATCCTTCTTGTTCTTTTAGTTTGTATTATGTCTATATCATATTGGATTATGTTATTACTAATTCTAGGTTTTTTGTAGGATTATCAGCATAATGTTAGCTCTGATCCATGCAGTAGTTTCTTCTTGGCTTTTCTTTGTATCCATGTAATATTTCACACTTCACATTTTATATGTTTAATGATTTCGTTTTACAGGTTGTGATGGATGCAGTCAATAAGCCTCGGAATATTAATTATAAAGGGCTCACAGATTTGGTTACTGAGTGAGGAAAAATATTTTACTAGTTTATGATGGTTTCCTGTATAACCTCGTTTGTTTGAAGCTTTTTTTAATAAGATGTTTACATGGTCATTTTTTATATACTAACATTTTCTATTGATTTTTGGGAAAACTACAGATGTACACAATTTATAAATTAAAACCCTAAGTCAGCCCAGGCAGAATTTGAAAGCCTGCTGAAATCTGGGTTATTATAATTAATTCCAGATTCCCATGCCACTCCCCTGGCACCCCTTTGAGATAGCATAGGTTAGTGCATAAACTACCTCACAATACCTACAAAGTGAACGATATCTGGCCTTGTAAGGGGAAGATAGATCAAATTCCCTACAAGTCATTTAAATATCCCTACATCCTAAACAGCATCTCTGCTATAATCATCTAACTTTATATTTGGATCTATGGGCATATTTATTGTCCTTGGTCCAAGCTTTTGCATGTTTTCTAGAAAATCTAGTATACATTTTTCTTTGGGAAATAAAGATATCGTCTTTTAATCTTTAATCTTGAACTCCTTTGCTAAAACTACTTTAGCTATAAGATATCTTGGGCATGACAGAGCTCTTACTAAAACTGAATGTTGAACCATGGATATGGCACATGCTATGTTTAGACCTGCCAGAGGCTCCTAGAAAGCAAAGCTACCCTCATGTAAATCTTTCTGAGGGTGCCTTGCCCTCGTTACAGAAATATAATACATTTTGCACTAAACAAAAAAGAAGAAAAAGGTACCTTCATGTACAATACTAATCCATCCTCCCTGGGCAGGACCCAGATACAAATCTTCCTTATTAGTCCCTTCTCTAGCTGATGAGTTGGCGGACCGATACAAATGGACTGTTCAATCTGGATGCCAAAGATTGTTCCTTTGTAATAGCATGAAGATGCAATCATGGCTTAGAGATCTTCTCTCTTATCCATGTAATTTATTGTTGGGAGTATTTCTCAACCTCCAGCTATCCTATTGAGACTTGCCAATCCTAGCCCTTGAAGTGAAGAAAATAGCTCAGCTTGAATTAGTGTTGCATTTGACCTGAGAAAACTAGAAAAGTTTCACCTTGAGATCTAAAAGCCTGTCCTTTCCGAAGCCCAATTGTCCTGTTTACCCAAACTACACCACCAAAATTGGACTTTGTGAAGTTCATTTGATTTTAGTGCAAGCATAAATTTCAACCTATTGATTTGTGGTAATCGAATTCCTCTGTAGTTTCATTGTTTTTCCGTCTTTATTCAGCATACTATCTTTTTTTTTTTTTTAATGTATGTGATCTATAACTATGGGCAATTGCTTAGTGTAATGGTAAAATCTGGAATTGATAAGCATGAGGATACAGGGTCAAGTATGAGAGTGGACACTCTATGCAAAAAAGTGCTAAAGGTTAGGTAGGTATCTAGTTCACCCCTTCCAAGACCCCAGATAGCTGGTACCAACATTGGGCAATGGCCTTTTATGTGATCTAGAATTAGTTTTGGACTTTTTGTGTTTTAGAGGACAAAGCCACCACTCTGCAATTATCTATGCTTTGAATTCAACAAAGATTTATGGGTTATTGATTATTTGCTATTTATCATTTGGTTTATTCTAAACCAGCTAAAGAGAAAGGTTCATGGAACTGAATTGAAAATGCTTACATTATATTTTCAATATTCTTTCAGCACAGATAAAATGAGTGAAGCTGCTATTCTAGGAGTGTTGAGAAAGAACTTTGAGGAACATCTTATTCTTGGGGAGGAGGGTGGGCTTATTGGAGATACATCTTCTGATTATCTTTGGTGCATTGATCCTTTAGGTTTGCAGCTTTTAAACCTTCAATTCTTGTGTTAACTAGTGCAGGATGTCATGAATTTTCCAAAGTTAGAACTTTTAGAACTTCTTCAATGTTTAACCACCTTAGAGTTAACAAAATGAAAGAAATACGGTTATCCAGGGGAACATAATAAAAGCCTTACCTCTTGGATAAACCTACAGACAAAGGGAACCATCATAATAAGCCCCTCCTTTTATTCTTGAAATATTTTTTTCACTTCAAAATTATGCTTGTGTAATCATTTATAGTTGCGTTGTAAAATATTCAAGACCAAAAATTGAAACCCATTTAGTTCTATGGTAATGAATTCCTAGATTACTTATATGGAGAAGAGAGACGAACTATAGCACATCCTGCACCACGTCTTTTGGTCTTCATTTAGTTTATTATGTTCAGAAAAGACTGGTGCTGAGGTTGTGATGTATGGCAGTTAATAAACCTTGGAATATCAATCATAAAGGGATCACAGATTTAGTGACTGAATAAAAAAAGAAAACTATTTTACTAGTTTATGATGTCCTGTAGAACCTCATCAAATTGAAGTTGTCATTTGTTTGAAGCTCTATTACAAGAAGATTTTTACATTGTATCTGTTCACCACCAAACTTTCATTGTAAAAAAAAAGCTACATTTTTTTTTTATTTATCAAAAAAAAAGCTACATTTTTTTTGACAGTAGAAACTAAATGAAAAGAGTACAAGATCTAAGAGGGTGATGAGATGGCACCCAAAACAATTAAACAAAATAACATTTCTGATCTTTTTATTGTTTGATAAATAACAAGTTTTATTAATGAAATAAACAAAATGTACAGACAATACAGGCATCCAAAGGGGATGTTAAACTACTTCCTCAATCAACAATTATCAAATTACATTTGAGCCCTGATTACCCCTTGTTTGGCTAATATATCTGCCAACCCATTTGCCAATCTTTGCACCTAATGACTGATATTTTACAATCATATTTCTTGCTATCCACTTAAATTTCTTGATTTCATCTTTCTAAGCCATACTACTGTCTCGGTTTTCTTGACCAACCTATCACTGCCTTGAGTCATCCTCAATAATCATCTTGAATTACATTTCTAGCCTTTAAGTAAATCTCACATATCTGCCTGCTGTGACTCTAACATGGCCAAAAAGGTTGACCGAAAAGTTCAGTTGATGCACCATTAACCACCGAAAAGAACAGGATGATATGCATAAATCCAGCTACCCATCAAGCCAACGCACCTCCTCCAAAAAACCCCACTTCATAAGCCTTCTTAAGATCTATTTTGCAAATTAAACCACCTGAACCGTTTCTTATTTTTGAATCCACACATTCACTTTTAATTGGCAAATCAGAGGATCAGGCTAGGACTTTTGCTCAGGTAGTAACGTCCAAAGGTGGAGAAAATCTGTCAGAAGATTTTTTGAATTTGAACAAGTGTCCAAAGGTGGGGACAGGTGGACGTAGATTGGAACAGCAACCAGGTGGGTTGTCATTTGATATGGCCCGGGCCTGCAGTCAGGGAACCAATACTAAACTTTTAAAAAGACTGGGTTAGGTTCAAAATTATAAAGATGGGCTAACGGTTGAGGTGAGGGGTACTGGTGAGCCCAGTCTTAAACTTCAAGTGGATGGGCCTGGAAATAAGACTCTAACAGCAAGTAAGCCCATAGATAAATCAGGTGACCACTTAAATAGGCACGTGAGGTGGAACAAGGCTCAAAAGACTATGGACATTCGCTGTGGTATATCTTCGTCCTCTTCAGATTGGTCTGCAACTGGCTCGAAAGAAAAACGAATGTCTGGTACTTTAGCGTGGCAGCCAAGACTGGTCTCTTACTCCACTAGCCCAGATAAACCTAATCCGAGATATAATCGCATGAGGTTAGAAGAGGAGGATTCTGCTTCAGACTGGGTAAGTGTAGATGATGAGTCTCTGAAAGAGGAGTTGTATGTTGAAGAGTCCAGCTATGGTAGTATACAGAGTAAATGCCGTTCAAGGATTGGGTTGTACACTTCCAGGAGAGTTGGTTCAGCCTGGAAAGGAGTTGGAAAGAAAGAAAACAGGCTCGGGTGAGGAGAAAGCTGAAACAGGGAGAAAAGGGGATTCAATCTTTTGTAAAGACCAGGGAATGGGTGCTTGTACGGTGTGTGTTGGCAATCTGGTTCCTCCAAGCAGAGCTATAAACTGCCTGTTTTGCCACTGCAATCAATCCAGATCTTGTTTTCGAGGGTCCTATTCCCAGCGAAAGTCAAACAAAAGGGGTTCAGGCTATTCCAGCAACTCATATTGCGTCTTCTTCCTCCCAAGGTTTGGATTGTTTTCAGGTTCAGTTTTTGGTTACTAACTCTGTTTCCCCAAGTCTTGTGTGTGTCTGGCCTACAGGTGATTCCAGCCCATCTATAAAGTCTGCCAATTCGTTTGATTTAGGACAAGTGACAGAGGTAGTGGGGGAGATAAATTCAGAAGCAGAAGAGAGAGAAGTAGGGGACAACATTTGGGAGTTGATCTTGGAACTATTTAGAATCAGAATGGAAGAGGAGCTGAATGCGAAAGAGGGTAGGGTTGAGGAGGAGATTATTCAATTTCCCAATACAGTGGAGAAAAGTGGATATAGTGGAAAATCAAAAGGACAACGGAAAAAGAAGAAGAAGGGGTCAGGCAAGAAACTAGAAGGAAATGAGAAGGTGGAAGAGTCTAGTAAGAAGGTAGGAGAGCTTTCTCAGAAGAGGAAAAAAAAGCTAAGTGAGGTGGAGAGGTTGAAGAGTGGGGTGGTTTATGATAAAGCGAGTGGGGGTAGGAAGGATAGAAAAAAGGAGTAAAGAGGGTGGTTTGGTTGGGGCTACCTGAAATGTTTGTCCATGAAGTTAATAAGCTGGAACGTAAGAGGTTTGGGGAGTTCAAAGAAAAGGCGAGTGATCAAAGACTTCTTGAGAAGAGAAAAGCCAGATGTGGTCTTAATACAAGAATCAAAATTGAGATGTGGTCTTAATACAAGAATCAAAATTGACTGAGGTGGACAAGAAATGGGTGAGGAGCATCTGGTCAACAAGAAATTTGAGTTGGGCCTTTGCACAATCGTGGGGAGCTTCAGGGGGAATTATTACTTTGTGGAGAAACGAAGACTGGGAGTGTGAAGAAGAATTAATTGGGAACTTCTCGGTGTCAATAAAATTGAAGAGAAAGGAAGATGGGTAGGCTTGGGTGATAACTAATGTCTATGGTCCCACCTCTTACAGGGAAAGGGAAGGTTTTTGGGAAGAACTAGCAGCCGTTAGGAGTTTGTGGGATGGCCCTTGGTGTTTAGGTGGAGATTTCAATGTAATAAGATTCTTGAACGAGTCCAATAACCGTAGTCGTAGGATTACATCTAGCATGAGGAAGTTTAATCTTTTTGTGGAGAATTTTGCATTGCGGGACCTCCCTCTTTAGCAAGCAAATTTTACCTGGTCAAACTTTCAAGAAAATCCTATCTGTTGTCGATTGGATATGTTCCTCTTTACAGTGGATTGGGAAGCTGAATGGGGGATTTTAGGTGTTACAGCATTGCCGAGACCTATTTCAGATCATTGTCCAATCAGGTTGTCTCAAGAAAGACTAGATGGAGGCCCGTGCCCTTTTAGGTTTGAAAACATGTGGTTACTTCATCCAGAGTTTCTAGCTAAGGTAAAAGAATGGTGGGAAGTGGACCAAGTGGAATTCCAATGGAAGGGGTATAGGTTTTACAAGAAACTACAACTCTTGAAAGCTAGACTCAAGATTTGGAATAAAGAGGTTTTTGGTAGATTAGAGCAAAGGAAAGTGGAAATCAGTCAGAGAGTTAGGAGCTAAATGGACTAGAAGCTGAAAGAAGGATGTGGGAAGAGGGTAGGGTGGAAAGATGGAATTTGAAACATGAACTGGAAGATCTTCATAGGAAGGAGGAGATAAGTTGGAGGCAAAAATCCAGGTGCAAATGGCTAAAGGAAGGGGACATCAATACAAGGTTTTTTCATTCTTTAGCAAATGGGAGGAGAAGGAAGAATTCTGTTTCAAAATTAGAGTGGGATGGGCAATTGTTGACAAGGGAAGATGATATAGCTCAAGCTTTGGTTAATCACTTCGAATTAGCGTATGACAACCTAGGGAGACCTAGTGAGAGCTTAGAGGACTTGGAGTGGAGGGTGGAAGATAGTGTCTTATTAGAATCTTTGGAAAAAAGATTTGAGGCCCAAGAAGTGAGAAATGCAATCTTCTTCATGGGTCGAGCTAAAGCTCCTGGGCCTGATGGTTTTTCAATGGCCTTCTATCAAGATTGTTGGGAGATAATTATAGAAGATTCGTTGGAGGTTTTTGAAGAGTTCTATGAGAGAGGCAAATTTAGTTCGGGAGCAAATGCAACTTTTATTGCCTTGGTTCCTAAGAAGAAGGACGCTCTCCAACCAAAGGATTTTAGACCTATAAGCCTGGTGGGACGCATGTATAAGGTCATCTCTAAGGTCCTAGCACTAAGATTAAAAAAGATCCTCCCGTCTCTAATCTCACCGTATCAAGGGGCCTTTGTAGAAGGAAGACAAATTGTAGATCAAATACTTGTTGCCAATGAATGTGTTGAGGTGGAGAGGAGGAGAAAGGAAAAGGGGTTGGTTTGCAAATTAGATCTTGAAAAGGCATATAACATGGTGGACTGGGATTTTTTACTAGAGGTTCTCAAGCGGAGATGGTTTGGGGAGAGATGGTGCAATTGGGTAAAGGGATGCATTTCTTCATGTCATTTCTCAATATTGTTGAATGGTGTAGCTAGGGGTTTCTTTCCTGCAAAGAGGGGTATTAGGCAAGGAGATCCATTGTCCTTATTCCTCTTTACCCTAGTAGCTGATGTGTTGAGTGCCATGATTTCGAGGGTCGATGCTAACAATTTGATAAGAGGTTGGAGGACTGGTAGGGAGGAGGTTGTGGTTACACACTTACAATTTGCAGATGACATCATCTTGTTTTGTGACGGGGAGGAAGGGGAATTACGGAACTTAAAGAGTCTAGTGCTTCAATTTGAAAGGAAGTCCAATCTTAAAGTGAACTGGGGAAAAAGTTGTGTGGTAGGGCTCAATTTAGGGGGAGAGGAGGTGGATTCCCTAGCTAGGATTTTGGGGTGTGAAGTGGGGGGCTGGCCTTTACATTATTTGGGGCTACCACTGGGAGGGAACCCAATGGTTGAGAGTTTTTGGTTCCCTGTAATTGAAAGATTCTCCAAGAGGTTAGCAAATTGGAAGAGGAATTACATCTCTTTTTGGGGTAGGATAACCTTAATCACGTCAACCTTAACCAACCTGTCAGTTTATTTCCTGTCTACCTTTAGAGTACCAATGAAAGTAGTTAACCAGTTAGAGAAGATAATGAGGGATTTCTTGTGGGAACCAGGGGATACTAAGAAGGATCACTTAGTGAAGTGGGAGGTGGTTTCTAGGAGTAGGGATGATGGAGGCCTTGGGTTAGGAAATATAAGATTAAGAAACACAATTTTGCTGGGGAAATAGATTTGGAGACTATCGATGGAACAGGACAAACTTTGGTCTAGAGTGATTGTTAGTATTCATGGATTGACAGATAACGGTTGGGATGCAGGACTTGACCCTAGGGCTTCTCAGTGTTCTCCTTGGAAAGCCATTCAAGGTATTTTGCCTCTTATGCTTCCTTATTTCAAATATGATGTCTACGCTGGAAATAAAGTCTTGTTTTGGGTTGGTGAAAACTCCCTTAGAGATAGATTTCCTTCTATTTACTCCTTGTTTGAAAACAAAAGAAAAGTGATCTCTTCAGTGTTTGTTGATAACGCCTGGGATTTGGGCTTGAGAAGAGCTCTAAGGGATTCTGAAATGGGGATTGGTTGATGATTTGATCACTCAGTTAGGGGAAGTCTTTCTTGATTAGTCCTGTAGAGATAGTAGAATTTGGAAACCTTCCCCTTCTGGTTTCTTCAATTGTTCTTCTTTCTATAACATTTTGCTTTAGGCCTCTAACCTTGTAGGGAACTTTCCTTAAAAGGAGGTGTGGGGTAGCCCTGTACCCTCTAAAATTCAGGCCTTTTGTTGGGAAGTGGTACTCCAAAAAATCAACACCTTGGATTTGTGGAGAACCTCTTTGATCCAGCTTTTTACAAGCAACCAATGGTTCATGGAAGGATTATGTGGAGAGCCACTAGAGCTGTTGTATTGTGGTCAGTGTGGGAGGAAAGAAACAATAGGATCTTCAAAGGCAGTTGTAGATCCAAGGAAGAGGTTGTGGAAGGAATAACTACTAAGGTTATCAATTGGTTGAAATCCTGTGATCCTTTTAAGGATTTCCCAGTTGAAGACATATATAGAAGTTGGGTTTTTGTGGCATCTACTACTACTTCCAAAGCTATGATACAGGAAGTTTGGTCCCCACCGGTAGAACAAAGGGTGAAATGAAGGGATGGGAGATCCATCATATGGATGGCCGAACCCTGCACGAAGGTTGGGCGAAATTTCAAAAATTTCTTTCACTCCCATTCCCTAATTTAGAAAACTGCATTTTCAAGGTTCGTTCTTGAAACCAAAACCAGACCAAATCTGAAACCAATAGGAAGTGAGGGATATACCTGATACGAAGTAGCAGTAACTCCCAACGCAGGTGTTCATGCCCGAAGAGAAAACCAAAACCCGCTTCCATTGAAGATGACACAGTGTGTAGTGAAACAGGATCAACAGGATGGTTCTTCACCAAGAACCTGAATTTTTCAGCAAGAATCGAGCAAGGGTTGGTGAGCACACCTTTAAATTGTTTCTTCCACCAAGAAACTGTTAGAGCTAGCCGAATAAGGGTAGATTGTCATTCTATTTCTGTTAAGTTATGTGCTTATGTGGCAGTTTTAATAGAGACTTCCTGTCCCATACTTAAGTGGGGGGCAGTTTAGTCTTTGTACAACTAATTAAAGGTTAATCCATATTAGGGTCGACTGATAGGGTTTATGCTATCAGATTCGATTGTTCTCCTTCTTCCTTCTTCTTTCTCTCTTACTCTCTACTGGTTCGAACTACTTAAACAGAGCTGTCAAAACATGGTATCAGAGCCATAAATGAAGGAGAAGAAAGCTGCGACTTCAAGTTCTCTCTCTTTTTTTTTTCTTCTTTTCTGGGCTGTGAATTTGAGGTACACAATCTGATAGCTGCGGCATCTGTTATTTATTTTTTGTTTTAGGACTGCCGCAATCCCTATTACATGTATTAGGAAGGTGCGGCAACCCTAGGATATCAGCCTAATGCTGTTGTCACCATGTGTGACAGCCCTAGTCGTAGGATTTCTTTGGATCGTGGTGGTTGTAGAGGGGGAGGACATGTCTCTCGAGGAGGTCGTGGTGGTTCCGTATTTGGCCGTGGTGGTGGTCGTGACTCAGGGGGAGGCCGTGGTAAAGGAAAAAGTAACTCTACAAGGAAGTGTACCCATTGTGGCAGAGACAGACATTCGGTGAATTGCTGTTATGATCTCCATGGCCCTCCTACATGGGCTAATCATGCAGTAGCTGGTGGGGTTGATGTCAGTGATAACCAACAAGCAGATCTAACACCTTCCACATCTACATCTGTTTCCGGGAAGGAGATGGTGAGTGTATCGCATAATGAGTATGAGAGGTTTCTCCAGGCTACTTCACAGCATACTACAACCACCCTTGCCCACTCAGGTATAGCTTGTTTGGCATTCAAACCCTCTCCATGGATTATTGACTCTGGAGCCTCTGATCACATGACCGGGACTCCAAGTGTGTTCTCTTCCCTCTCTGATCTCAAACTGTTACCCTTGCCAACGGTCCTCTTCTCCCATCTGTGGTGTTGGTAATGTTGACAAGACTTCTCTTTCTTTATCATCTGTTCTATATGTCCCTAAGTTTCCATTCAATCTTATGTCTGCTAGTAAATTAACCAAGACTCTTAATTGCTATATTACATTTTTCCCTTCCTTTTGTGTTTTTCAAGATCTCAAGACAGGGAAGAAGATTGGTGGGGAGCATTAGGCTGGTGGATTGTATTACCTTAACGGTGGTGAATCGTCAGTTGCACTTCAGACTTCACTCACTCCTCTACAGTGGCATTGTCGACTGGGACATCCATCTCTCAAGGCACTCAAGATACTGGTTCCGTTCTTGAGTCAATTGTTGTCTTTATAGTGTGAGTCGTGTCAGTATGGGAAACATTGTCGTGTTCCCTTCAATCCTAGAGTTGAAAGTCGTATGTTGAGTCCTTTTGCTTTGGTTCATTTAGATGTTTGGGGTCCAATTAAAATAGTCTTATAATGGTTACAAGTATTTTGTCACTTTTATTGATGATTGTTCAAGGATGACATGGATTTATTTAATGAAAGAAAGGAGTGAATTATTTTCCATTTTTCAAAAATTCCATACTGAAATACGTACACAATTTGGTATTCCAATCAAAGTTCTTCGTTCAGATAACGGTTGTGAATAATTTCTTACTTCCTTTCAACAGTATATAGAACAACATGGCATCATTCATCAAACTTCATGTGCATCCACTCCTCAACAAAATGGGGTGGTTGAATGAAAGAACCGTCATCTCCTTGAAACTGCTCGGTCTATTCTTCATCATATGAGTGTTCCTAAACGATTTTGGAGTGATGCTATACTTACTGTGTGTTTCCTTATTAATCGAATGCCCTCCTTCATTCTTCATGGTTGGTCTCCCTTTTCTATTTTGTTCCCCACCTTGTCTCCCTTTCCATTAATACCCCGCATCTTTGGTTGTGTGTGCTTTGTTCACAATTTGAGTCCTGGGATAGATAAGCTAGATGCACGTTCTATTAAGTGTATCTTTCTTGGCTACTCTCAGACTCAAAAATGGTACAAGTGTTACAATCACATTACTCGGAAGTGCTATGTTTGTCCTGATGTCACCTTTTTTGAGTCTGTCCCCTTCTTCTTAGGACCTGAAGCATCGGTGTCTTCACCTTTGCTTCCTCTTCCTCTTCCAGTCAGTGATCCTGTTCCGGTTGTTCCAGTTGGAGTTGACCCTTCACCTCCTCCAGTGCAGATCCTTACTGAACGACCACCGATCCGGCACGTGTATACTCATCGACAGACATCGGCTCCTCCTCCAGCTTCTACCTTGTTTGTGGATCCTGTTGTTGCTCCTGTCCAGAACCTTCAAGACTTGATCTTCCCATTGCTTTACGGAAAGGTAAACGTAGTTGTACTCTCCATCCCATTTCCAATTTTGTTTCAGTCTCTCACCTTTCCGCTTCACATCGCCAATTTGTTCATTGTTGTCATCTATTTCTATACCTAAGAATGTCCAATAGGCTCTTAGTTCACCTGGGTGGCGGCAGGCAATGGAGGAGGAACTCTCTGCCTTTCAGCATACTCAAACGTGGGAGCTCACTACTCTTCTTCCCGGTAAGCATGTTGTGGGTTGTAAACGGGTGTATACTGTTAAATACTTGCCGAATGGTAGTGTGAAGCATCTGAAGGCCAAACTTGTTGCTAAAGGTTATTCACAGTTGTATGGGGTGGACTATATGGAGACCTTCTCTCCAGTAGTTAAGATTGGCTCTGTCCGTGTCTTAATTTCCCTGGCAATTATGTAAGATTGGCCCTTGTTTCAACTTGACATTAAAAATGCCTTCCTTCATGGTGACCTTATGGAGGAGGTATATATGGAGCAACCACCTGGGTTTGTTGCTCAGGGGGAGGATGGTAAGGTGTGCATATTGAAAAAGGCAATTTATGGGTTGAAACAATCGCCTCGTGCTTGGTTTGGGAAGTTTAGTAAAGTGGTGAAGAATTTTGGAATGAAACAATGCCAGGTTGACCACTTGGTGTTCAACCATGATTCAGAAGCCGAAAAGATTTTACTAGTGGTCTATGTGGATGATATTGTCATATCTGGTTGTGACAAATTGGGGATCGATAAACTAAAGGTCTTTTTGCAAAACCGTTTTCAAACAAAAGACCTTGGGACATTGAAGTATTTCTTGGGTATAGAAGTTGCTAGATCAAAATAAGGTGTAAACCTATGCCAAAGAAATTATGTTCTTGATCTGCTAGATGAAACATGACTGTTAGGTGCAAAACCGACTGAATCTCCCATGGAGCCAAATGTTAAGTTGAGTAGTGATACAGGGGAAATATTTGATGATCCTGGAAGGTATAGACGGTTAGTGGAGAAGCTGAACTAATTGACTATCACGAGACCAGACATCTCCTTTGCAGTCAGTGTGGTGAGCCAATTTATACAGAACCCTTGGATACCTCACTGGGATGCAGTTCTTAGAATTATAAGGTACCTGAAGGGAGCTCCGGGCCGTGGGTTATTGTACAAACCAGGAGGAAGACTTAAGGTAATTGGGTATACAGTTGTAGATTGGGCAGGCTCTGTGTCTGATAGAAGATCTACTACAGGTTACTGCACATTTCTTGGAGGAAATCTTGTGACATGGAAGAGTAAGAAGTAGACGGTTGTGGCAAGGAGTAGTGCTGAAGCCGAATACAGAGCCATGGCACACACTACATGTGAATTAGTATGGCTGAGGAATCTCCTACAAGAAATCGGGTTCTGCATGGATAGACCTATGAAATTGTACTGTGACAATCAAGCTGCACTCCACATCTCATCTAACCCTGTTTTTCATGAGAGAACAAAATACATAGAGATTGATTGCCACTTTGTGAGGGAGAAGATCCTTACTGGAGAGATAAGCATAGAACATGTGGGCTCAGGTGATCAATGGGCAGATTTGTTTACAAAAGGCTTAAGCTTAGGGAGAGTGAACTATATATGTAACAAGCTAGGATTATATGACATATATTCTCCAACTTGAGGGGGAGTGTTAGAGCTAGCCGAATAAAGGTAGATTAGTCATTCTATTTCTGTTAAGTTATGTGCTTATGTAGCAGTTTTAATAGAGACTTCTTGTCCCATACTTAAGTGGGGGGCAGTTTAGTCTTTGTACAACTAATTAGAGGTTAATCCATATTAGCATCGACTGATAGGGTTTATGCTATCAGATTCGACTGTTCTTCCTCCTTTTTTCTCTCTTACTCTCTACTGGTTCAAACTACTTAAACAGAGCTGTCAAAACAGAAACAATATCAAGAACACTTCTTGATCAAATCCACAAGTGGAGATCGAACTGGGTAGGGGCGGCAATAACTGGGGAAGAGTTCTGTAGTTTGCTGTTGTGTGTTTAATCTAAAGAATTCGCCCCCTATTTATAGCCTTCTCTGCATCAGCCTCGTAATCTAATTAGGAGAGAGTTTCCTAATCCAAATCTTATATTTGGATCTAGACTCTTAAATGGATAAGACTTATCTTATCCTTCAGCTAATCCTAATAAGTTCAAAACTGAATTCGCCCCCTTTTAATTAACTAACTTAAATCAGTTCGAATTGGGCCTTAGGCCCACATTAAGCTTATGTGCTCACTTACTCTTTAACCTACTGCCCAGTTGGCTGTCTTTGTATGGCATGGGACACATTGATCTACACATCAGCCTAATCTCACAAGTGTCCAGTTTAAGGGTACTACACAACAACACACCACAATGACACAAATCAATTATGTACTTTATTCATTTACAATAAATGTCAAAAGATACATAAATTTGATTGGAGCTAAGGGCATAACTGTCTAACATGAAATTGAACTTTGATGGAAGCACTATAGGTAATCCAGGCCCATCTGGTATAGGAGGTGTTTTCAGAGATAATGAAGGCAACATAATGGCTTTGTTTTAAAGTCCAATAGGAGTTGGAGATTCCTTAAGAGCGGAAATCTTGGCACTACATCAAGGTGTAAAACTGGCCAAACAAGTGGGGCTACAGAAGATTTAGATAGAGGGAGACTCCAAGTTGGTAATTGGGTGGATGCAATCAGGGCAGCTGGGAATTTGACAATATAGACGGCTGATAAGGGAAATTCTTAGCATAACAAGGGAGGTGAGTGTTTGGTTCAAGTGGGTAAGGAGATCAGCAAATGGTTTTGCTGACGCCCTAACAAAACAAGGGACTGTAAGGGAGAGTCTTTATTGGGCAGTGCTGTAATGTTTGATGTTTATTGGATCAACCTTTTCTGATAAGGGTTGAATTCTGTATTTCAGTTTAATTTATCTCTAATGAGAGTTATCGTTTCTGATCAAATAAAAAAAAAATCCACACATTCACTTTCCACTAAACTGCATCTAAAATTTTCCTTACTTCGACAAAAGCCCATTTGGGTTGGTCCCACCACATGATGCAACACCATTAAATGTTTGTGGATTGATAGGCATGCAGGCATCATTCTGTAATCTTTTTTTGATGAATAATGAGTGAATTTTTTAATAGTTTGACATCATTCTGTAATCTTCCTTACGGAGTGATTTAAAAGGGCACCACAAGATGCTTGCATTCCTTTTACCCTATATGGTCCAGAAAATTGCTAAAGGTAACTTATTGGACACAGCCCTATCCCTTTGCTCAGTCCTGCAGATAGCTAGATACTACCATCCATAGAAGTTCTCTCCTGGGAAGCACCCTTTTACCAGAAAAAAATGAAAGTAAAAAAAGAGGAGCTATAGAAGTTGTTATACCTAGAGGATTAATGCCTATGGAAATAAAGGGAGAAACCTAAGTTTATGACTCTTATATGTGAATTTGGAAGATATTTCTCCCTTTTGTTGTCATAGACATTGTTCTTATTGACATAAACAACATCTATGGTTCATCTACTTTTTTCACTTTTTACCCATTTGTGAGAAGTAGGAAAATCTTGGGCTGACAAGCATGTGAATGCAGGTTCAATTCCGAGGGCAGCCACTTTGTGCAAAATATGTCATGGTTAGTTTTGTATCCAGTCCATCCCTCCCATGATCCTGGATTCTGGGATCAACACTGGATAATGATCCTTGTCTTGGCAACAAGAAGATAATAATCGATCATGAAAAAGGGAGACTATCCACTTTCTTAGTATCTTTTGTAGATCAATCAATATTAGAATCGTTTAAACAATTATGCTTGAAGGCTAAGTTTTTGAACTTCAAGGGCATCTTGGTTTAAGGGGGCTGACATGTTGTCTTAGGATGGCTAAAGAAGGATGAAGCAGGATCACGGAGATATAGGTGCATAATGAGTGAAAATCAGAAAGCTAGCAGAAGAGTTGAGAATGGCATACAATTGGATTCCTAGTTCAGCAAATTCTATAGCGGATTGGCTAGCCAAACAAGGGGTAAATCAGAGAGATTTGTATTGTGGAATAGTAAATTAGGGGTAACTTCTTTCTCATGTACAGGCTTATGTAAGAAGGCTAGTCGAGGTTAGCTATCTTAGTGGGTGCAAGATTTCCGGTGTATATATTTTTGAAAGGTATATTTTTCTGATGTATATATAACAGTTACTGATGAAAAGAGGCTATTTTGTGGTTTGGGCCTTCATAATCCTTGATCTTTTCTCCCCATTCATTGTTTTAACTGTTCTATTTATGCAAACTTTTCAGTGCTACTTTCTTTTGATATGTTTTCTTGACTCTTGTTATAGTTCTTCTGGGTTTTGCTTATCAAAAAAGAAAAAAAAAGAAACAGATAGAAGAATCAACCTTCCAGGTTATGCCTTTTGTTTCTGTTGTTATCTTTTCTAAATATTGCTAAATCAGTTTAGTTTTCTTCGTCATGACTTCAGATGGAACAACAAATTTTGCACATGGCTATCCGAGTTTTGCAGTATCAGTAGGAGTTTTATTTCGAGGAAAGCCAGCTGCTGCTGCTGTGGTAATTAGTCTTTCCTGATGTAACTTGTTTTTTCATCATTTCATTGTTTCTTGTTTTTTTTTTTTTTATGTTCCAATACATGATAAAAGAAGGAAAATATGTAACTTATGATTTTTATTCCAGAAAACTCAAATATTGTTTCCTCCAATATTTTAAAAGTTATTCTTCAGGTGCACCAGGCTCATAGTTACAAGTAAGGTTCACTGTGCTGAGTGCACCTCACCTGGGTCACACCCAAACCTAGGTGTATCTGACCTAGCTTATTGCCATGATTTGTTTAATTAACCTTGAATTTGACATAGCTAATTTACTATCATATAGGTCACAATATTATTTTTAGAATTTATAGGTGTAGCATATGTAGCACATGATTCTATGAGCTAAAACCTTCATTTGGGTAACATGATGCCCAAATCAATTCAGCCAACAAGATCTTATTTCTTTCAAAATTTCGATTTGCATATTTTTATATATTAAGCTTTTTGTTTATTTAGGGGCCGTTTGGCAAGCCAAATGGGGCCTTAGATTTTTTAGAGTGGCACCTCACTTCATTCAGTTGTGGCCTTCATGCCTTGTGCCTTGGTCTCTAGGAATCTCTTGTCCTTTAATTGCTAATCTCCCTTTAGAATACTGGGTTCCTCTATTACTGTAATTAAAAAATGAGGTGGACCAAATGGCATATACATTAGATTTTATCAGATTAAATTCAACAATTTCCAACTCCATGTCTTGAATGGCCCAGGTGTTTTCTTATATTTTATTAGCCAACAAAAATTCTTTGCTTTCCTCTCCAAAACTAACTAGCCTAAATGTTCATTCAATCAATTCAAACTGTTAAAACTTGCTAAACCACAGCCAATTGCATTCTTTTCCCTTAATTCTTCTTCTGAATTATCAGGGTCTTTCTCTTGGATTTCGAGGCAAATACAGTGTATTTGAGGGGGAGTGTCCCCAAGGCAAAGTTACAACATTGTGTAAGCAAGCTGGGCATGACTAATATCTATGTCAGCTTGAGGGGGAGTGTAGAGATAATGGCCTTAATTTCTTTGTTTTTCTTTAAGTTATGTTTATGACTTGTGTTAGTAGGTAGCATGGTTTAAAATGTCCCTAATTTCCCTAATATTTCCACGACATATTTCCATTTCCATGGGTAGTGACACAAAATTTTACCCGAATCGACATTTCCCCAATGAACACTACCAACACTATGTGGAGTACAACAAATAGTTTCCACAACATATTTCCATTTCCATGGGTAGTGACACGAAATTTTACCCGAATCGACATTTCCCCAATGAACACTACCAACACTATGTGGAGTACAACAAATAGTTTCCACAACATATTTCCATTTCCACTTCCATGGGTAGTGACATGAAACTTTACTGGAATCAACATATTTCCCAGTAAACACTACCAATACTGTGTGGAGTCCAAGAGATAGTATTATAACATAAGTTGGTACAATATTGTAAATATGTTAAGTAACAATTTTATTGTCCACCTAACTTACATGATTACCACTTTGAGCTAGCTCAATATTCATGTCAAACATGAAGTTAAATATTAGTTTTTTGTTTGTGTAATAGATTATTTGGTTGATCTATTACAATCATTTACATTTTCTATGAGTTAAAATTTTGCTTTAACTCATTTTATCATGAAGCTCTGAATCTTAAAGTTTACAGGGCAACTTCAGAACGTATTCTTTTGTCTATAACCTTAGTTACTTAGCTTTGTTTAATGATTTGCAACAAGATAATAATTTAAAAAGGTGTTCCTATGCTTCTTTTATCATTTCATAAAATATCTTTCTATATGTTGCATATTTTAAAATGTTTCCACCATGTCTATAATTTTTACAATATTTCCATACGATATTTCCGACATTTCCGACATGTTTCTTATATTTGGATGACCGATATTTCCACCAACATCGATATTTTAAACCTTGGTAGGTAGTGGGCCTTAGTTTTGGGCATGCTTTCTTGTTTTTTATTGTTTTTGATTGCTGTCTTTAGTGATGGATGCCCTAGTATGGGCACTCATGCAATTGTCCTTATTTTTTACAACAAAAGAATAAAAGAGATCATTGGGGGCTGAAGAGTTTTTTTTTTTTTGAACGACTCTCTTCTTTCTTTCCTTCCATCTTCTTCCTCCATCACTTCTCCCTCTTCAATCTCCTTTTCTCCTATTTATTTTCTTTTAATTTGGATTATTGCAGGTGTGGTTTACAACTCTCTACTTGGAATGAAGCTGATATATGCTCATTTTTACTATTTGATTGAGTTAAAGAGTATGGCCTACTGATCTTTTCGACCGGAAATGTGACATTAGAGATTTATAGATGGCCTGCCACTGATTAGGTCAATCAGAGCCTTTTGTGTTTCATCTTTGTTTTGAACGCCCTACCCTTACTCTCTTTGTGACCATAGGATTGCTGTGTGAATGCATTTCCACATTGACTTTTCCCCTCCAAGCATGTGGAGAAGCATCTAGTCAATTTTTGGCCACTATGAGTGCCTAGTTGCCTAGTTGCACAGGTAATAACTTCATAAAATAAAGAACTAAATCTTGGCTAATTCCCTAGTTTTATATACTATTCAGCATGTGTATTAATTGAATGTATAGCAATTCTCTTTCTTGGGAACATTAAATTTCTTCTCAAAACATGGAAAATCATCATCTCTAAAAGATAAAAGGTATTTTAAATACATTAACAAGTTTTGAATAGATTAATTTAATATCAATTAGCAACTGAAGAAGGCTATAATTTTTTATGATGAAAATTGAAGATAGAGAGTAAAAGAGAAAAAGAACAAAGGTGGGGCTATTGTTATATTTAATGTAAGAGAGAGAGAGAGAGGGATAATAGAAAAACAACAAATAAAAAAGGAAATTTATTTACACATATTCTTTCTTTCTTTTCTCTTCCTAAAACTCTTTGATCTTTTAAACTTCAGTAGCAAAACTTTAAAACAAAGTACAAATGATACATATAGTATATAATAGAATGTGTTAACACACATATTAGTTAGATGTAGCAATACATGTGATATTATAATAAGGAACCCACCTTGCCATTTTTGTCACTTTGGTGGGTGCGTAATCACCCAGACGAGTACTTTATTGCTACAAGTCATGGCCTTTAGGCGAGGTGCCCTAACAAGAGTGCCTAGTCACATATGTGATGCCTTGACAACTATGCCTGAAAAGTAAACCTATCTCTGCCGAATCCATCTACTTAGCACCAAAAAGAGAAGAAATACTGCTAAATGATAGGGATCAAGCTGTAGGAGATAACACATAATTGTTTTGTGTTTGTATAAACATGAGTTCTCTTTATTAAAGATAAATAAATTGACTGGTTGTCAATAAAAAAATAGTATTTTGTGTTTGTTGTCTCTTTTTTTTTTACAATAATATGGTTTATTGCTGTTTTTTATGTTTAATTTCATAGTCTTACATCTTTCTTTGTTGAAGAAAAGTTAAAGTAGTTTTACATTTATGCATATATTTAAAAATGAAAACATGACAACATATTTTCTGTTTCTAGGTAGAGTTTGTTGGGGGCCCAATGTGTTGGAATACCCGCATATTTTCTGCATCTGCAGGTAAAATGCTAAGACTTTTTTTTTTAGATCAGCAACACAGAAATGATCCATTAAATTAAAAGATCATGTACAGCAAGAAGTTGTGGGCATACAAGAAGCCCAAAAGAAAATCCCACTAATTACAACACAGCCCCAAACATAGCCCAAAAGAAAATTCCACTAACTACAACATAGCCCAATGGAAAATCCACTAACTACAACACAGCCCAAAACATAGATTGTCTTTGAGCTCCTTGCTTAGCTAGACCATCAGCCATGCTGTTAGCTGATTTCCTAATCCATCTTATTTGAATCACTGTGCCTTTAGAAATCTGCTTGAAGTGCCTGAGCTCCTTCTTTAGCTTCCATATTACTCCTCCTTTCTTCAGCCAGTTAACAACAAATTTTGAGTCCCCTTCGATAATCAGCCTGTTAATTCCCAATTCTTTAGCTTTTTCAACACCATATACTGTTGCCATCAATTCTGAGCTCACCACATATGTAATGACTTTTGGATTATTAATTGCTTTTTTTTTTGTTTTAGGTGGTGGGGCCTTTTGTAATGGGAAAAAGATTCATGTTAGTCATACTGAGAAGGTCTGTATTACTTGGTTGATGGTTTTTTCTTACATCTTATTTGATGCCATTGGATACTATGTTTCATATTTATTTATTGATCTCTTATCTTTGCTTTTCCTAGATTCAAGTTTCTAGCTCATCGGAAGGGAAACTTTAGGGCATGTCAGTAGCCAACTAACCAAATGCTTTTTGTAGCTCTGTCTGATTGAACTAGTGAAGAATATTTGTTACTAATCTCTTTTGAAATTTTGAACAGGAAAAAGGAATAAAATAAATTATTAAAATTCCATTTCACTTCTAAGCCAACTTTTTTTGATGGATATTTACTAGATGTTCTTAGTCGAAATCAAGAAAAGGGAAATTAATCTAACTATGACATTGTTGTGTGGAAGGACGACATTGACATTTTAATTTTTTCATGAAAGGGTTATTTTGTAAACTTTCATAGTTAAGGGGTGAAATTGCAAATGTGTTATTGGGCCTCTTTGTAGTTATCAAGATGTCTTTCTAATCCTGACTACAAATTAGTTAGAATGAAACAAAGATCCCAACCTAGGGCATAGAGATAGAGTATCTTTATGGCAATGTTGTAAGACCAGGACCAGCCACAAAATCAGAATCCTTGCTAGGTTACGAGTAAAATGGTTTGACTGTGAATTATAGTTTATATCATATCTGAATGTGGTGGCTAGATGGTAGTTCCTTACCTTTTGATGCAAATGACCAGGATTCTAGTCATATATACATAACCAAAAGGTCATGAATTGAATTTTTCCTATTAGCATTTTAAGGTTTATTGATTTAGTGCTCGAGTGGGTTGTGAGAACCGGTTGGGTCATTGCAACCCAGCTGGTTTTCAAAGGTTCTTCTGGGATTTGGTTGGTTCTCCCAGCTTTTCAAAAATTTGAAAATTGGGGCTTTGAAAAGCATAAATGCCTGCCTGTTCCCAAGTTGATCAGTATGACTATTTGACCCGTCTGAGTCTTAGAACATTTTATGGTAAACCTTAGCTTGAAAAGGATGGAAATCCAAATTGGATTTGACACCTTTTCCCTTGGCATTGTGCCTAGTGTCATATGGACAGGGGCCCTTTGTTGAACCTTTTCATATGAACTTATGGTAAACATTTTCACTCCCTAGAACAAAATACAGCATCCTAATGCACTAGTTTCATGTCTTACAACATCGCTTTATTGGCTAAGGTCTTATCGATGAAACTAAAGGAGGTGCTTCATTTGGTAATGCCATATGGAGAGGAGCCTTTTTTTTTTTTTTTTGATCAATTGAGGAGCCCTTTGTTAAAGAGAGATAAATCTTAGACCAAATTCTTATAGCAAATAAAGCAGTGGAGGAATTTAGAAAATCAAGGAAAAAGGGAAGTTAGATCTGGAAAAGGCTCATGATCATGTAGACTAGGGATATCCTCAATGGGTGATGGAAAAGATGGGTTTTGGGCATATATTGTAAGGTGGATAGTGGCTTGTTTGAGATCAATTCATTTTTTGATACTTACTATTGGTTTTTCGAAAGACTGTTTTAGGCAAGGAGATCCTCTGTGCCAAATGTTGTTTATTTTGGTTGTGGAAAATTTTAGCAAACTTTTAAGGAGGGATTATGAGAGAGACATGTTTAGAGGATTTAGAGTGGGTATACTGGATTAAGTAGTGTAGAGAAGATGGGCCATTCGTTAAGTTAAACATAACCTTCTCTCTTTCACCCCTAATTCCATTTCATTAAGTTAAACTTTAATAATTTACAGAGAGGCCCCTAGTTGGGCAGAAAATTAAAAAACATAACACAAGAAAGAATAAAGCCCATTACAGCAAAGAACATGAAAAATAAAGAAGGATAAACAGCCTATGGGTCATTCAGCCCATCTTCTCTACAAGTAGTTTCTTGGTTGCAATTTTCTGATGACACTAATCTTTGGAGAGGTTAGGGGGATTCAGGATGTGAGATCCCTAAAATGAATTATGGAGATTATGGAAGAGAGAATATGGCATCAGACTTCAGATGGCTTATTTTCTTGTTCTTTCTTCATACTTGCCCAGTCGGTCAGTGCAGGATTAAACTTTCCTGTAAAAGAAATACGGTGTAAACCAATTCCTCCTAAAGTACAAACTCTTTGCTGGGAAATGTTTCTAGGGAAGGTAAACACCTGTGACGTGCTACAGAAAAAACGCCAAACATGTGCCTTTCTCCTTATGTGTGTGTTCTCTGCAAGGCTTGTGAAACCCTCTCTCACTTACTGCTCTCCTGATCATTTGTTTATTGTATTTGGGACTATTTCTGTTCTCTTTTTGGATGCAGATGGACTCCCCCACAGGACATAGTGAGTCTCTTCAACCCAACCTTCCTAAGGCAATAGAAGAAATGGGGAAGATGCATGTGGAAGACAGTACGTGCACGTGCTGCTGTGGTTTGGTCAATTTGGGAAGAGAGAAATCATAGGATCTTCAATGGAAAAAGTAAATCCTTAGAGGAGGTGATTGAAGCCATCAAAATCAGATCGGTACATAGGGTCAAAACCTTGGAATTGTTCAAAGGTATTCCTACGGATGACTTTTTAAATTGGACAGAAGTGGCACGCTCAGAACCACATAGTGAAACTATAAGAGTAGAGTGGAAACCACCAGGGGTAAATAAACTGAAACTACACTTCGATGGGAGTTCATTTGGCAACCCAGGAAGAGCAGGGTAGGGAGAGTCTTTCGAGACCATCATGGAGTAGTGTTGGCTTTGTTCTCAGGACCAATTGGGTTTGTAGACTCGATTCAAGCTGAACCAAAGTCTCTATGACAAGGATTGAAGCTTGCTAAACAGTTAGGGGCAGGAGAGTTGGAAATTGAAGGAGACTCACTTCTGATTATAACTTGGGCAAAGCAAATTGAGTTAGCACCTTGGAATCTAAGATTCACTTTTAGACAGATTGACGAACATTCAAAGAGATTTAACCCTACATTCAATTGGGTTAAGAGGGAAGCTAATGGGTTGGCAGATATGTTAATCAAGTAGGGAGCTAATAGACCATCTTATTTTGGGCATTATTGTAAACTGCTTTGTTTTGGAAAGTATTTTTTTTTATTGGAAACGGTAACTTCATTAAATAACTTTCCAGATTTAAATACAGCTGTCAACCCCTAAGTAGGTGTTGAGCCCCAGTTATCTTTCTTACAAAACTGCCCAGAACATATTCTCCCTCACAGTCCCTTGTTTAGCCAACATGTCAGCTAAACCATTAGCTGATTTCCTTGTCCATTTGAAGCATGCACCGATCTCCCTTGTTATATTGTGGATTTCCCTTATGGGCTATCTATAGATCTAGGCTCCCAACTTACCAGATTGCAGCCACTCAATCTTAATTTGGTGTAATCCCAACTGTTTTGCATATCTTACACCTTGAAGCAAGGCCAACACCTCCGCTCTCAATGAGTCCCCCACTCCTATTGGTCCTAAAAACAAAGCCACAATTCTGCCATTCTCATCTTTGAAAACTCCTCCTATACCTGAAGGGCCCGGGTTACCTCTTGAACTCCCATCAAAGTTCAATTTCACTCTTTGTTGTGTTGGTGGGGACCACAATTCCTGCACAATAGGTTTCATGGAAGTTGTAGAAACCACCACTTCCCAATTCCTATAAATTTCTTCAGCTGAGAAGTCTTTAAACAAATCCAAAGTTTTCAACCAATGAATAGTCATAATAATTATTCCTTCTACAATTGCCTCCTTGGATTTCTCCACGCCTTTAAAGATTCTATTTTTCCTTTCTTTCCAAACTGACCATAAGATAGCTGCTCTTGTGGCTCTTCACATTAATCTTTTGCGCCTCTTCGGTTGCCTGAAAAAGCTTGGGTCAAAAAGGCTTGCCACATCTAGGGGAGGTGTCCACCTACAACCAAAGATAGAAGAGAACCAAGTCCAAATAAAGCATACAAATGCACAAGAAATCAATAGGTGTGTGATCGTCTCACCAGATCCCAAGCAGAGGCTACAAACATGGGGTGATAGGCAAACATTTGGCCTTTTTCTTTGCAACATATCTAGAGTATTGATTATTTGGATAACCACCTCCCAACAAAAAGCCCGAACTTTTGGGGTGTAGGCTGACACCAAATCTCCTTTGGAGGAAAGTTCCTTACAAGGTTTGATGATTGAATGAGGATATCAATAAAGGAAGAGCAAGTGAACACACTAGAAGGGGAAAGTTTCCAAATTCTACTGTCCACATAAGATTGATCTAGGTAAGTTGACCCTAGAAGGTTAATTAATTCATCCACCATTGTCATTTCCGACTCATAATTCATCCACTAGGTAAGTTGACCCTAGAAGGTTAATTATAGGGTTTGGGAAGTATTGTATCTTAAATTCAGATTTAAATCAATAAATGAATTTCTTTGCTCATAACAATCCACAAACAACTTCAAGAAGGTGAAAATTCTTTCTTTTTGTGTTTTAGCACAAGAACTTTGATGAAGAGACCCACTCGAAGCAACGAACTCCGTGAGATCACTGTGAAAATACTCCTTTGTGTTGTCTAACTGAAAAATGTGAATCTTAGTTTGGAATTGGGTTAAGGTCATGCATTGGAAATCTTTCACAAGCTTTGGCATTTCATCTCTAGGTCGCATGGGATAAACCCAAGTATATCTAGAGTAGTCATCAATCAATGTAATAGAATACTTATAACTAGTTTCAGAAGGTATGAACAAGACAATTGTGCCATAAATAGGTTTGACTCTTACTAGACAGACTCATAGACTTTGTAGCCACAAATCCGACTTCATTTTCCAACATGTAGAGACCATCCACCATATTGCCTCTACCAATTGTCCTCTAAGAGGTCAAATCTTAGAACACACAAGAAGGGAAAAAATGGTTATTGAGCAATTCAAAGAATGAGTAATGCTACTAATGGAAAGTAAATTAATAAGCAGTTTAGGGGACATGCAGTACATTAGATAGGATAAGATCAAAAGAAAGGGAGATGTTCCTTGACCAGCAATGGTAGAGAATGATCCATTAGCCAATCTCACCTTATCTCTCCCGGAGAGGAGTTTATATGCTTGAAACAAATTGGATTTACCAGTCATGTGTTTTGAAGCCCTAGAGTCAATTATCCAAGTGTAGGCACTGTGGGAAAGGAGGTCTTGGTTTTGAGAGAGAAAGAAGTAGAGAATGGAGAAGTAAATCAGTCCTCTAAAACTGATATAAACTTGGTTAAAATTAGAGAGAAAAGTAGAAAAAAGGTAGAAGACAGCAGTACAAAGGAAGATGATGGAGAAAAGAAGAGGAAGAAGAAGAAGAGTTCAATCTCCCCTCTCTCCCCTCTCTAATCCTTTTGGTTGATCTTCCTTCACTAAGTTAATTACAAGTATGCCCTTAAGTGGGCGGCCAACTAAGCAAGAACTTAAAGTAAGCTTACAAAAAGAAGTAACAGGCCCATTAACAAACAAATAGTTAACACATTACAAAGAATAAAAGGATAGATACTAGGGACCATTTGGCCCAGTCTCTCTACACTCCCCCTCAAGCTAAGCATAGATATCAATCATGCCCAGCTTGCTTATAATATAAGCCTTATATAGTGTGTCGGTTTCCCTCTTGGAACTCCCTTGGTCAAAACATCGACCAACTGCTCTTCTGAAGCAATAAATGGCAAGCAAACTTCCCCTGAAGTAACTCTTTCCCGTATAAAATGTCTATTAACCTCAATGTGCTTAGTTCTGTCATGTTGAATAGGATTGTGAGCATAGTTGTCAAAGTGATGCCTAGGCGGGCACCTAAGCAACAAGGAACCCTTTGAGGCTCACCTTGCCTAATCGCCTAATAGTTTTCTACTTCCTGCTATAAAATACTTTTTTATTCATTCTTTTTTGTGATTATAATGATAAAATAGACATTATTAAACTAAAATAATCATTTTGTGTGTTTATATACTAATTTCTTTTTATTATATTCTTATTTATTAGGGTTTAATCAACACAAACATTGCTAAATGCTGTATTGAACCCTCAAAGACTTAAAAACCTGAACCAATAAGTAAGGAAGAACTAAAAATTTTATCTAATCAGCACATTTCCTCTTCCATATATTCTTCTTCTACTACTACTACTACCAATAATTTATATTTTCTTCTTTTCCTATAACAAAAATAAGGGTCCAGCCCCTATATTTTTTGAATTTTATTTTCCTTCTTCCTTTTCTTCTCATGAATATGTTGATTTTCTACACTTGAATATGAAATTTATACTTTTCTTATGAAAATCATGAATAGTTATAAAGAAATATGGTTATGGTACCTAGGGAACTACCCTAGGATCTATGTTTTTAACATAAAAAATCCATTGCCTAGGCATCGCCTAGGCGACTAGGCAACCAGGCGCCCCCCAGTCGCCTAGCCTCGCCTTGTCGCCTTGAAAACTATGATTGTGAGCAATGTTGGTAGATGCTTGGTTGTCATAGTAGAGCATCATTAACTTTTCATAGTCAACTCCCAATTCTTCTAAAAGTGATCATAGCCACAACAATTCTGACACACCATGTGTCATTGCCCTGTACTTTGCTTCAGTAGAGGATTTGGCAACTATAGACTGTTTCTTACTCCTATATGAGACGATGTTCCTTGCCACCAAAGCACAGTATCCCGAGGTAGATCTCCTATCATATATATATATATATATAATATATTATGTAGGTACAAGGGAAAGGACAAAACTGCCCTCCACTAAACATAAAAGAAAGAGATATACAAAGAAGAAATATATATTGTACACAAGGTACAAGATGATACAATACTCGCAATTAAGTCAGCCCATAGTATCTCGACAAGTACTTGTTCTCTGATATAATATTATTGTAGAGAAAGAAGGGAGAGAGTAGGTAGAGAGAGAGAGAGAGAGAGAGAGAGAGAGTGTATGTGTGTGTGTGTGTGTGTGTGTAGTTGGTGATGCCAATTCTATTATTATATACAGGGCTACACAACTTAAAAAAACAGAGTAAAAGGACTTTAGTGCCCCTGTGGCACATACTACATAGTTATTAATAGTTTGGACAATGACCATCATTTTGTTGTATGAATTGCCAAACTATAATTTGTTGTATGAGATCCAAAGGCATTATTCCCTGGGAATTCAGCCCAATGATGAGATAGGCACAATTTGTGGCTGCCATTTTGAATAGATCATTCAAGTGGGTGCCTGGAAGTGTCAATGGCTTATCGGATTCTTTATTCTTGTTTTTTTGCTTGTTATTTTCTGTTTATTTTGTTTTGTGCTCCATGACCCTGAGCTCGTGTTGTACTTCTTGGTTTGCTGCTTACTTTGTTGGGCACAAAGACAGTTCTTTTTAATGAATCATTACTGTCACTTGTTGAAAAAAAGTGGAGGGGTGCATGCTGTGCTGTATGAACAACATATATTGATGAATTAGAGTGGGGCTGTCCAGGGTTGGGGTGAAATTTGTAACAGTTAGCATTTGTTATTCTTGTTTCTTTTTTGTTTTGCTAGTCTTGTACTTCTTGGCTTGCTTCTTTGGTGAGCATGATGGCAGTTCTTTTGAATGAATCATTACTGTCACTTGTCATAAAAAAAGAAAAAAAGCGGAGGGGTGCATGGTGTGCTGTGTGACCAACATTTTTTTTTTTATAAGACACTTATAAAAGCGGAGGGGTGCATTGATGAAACTAGAAGGAAAGCTCTATGAGACACTTATAAGACCAACATTTTTTTTTTATCAGTAAAGGAGAATTTTATTTGAAATTAGAGTTAAAAAGTGTTACAACTTTGTGCATGGGGTTAGAGCTAACCCATTTGCACTCTTTCTAACCCATTTAAACTCAGCCTCTACCTCCCTTGCGATATTTTCCACTTCCCTTATCACTTGTTTGAAAGTCCACGGAGTAGTTCTATTGTTTTTAGCCCAAGAGATGATCACCTTGGAGTCCCCTTCAACTTCAACATGCCTCATTCCTAGTTGCTTAGCTATCTTCAATCCTTGTTAAACTCAGCTTTTAGAGAGTTGCCCATGCCGAGATAGGTCCAGAGAACAATGCTACTATTCTCCTTTCAGAATTTCTGATTACTCCTCCAATACCTGACAGTCCCGGATTTCCAAAGGAGTTTCCATCGAAATTCAGTTTAATCCTGTTACTATCTGGAGGTTTCCATTTCCATCCTTACTCTCTCTTTCACTCTTGAAGATTGCACTACTTCTATCCAGGATCTTATAATGTCTGTGATTGAGAACTCTTGAAAGATATGTAAGGATCTTATCCAATGAGCTACTTTAACTTTAATTGTGTCAATTACCTCCTCCCTTGTTCTACTTTTATCCAAAAATATTCTGTTATTCCTTTCTTCCCATATTACCCAACAAATAGCTGCCTTTGTAGTTTTCCACATAACCTTCCCTCTTTTCTTTGATTGCCTCAAAAAGTCTCTTCTCTGTAACATAGCTGCCTTTGTTGAAAAGTCCTACCATATCTTGAGGGGAAACAAACCCACCTGCAACCAAAGAGAAAACAAAAAGAATCCCAAATGTGATGCACAAGGAACAAGATAATAATAGATGTGTCAAGGTCTCACCACTTTCCTTACAAAGGGAGCACATGTGAGGAGAAAGGCACACAAAAAGCCTTCTTCTCTGTAACATATCACAAGTATTAACTTTGCTAAGGAAAATTTCCCAACAGAAAGCTTGAATTTTTGGGGGAATAGGTTTGCTCCAAATTTCTTTTACAAAGAAGTCCCCTACCATGTTGCTAGGTGTGGCAAGAACACTAAAGGAGGAACACGAGAAGAGGCTATATGAGGAACCTTTCTAAATTCTAGAATCTTCCAAGGATGGGTCCAGATGAACTTCTCCTAATAGATCCAACAATTGGACTAAAGAGGCACATCCATTTTCCCTAAGGCCCCTCCTGAATCCCAGATTCCAATTGACCCCATTTGGGCCAGGATTACCCAAAATGCTTATTGTTTCCCCTTTGAAGTTTGACAAAGTGTATAGGTCAGGGAAGAGATCTTTGAGTGGACTATCTCCCACCCAAAGGTCTTCCCAGAAATGAACTTTATTACCCTAGCCCACATCAAACCGAATGGAATTAAGGAATGTTGGATAAATTTAAAAAATTCCTTTCCAAGGAGAAGATGAGGAAACATGAGGGGCAACTTTTGCAATCATAACCATTTCCAACCAAATCATTAATACTTGCAATGACTTTGTGCCACAACCTATCTCTCTCAAACAGGAATATCCACAACCATTTTCCTAGTAGAGCTAAGTTCCTAAGTGAAATGTTTCCTATTCCCAGACCCCCTTTATCTTTGGGCATTCTAACAGTAGAAATCATTGTTTGTAAATCAGGATGAATTCCTTATGAAGAGAAAGAAGAAGATAAAGAGTTTCAGTAGTATAGAAGAAAGGAGAGGAAAGGAAGAGTGGAATGTTAACCAGAATTGAATTAGTTCTGGCCACCAACCCCTCATTATATTTTATACTTAAAAGAATGAAAGATTACAAGAATGCCCTTAGTAGGGCGGCTACTAAAGTAGCTGAACAGTCACAACTTAAAATACATAAGCTAATGGGCCTAAAGCCCAACAACATCCTAATTAACAACTTAAAATAAGAACAAAAACAACTGGGCCCAATAACTAGAAATCGGCCCAACTCAACACTCCCCCTCAAGTTGGGAGTAAATGTCACACATTCCCAACTTGCGTAGATCATGCTCTAGCTTGTTCCTTGCAACCTTTTGTGAGAACATCAGCAAGCTGCAGATCAGAAGCAATGTATGGGAGACAAAACTTCCCTAGAAGTCACCATTTCTCTAATGAAATTTCTATCCACTTCAATGTGCTTAGTTCAGTCATGCTGAACTGGGTTATGGGCAATGTTAATTGCTGCCTAGTTATCACAGTACAGCATCATAGGTTCTTCTACCTATACACCAAGTGTTCTCTACAATTACAATGGGGACCGCCTTAGTGGGGTCCACATTAGTGTTCTCTACAATTACAAGTTAGTCCTTGGTGGGGCTGCTAGCTAATTAAACATAAGAGAAACTAAAGTTAAAAGGCCCATAAGAAAAGGGCCCATTAACAAAACAGAACATAAACATAAAATTAAAACACAACTGTGGGCTATGGGCCATTCGGCCCATCTTCTCTACAGAATTCTTGTTTGTCAGTTTTCTCCAATTAAAAAAAAAAAAAAGATTTAGGGATATAATAAAACATTGCTCTTGATAGAGCACCATGGTGGGATGGGATTCATGTTATGGATCCCAAATAGTTGGGATTAAGGCTCAGTTGGATTGAGTTGAGAAGTGTACATTAGTAGCTGCTGTAGACCATTGAATATCTGGTACCATTAATTGTCTGGCCTCTTACCTTGAACCATTTAAATTAGTCTTCCAGTAGCCGAGAACATGCAGAGTTTTTTACTTTTGCATATAACTAAACAATCTACATGTTATGACAAATTTCCATTTCCTGTTAGGTGGAGCATTCTCTTCTTGTTACAGGATTTGGATATGAACATGATGATGCATGGGCAACAAACATGGATTTATTCAAAGAATTTACAGATGTTAGCAGGGTAATATTCAAATCCTGATGTTTTTCCACACAAGAAGAGATTTCATTTGTTAATTTATAATTTTCTTGCATTTTTATGTACAGGGAGTGAGGCGGCTTGGTGCAGCTGCAGTGGACATGTGCCATGTTGCACTGGGAATTGTGGAAAGCTACTGGGAATATCGTCTAAAACCATGGGATATGGCTGCTGGTGTTCTGGTAGTCTCTTGGGCTTTGTAACAGTTGCACTTAAAATTTTCAAAATGTTTAATTGTAGGAAGATCTTTTAGAATCAAAATATGAAAGGGGAAAATTATAAAGGAGATGAGTTCTTAGATGAGCATGATTTAGATTAAGTTTCTTCAAATTAAATAAAAATAGAATAAAATAAGAGAGAAAACCGGTAGAAATCTTCTCTAGAAGTCTCCGCCTGAAAGAGAACGAGTAGAGAGAGATATGAGAGGAACTAGGGTTAGAATCTGTCTAAGAGTGTGATGATTGGAGTAGGGGAAGTTGGAAGGGAAGTATTAGTAGAATGTGCTGAAGCCTTTCAATTCAGAATGGGGGTACTTCCATTTACTTAACTGGGACTGCCGATTGGTGGAGCTTCAAACTCAAGTGTGATTTGGAATCCAATCGTGGAGGGGATTGAGAAAAGATTGGATAGTTGGAAAGCTAAATATCTTACTTTAGGGGAGAATAACTTTAATTTGAAGTGTTCTCTCAAACTTGCCAACTTATTACGTGTCCTTACTGAGGATGCCATCATGGGTGGCTGAAATAGTGGAAAAGGTTCAGAGGGATTTCTTATGGAAGGGGGTGGGAGGGGAAGGAGGGATTTCTTATGGGGTCAGTGTATGGAAAGGGATCATGAAGTTCAACCAGGAATTGAAAAATATGACAAGCTTTTTAGTAGGAGACGGAGCAAGAATCACGTTTTGGGAGGATGATTGGAGCGGGATAGGCAAATTGAGTGAGCTGTGTCCAAGGCTGTATAGGCTGGCTGAACCTGAAGTGTCTGTCAGTCTCTGTTATGAAACCAGGGATCAACTGGTTTGGTGCCCAAAATTCAGAAGACCTTTGTTGGATAGAGAGGTTGAAGAATGCATTACATTATTGGAGAAATTGGAGGAGGTGAGAGTTTCAGCTCAGTCAAGGGATGAACTATGGTAGAGGGAATGCTCAAATGGGAAGTTTACAGTCTTGCTATCTTTATCTTTGTAGGGATCTTTCAGATTCAAGTCACACCGTTGGTTTGTGGGGAAATCCAGTCCCTCCCACAGTTGAAGCATTTGCATGGCTTGTAGCCATGGATTGTATCTTGACTGTGGATCATCTGAAATCTAAGGGTATCAATATGGCTAGTATGTGCTTCTTGTGCAAAGAGCAAGAGAAAAATGTTAGCCATTTATTTTTCTTGTGCAAGATCTCTGGCTTTTTGTGGAGGCTGTTCACTGCCATGTTTGGAGTAAGAGACTATCATCCAGCTTCTTCTGTTGAGATTTTTCTTTATAGCCAAAGTTAAGAGGAAGCAAGAGATCAAAGGTGATTTGGAGCTGCATTACATTTGCATTCTGCTGGAATATATGGAAGGAAAGGAATAGAAGAATTTTTGAAGACAAATCACGGAGTTTGGATAAAATTGTGGAAGCTATCAGTAAATCTGTCGCAGACTGGGTATTAGTATTACCAGAATTTAGACAAATTACACGGGAGGGTCTTGGGGAAGTTCTGGGGTTTCAAAATTGTAATGTGGAAAACCTTTGTTGATTGGTTTTGTAGTTTTTTTTGGGGGGTTTTAACCACTGGTCCACCGTAGAATTGAAAATAATGTGTAGCCTTGTATGGTGGATGAAATCTCTGTCACAGCCAGTTTATAAATGTATATTTATTTTCAACTCCACCTACCTCTACTTGTCATCGATTAATTGATGGAATTTCCCTTTATACCCCCGAGTTAAGCTGACTTCTTTCTCTAATTGGACATTTGGTGGAGACTGTGTAAAGGAAACCAAAGACTTTTGTTATGACCATTTCCTTTGAACTCTTTGGCTTAAAATATGCCTATTCTGTTTCTTCAAAATAGCCCAACAAATTGGAAAAAGAAGAAGGTTCTAGAGAATATACCCTCTCTATACACAAAAGTGGCATGAAGTTAACAGGTATAAGATGACCATCTTTGTTAAATATCAATAACTTAATATTTGTCAGTTATTCTTTGGAGGATCATATATAAACAACTAAAGCCTAGAAAATTTTGAAGATCTACAATCAATGATCCCCTATTATTCTCTCCATGTACAAATATTTTTATAGTATAATCTATTAAAACATACCACATTACATACTTTAAAAGTGTTAATGCTGTAAAGTACATCTATAAGTATCCATGCAGTATCTGGTATCAATCGGATAAGTACAGGTATCCAGGTATTGTAGTTCTCCATTATAGTACAATCTATTAAAACATACCACATTACATACTTTAAAAGTGTTAATGCTGTAAAGTACATCTATAAGTATCCATGCAGTATCTGGTATCAATCGGATAAGTATAGGTATTCAGGTATTGTAGTTCTCCATTGAACTCTGTATGCATGAGGAAAGTAACCCTGTATCTTTTTTGCAACATTACACGAGAAACTAGTTATCAATCTTTTCCTCCACTTCACACAACACATCCTTGCCAACTTGATGATTTTTGGCTCAAGTGGGGTTTGAGTATCTTCTCCAATGTCACCAACATGGAAAGGGTTCTACCTTTTGAGGCACTTGGTTTCCCCAAAACCTGGATAAATCTACAGTGATTTCTACAGCCCCTTGTAACTAAACTGAGAATTCACCCTTAGGATCATCTGACCTTATTCATTTTTTCCTATCAATAACAGAATCTTTTATTGTTATATTAATAAATAAGAAAAGGAACAGATTCAAGAATATAAGGGGAGGGGTAAACACTCTTAACCCTCCCCGAGTACAAGCTCAAATTACAACAGAGCCCAAAATAAACCATCCCTTCTCACCCCTTGTTTTGCAAGTGCATCAGTAAAAGAATTAGCCCTTCTCTTCACCCATTTCATCTTTATCTCCATGTCCTCGGTCAGCCACTTAAACTTATTTTTTCATTTGCAAATTTCCAAGTTCCATTCTCTTTTTGTAACCAACCTATGGCCAGCTTTGAGTTGCCTTCAACAATGAGTTTTCTGATATTCAATTCCTTGCTCTTTTCACCCCTTCCATTACTACTAAGATATCAGCTCTAAGTAAGTCACCTACACCAATAGAGCCCGAAAATAAAACAATAACTTTCCCTTCAACACCTGATGGACCTGCATTACCTTCACTGCTATCATCAAAATTCAACTTAGTTGATCATCTGACCATATTCTTCGGTCTTCTACATCTGGAATAATGATTTCATTCTCCATGATTCAAGTAGTCTAGCTGCAGCAGTAGCCTCCTAAAAGTTGGATTTTGTGTCACATGTGGTGATCCCCTTTAAATCACCATTTAGCTATACCTTCATAATAAAATTGGGAAGTAAGACAAGCAGGTCTATCCTTGTGTGCACTTTCTTCTTTTGGATCCAAAGCCTCCCCACTCCCACCACTATCCAATAGCTAGTATCTAAAAGCTAAAGGTGCAAGAAAAGCTCAAGAGCCTTCTAGTGGCCAAGGTGTAAGGTACAAGGTGAGCATACCTACCATCCGAACAAAGCAAGATACTATTTTTTAATTCAAAATATAAATAGATAATCAATACATAAAATATGGAAACATGGATTAAAAAAAATAAATGTTAAATAGCTTATTAATCCAGATCAAAATACATTAGTGTAACATAAGAAACAAATTTGAAGTGAAAGTGAAAGCAAACGAAAAAAGGCCTTCGGAACCTTTGGGTGTAGATTTCCCAATGAAGGAATTTTGGTGTAAACCCATCCCTCCTAAAGTAGGGTTTCTGTTGGAAGTGTTCCTTGAGAAGATTAATACCTGTGACCTGCTACAGAGAAAAAGGCCTAACAAATGCCTCTTTCCTCGTGTGCATTCTTCACAAGGCTAGTGGTGAGACTATTCCTCATTTGTTAATCTCCTGTTCCTTTGTGTCTTGCCTTTGAGAATCTTTCTGTTCTCTCTTTGGTTGCAGATGAGTCCTACCACAAGATGTAGTAAGCTTGTTCAATTCTGACTTCTTGAGGCAACAGAAGATGAAGAATTATGTAGAGGACAGTAAGAGATGCTTTTCTTTGGACAGTCTGGAAAGAAAGGAACCAAAGGGTCTTTAATGAAAAAAGTATATCCAAGGAGGAATTGATTGAAACTATAACAGTCAGAACTACACATCAGGTAAACACCTTGGAGCTCTTTCGGGATTTTTCTACCAATGACTGTAAGGTCTTGGGCTGAAGTGGCACATTCGGGAAGGCACATTGACAGGTTAATAATGGACTGGAATCTCCAAAGACCGATAAAGTGAAACTAAATTTTGATGGTAGCTCTATTGGCAATCTAGGAAGGGCTGGTATTGGTGTTTTTAGAAATCACCAAGGAGTGGTGGTGGCTCTGTATTCAAGACCAATTGGCATTGCTAGCTCAGTTAATAGTGAAATATTTTGTTAGGGATTTGGAGATTGAGGGTGACTCACAGCTAGTGATTTAATGCCTTCAGGGATATTGACCTTCTATTGAAGAGATTTAATTCTTTGCTCAGCTGGGTTAGAAGAACTGCAAACGGGTTTTGGCAGATGTATTCACTTGACAGGGTGTGGACAGATCTATTTTATTCTATGCAAAAATGTAATCTGTTGTATCAAATTCAAAGTTACTCCAGCAGTTGTACTTCTTCTCTTTTAACTAATTAATGAATTTCCCTTTGCTGATAAAAAAAAGTGAAAGCAAACAAATGTGGATTGTACTGAAGGGCTTCAATTACTCAATAATTCAAGCATGTGAAAATCTCGACATGCTTGTCTATCTCCTAGTTGCATTATTTCAAGTAGCTAGGGTGATTTTAGATGTCTTGCATTCCTATCCCTAGGAGGTTTTGAGGTAGTGCAACCAACCTGAATTTTTGGCTCTATGATTTTGATTCTGAGAAGACCATCTACAACACCTGTAAGAAGTGATCTGCTACAAGTTGAAGGGCTAGAAGAGCTAAGGGCAGAGAAAAAAGGACATGGGTTGAAGTAGTAACTAGTAAGAAATGATTTAAGGACCTATGGTTTAATAATGGGCATGACAATGAACACAATGGGGTGAAACAGGATTCAAGTAGCCAACCCCATATAGTTTGGACAAGGCTTAGATGATAATGATTTTGGTATAAGTTCATTCTATTTTAGGTTTAAGGATAAGAGATAAGTTGTATATTTTTACTTCTTTGGTTGAAATTTTGCTCTCTGAAATCCTATCCCCAATAACTAGGTCCTTGGGTATTCAAAAGGTATCTGTTTTCTGTTTCTTTAAAAGTTAATGGGCCAGTAGCTACGGTGATCTTCAAAAGGTCGTTGGGTATTCAGGCCAAACCTCCTCTGGGCGTAAAGGAAATTTTCAGGCCGGGCTTTTTTGAGAAATCCCGAGCCCGACCCGAAACACAATCGAGCTTGCTGTTTTGGGCCCGAGGTCAGGCCCACGGGCCTAATTACCTGTCCAAGCCCGACCGGGGTGCGGGCCGGGCCGTCGGGCTACCCGGCCCATGAACAAGTCTAGTGGTGGTTAGTTGGTTGAAGAAAGAGGACAATGGATTGTGGAGCTACAACAATGAAAAGAAAAAGTTCTTATGGTTGTGTAGGGACATTGAGATACTGATAGGCCCCCAATTAACCTTACGTATGCCAGGAAGGGGAAAGGTCAGCTTTCGGCTAAGGGGGGAAATAATTGAACATGGGGGCAATTATGGCTGGAGGCAATAAGGAGAGTCTTGGAGCATTTATAGCTATGTCAGTTAGGAATAAGAAGAGTGTGGGCAATTATAACTTGGCCAGCTGGGCATTTATTGAGGGAGTCAGTTATGTTGTAAGAAGAGTATAAGAAGGGGCTTTGGGGGATGGGGGAGGGAGGTTTTTGGTTGAGTGAAGAATACTGTGAGTGATTGGGAGAGCCGGCGGTCTCTCGAAGAACCGACCAACTGTTAATGTTCTTGTTTTCTTCTGAATGAATACCAGTTCCTTTGTTGATATTCTAGTGGTGTGGATTCTGCTGTGAGTCTGCAAATTGCGTGTCAAGTTTATGGGACTTAACAGTGGTATCAGAGCGCGTCTTTCCTCGGCCATGGTGACAGCTAAGGAAGTGGCATTGCAGGTGGAGAGTTTCGAAGAACGCTTGAAGTGGAGGGCTTACATGATGAGATAACAATTGGACTTTCGAAGATTTCGTCTCTGGAAGGAAGCATTCAAGATCTGGTGAGACATTTTGATCTGTTGCTTCAGCAACAGGCCTATTCAGCTCCTTTGTCTACGACTGACATTGCTCCTCCTTTAGTCGCATCGAGTTGTGCGGCTGACAAAGGGAAGAGTGCGGCATTTCCGACGTCTTCCTCAATGTCGGTGCCGGAACATACTCCTGATTCACTTCCTCGGAAGTTGGAGTTACCTAATTTTGATGGGGAAAATCTAGACGGCTGGCTTTTTCGTGCGGAGCGTTATTTTGAGATTAATGGATTGCTTCTGGCAGAGCGTCTGCGAGCTGCAGTTGTCTGTTTAGAGGGTGATGCATTGGCATGGTATTATTGGGAGGATGGTCGGCAACCTTTTCGTAGTTGGGCAGAATTCAAGGAACTCCTTGAACGTTTTCGATCAACTCAGGAGGGAAACTTGCAGGAGCAGCTTCTATCATTACGTCAATCCACTACTGTTAAGGAATATCGTCGCCAATTCGAGGTGCTCTCCGCCCCCTTACGTGACCTACCAGAATCAGTCCTTGAAGCAGCATTTGTTAATGGGTTGCACGACCCTTTCCTGAACGGTGCCATGAAGCGGGGTGACTGGTATAGAACCAAAGACTTGGTACCTAAGGGCTCTGATTGGATTGTCAATGAAATGAAGAAATCTGGTCTTCGAGGCCGTGGTGGAGCTGGTTTTCCATCTGGCCTGAAGTGGTCTTTCATGCCAAAAGTATCTGATGACCGTCCTTATCTTGTTGTCAATGCTGATGAGAGTGAGCCAGGAACATGTAAGGACAGAGAAATTATGCGCCATGACCCACATAAACTACTAGAGGATTGCCTGATTGCAGGGGTTGGTATGCGGGCCACTGCTGCTTATATCTACATAAGGGGAGAGTATGTAAATGAGCGGAAAAACCTTGAGAAGGCAAGGAGGGAAGCTTATCAAGCTGGACTTTTGGGAAAAAATGCATGTGGATCTGGATATGATTTTAATGTTCATATCCACTATGGAGTTGATGCTTACATTTGTGGAGAAGAGATGGCGTTGTTGGAAAGCCTTGAAGGAAAACAAGGGAAACCAAGGTTGAAGCCTCCTTTTCCAGCTAATGCAGGGCTATATGGATGCCCAACAACTGTTACAAATGTTGAAACTGTGGCTGTTTCCCCCACCATTTTAAGGCATGGTCTTGAATGGTTTGCTAGTTTTGGCAGGAAGAACAATTCTGGGACAAAGCTATTCTGTGTCTCAGGCCACGTGAATAAGCCTTGTACAGTTGAAGGGGAGATGAGTATTCCATTGAAGGAGCTGAAAGGGAGGCACTGTGGAGGAGTTAGAGGTGGATGGGATAATTTTCTTACAGCGATACCAGGGGGTTCTTCTGTTCCACTGATTCCAAAGCACATATGTGATGATGTGTTGATGGATTATGATGCACTCAAAGCTGTCCAAACGGGTTTAGGGACAGCTGCTGTAATTGTGATGGACAAGTCAACTGATATTGTGGGGGCAATTGCTAGGCTCTCTTCTATAAGCATGAAAGTTGGTGGGCAGTGCACACCATGCAGGGAGGGGACAGGATGGCTGTGGATGATCATGGAGAGGCTGAAGGTTGGAAACGCGAAGCTGGAGGAAATAGACATGCTTCAAGAGGTGACAAAGCAGACACACCATCTGTGCATTGGGTGCTGCTGCTGCTTGGCCTATGCAGGGACATATCAGTGCGCGGTGTGCATCCATCCACTATGCCTAGAGTTACTGGTTTGGAAGTGCTTATTCATTGGCAGGGCCTACCTGATTTTGAAGATTCTTGGGAGCCTTTTGGCTTGCTTCGAGACCAATTTCTTCATTTTAACCTTGAGGACAAGGTTAGACTTTGGGTGGCGGGTAATGATAGGCCCCCAATTAACCTTACGTATGCCAGGAAGGGGAAAGGTCAGCTTTCAGCCAAGGGGGGAAATAATTGAACATTGGGGCAATTATGGCTGGAGGGAATAAGGAGAGTCTTGGGGCATTTATAGCTATGTCAGTTAGGAATAAGAAGAGTGTGGGCATTTATAACTTGGCCAGCTGGGCATTTATTGAGGGAGTCGGTTATGCTGTAAGAAGAGTATAAGAAGGGGCTTTGGGGGATGGGGGAGGGAGGCTTTTGGTCGAGTGAAGAATACTGTGAATGATTGGGAAAGCCAGCGGTCTCTCGAAGAACCGACCAACTGTTAATGTTCTTCTTTTCTTCTGAATGAATACCAGTTCCTTTGTTGATATTCTAGTGGTGTGGATTCTACTGTGAGTCTGCAATTTGCGTGTCAAGTTTCTGGGACTTATCAGATACATTACAGCTAGGTGAAGAGGAATGTCAATTCATTTGCGGATGGGTTGGCCAAGCAAGGGGTGAATAGGGAGTCGATCTTTTGGGCTAATTTTTAATTTTCTTTCATTGTATTCACAATTTTCTTATTATTAATGAAGCTATTGTTATTGATCGAAAAAAAAAATGGAGGAAAATAATGGACATTCTACCCATTTTTTGTAGAGGCTTAAGCCCCATCCTTGGGAAGGGTGATAGGCTGTCCTTCTGGAAAGATCCCTATTGTGGAAATACTCCTCTTTCAGAGATATTCCCACATCTATTCTAGTTAGAAGACCATCAAGATGCAGTGGTTGCTGATTGTTTTTGTGAACTGAATTCAGAGCAAGAAGAAAACAGATCTAGGGGTGTCAAGAATGGTCGACCCCCAACCCAAAGAGTTTCTTTTATATTAAAGAGATAAAAAGTATGTACGGTTACGAGAATGCCCTTACAGGGCTGAAAGATAAAAAAAACAAATAAAATAACAAGAACTACGATACTGTACAACAAGGACTACTCTAATAATGTACATCAAGATATATCTTCACACTCCCCTTCAAACTGATGCATAAACATCAGCATTAGTTTGCCCACAAGAATGAGATGTCGACTCTTAGTCATGGCCTTGGTGAAGATGTCGGCAATCTGTATGTGAGAGGCAACCTGAGGAAGAGATATAGAGCCTGCAACAAGGAGGTCTCTAATAAAGTGGCAATCCACCTCGATATATTTAGTCCTCTCATGAAAGACTGGATTAGATGCAATCTTGATAGCGCTGGTGTTGTTGGCATATAGAGGGATAGGAGTAGAAAGAGAAATACCAAGGTTAATGAAAAGTGACTTTAGCCAAACAATATCGCTACATGCAGAAGACATAGCTCTACACTCGGCTTCAGTTGAAGACTTAGAGATAGTTTGTTGTTTCTTGCATTTCCAGGAGATGAGAGAATCACCTATGAAGACGCACCACCCAGTAGTGGATCAATGAGTGCCAGGGCAACCAGCCCAATCAGCATCAGCATAAACCCTCAACTGTATGGATGATGCGGATGATGCGGCGAACCGTAGTCATATGAGGTTGTCTCGGGGCAGAAACAAATTGACTAACGACCTAAACAGCATGTGAAATATCAGGCCTGGTCATAGTAAGATCAAAGAGCCAACAAGATGATGGTACAAGGTAGCATCAGGAAGGATGAGGCCTTCGGATTTATATAGCTTGACATTCAGCTCCAGGGGGGTATCAACATGCTTCTCATTAGTGGTTCCAGCTAGTTTGACAAGATCAAAGGTGTATTTTTGTTGACAAATAAAATACCCTCGACTGCTATGATGAACCTCCAAACCCAAGAAGTAAGTGAGAGAACCCAGGTCCTTCATGTGAAATGAGTTATGAAGGACTTCAGCTCACAAATGCCATCATGGTCATCCCCGTTAGGAGCATGTCATCAACATATAATAGAAGAATAGTAATACCCTGGGGTCTTCTCTTAACAAAGAGGGAGTAGTTAGAGGAGCTCTGATTATACCTAGCTGCAACAACAACATCGTGGAAGCGCTCAAACCAAGCCCTGGGTGCTTGCTTCAGGCGACAGACACGTGAAGGATCACTACAATATCCAGGCGGAGGTTTCATGTAGACTGTCTCCTTTAATTCACCATGAAGGAATGCATTTTTCACATCTAATTGGTAAATAGTCCAGGAATAAATAGCAAAAACGGCCATAAGAGTCCGAACTGTGGTGATCTTAGCAATTGGGGCAAATGTTTCTTCATAATCAATCCCATATTCTTGACTGTATCCTTGGGCAACTAACCAGGCCTTATATCGATCAAGAGAGCCATCTGATTTCAATTTGATCGTATAGACTTAATGGCTTCCAACAATAGAAGCATCTGGAGGATCTGGAACAAGATCCCAAGTATCATTCTCATGGAGGGCTTGAATTTCGACATTCATAGCTTCTTTCCACTAAGAACTTCTAATGCCTTATTGATAAGATCTAGGGATATCTGTGGAAGAAAGTACAACAGAAAAGCATCTGGAGGATCTGGCACAAGATCCCAAGTATCATTCTCATGGAGGGCTTGAATTTCAGCATTCATAGCTTCTTTCCACTAAGAACTTCTAATGGCTTATTGATAAGATCTAGGGATATCTGTGGAAGAAAGTACAACAAAAAAGGAACTATGGTTTGAAGGAAAACCATAGCAGTCAGGAGGTCGAGAGATACGAGTAGAACGACGAAGTGGAATAACCGAACTACTATCACTTACAGAGGATATCTGAGATGAATGCTCTGGACTGGGTGGAAGGGGGGTTGTAGGCGCAGGAGCCGGGACACGTAGCCGCTTGCTGGTGAAAACAAGAAGATCTCTCTCAATTAAGGAAGTAGTAGTGTCATTTGAATTAAAGTCCTACAAGACAGAGATGGAAGGAGCAGACAATCTAGCAACCCCAGCAAAGGAGATATGTTCAAGAAACACAACATTCCGAGAAATCCAAATACAACGAATAGTAGGATCATAACACAGAAATCCTTTGTGGTCAGAACTATATCCCACAAAGGCACACATAGCAGACTGAGCAGTTAATTTAGATCGTTCACGAACGGGGAAGATGAACAAAACAAAGACAACCAAAAACATGAAGGCTAGAGAAATCTGGGGGATAACCAAAAAGTTTTTGGAAGGGAGAAGTGTTGCCTAGAATCAAGGATGGAAGAAAATTGATCAAATACATGGTTGTACTGGCTGCTTATACCCAAAATGAAGTTGGAGTATGAGACTCCTGTAGTAATGTCGGCACAACACTGAGAATGTGTTTGTTCTTCCATTCAGCTACACCATTCTATTGTGGAGGGTCTGGGCAGCTATGCTGAGATTGAATTCCATGACTCCTCAAGTATGCCAGGAAGTCTCCATCTCTATTCTCTCCCTGAATTTGAGCGGAGGATAGTCACATTGCACTTGAATCGATTTTGCACCATAGTATGAAACAATTTAAATGCACCAAAGACTTTTGATTTGTGTCGCAAAAAATAAATCCAAGTATATCTGGTACAATCATCTATAAATAATACGAAATATTTGTACCCCAATCGTGAAGTAATAGAAGCAGACCAAACATCACTATGTATTTTCTCAAAAGGTTTAGTGGCATGTCAGATATATGAAGAAATGGTAAAATATGACTTTTACTCAAACAACATGTAGTGCAAGAAACATCAAAAATATCAACAAGGGGAATTTTATTCTTAATCAAACTAGAGTCAAACAAAAATTTTAATTTTTGGGAATATGGATGACCCAATCGTTTATGCCATAAATCCCAAACATTATTTCTATAACTCAACAGAGAATCAGACAAAAAAGAACTAAGTAAAGCTGAGGATGCCCCCGGTTGAGACTTCTCGAACTCCAGCACAAATAGACAGCCCAGCCTATGCCCCTTCCCTTTCACCTTCCTAGTGTACCGGTCCTGTATCAAGCAACCATCATGAGAAAATGTGAGAACATTTCCTTCACCAACAACTTGGCCAACAGAAATCAGATTAGTAGTAAGGTTGGGTACTAAGAGGGTTTTGGAGAGAGGAAAGGATATGGTTGGTGACAGTTAGAGGGACAAATCATTACTACCAATGATGTCTAACTTTTCACCATTAGTAGTAATAATATGTTTATGGTGAATTTTAGTGGAAGGGATTGGGTGGTTGAGGTAGTCTCCTGTCATATGGTTGGTGACACCTGAATCTATAATCCAAGCATGTGAAGGGGAAGAACAATATGCAAAGAACTTACCAGACAAGCCAATAGTAGAGAAAGCATAGGAAATAGCATAAAATGCCAATTGTCGAACCCTTTCTTCATCCATGACACCTGTTGATTCACCTTTCACTGAAGACTCACCCTTGGTAGATACAGTGTCTGTTGTTGGTCCATCTATTGCCTGATAGGCCTGGGGTTGAGTATTTTTCTGAGAGCCCTTAGCTGGTCGGACTGGACGGTCTGGAATGATGTGACCATGTTGCTTGCAATAGGTACACACATTTTTCTTCTTACAGGGAGATGCAATATGTCCAAAACCCTTACACTCATAGCACTGGGTTTTGAAGAGGTCCTTGGGGGTTGGCTTCTTACCCCCATGAGCAACAAAGGCTGTTTCAACCCCAACTTCAGCCATCTTCCCATCAAACCCGGTTGTAGTGAGAAGTCTAGTCTCTTCTCTCAGAAGTCCCCCTAAAACATAATCCATATCTAGAAGTGTTCCCCTACTCAGAATGTTGCACCTGATTATCTCATATTCAGGTCTAAGTCTCATCAAGAACTGAGTCACCTTTCTCTTCTCAAAGTGCTTCTGAAGATATTTCACACACTCCATTGGATCCGAGGGTTCAATGTGAACAATCTAATATTCAGCCCATAAATCAAGAAAAGCAGAATAATACTCCTATATCCTCCTATCTCCTTGGCTGTAAGAGAATATTTCTGATTCTATATGATATTGCTTAGATACGTTGGACTGTTGATAAATTTTTTCTAGATACATGTACATCTCATATGCTGTTTTCATTCTCCTCATAGGTACAGATGTATCATAGTCAATAGAACTCAGCTGGTTTGGTGACCGTTCCATTCAAATATCATTCTAAACCCTTTCCCTCAACATAAAAATCGAAGTGGAACTTCCACACCCCATAGTTCTGTCCATACATCTTTACAGGAATGATATCACCTCTGTCTGAAGCCATTACAGCAAGGAAATAGCACAAATAGGGTTCGGCTGAAGTTTAAAGAAACTAATCTGAAGTAAAACTTGATCCAAAGACAAGTTAAATAGGCTGTAATCAATCCAAGAAAGTCAAAAAACTAAGATAGAAACCCCTTACTTTCACTGGAGATTGTTTAAGATTCAAAACAAAGAAAAGTTGAACACACGGTCCAGAAAAGGAAAGTCTGGGTGCAGCCGCCAAGAAGAAGAGTCCAGATCTCTCTAAAAACTTCACGGATCTCCGTAAAAATTTCAGAATATGTTGAGAAGGGCTAGGTGACAACTCCTTTCAATTCTTGCTACAAACAGAGGTCAATTGAGAGAGATCCAATAAAATCTCTCTCTCTGGGTGCACAAAAAACAAAAAAGGAGTTCCTGGATAGATCAAAACAGTCCTGGACCACTCAACAGAGATGTAGGATCTCAATAGATCACGAAGACAAGATGGATTAGAGAGAAGGAAGATCAAAGAGCAACCTGCTCTGATACCATGTGAACTGAATTCAGAGCAAGAAGAAAACAGATCTAGCGGTGTCAAGAATGGTCAACCCCCACCCCAAAGAGTCTCTTTTATATTAAAGAGATAAAAAGTATGTACAGTTACAAGAATGCCCTTACAGGGCTGAAAGATAAAAAGAACAAATAAAATAATAATAACTACGATATTGTACAACAAGGACTACTCTAATAATGTACATCAAGATATATCTTCACAGTTTTGAGGTGGTGGGGAACTCAGTAGCCTGGTGCCCTTCTTTCAGAAGGAATTTTCAGGATTGGGAAATTCCTGTCCTGGCTGATCTACTCGAACTGCTCTCTCCCTTCAACCCCTAATGCTCAAAGAAGACAGTTGGTCCTGGACATGTAATATAGACGGCCTCTTTTCAGTCAAGTCATTTGCCACTCACATGACAATGAGTACTTCTGAAGATATCCTGCTTCCAGAATCTGGAATCCAACCTCTCCCTCAAAAATCAATGCTCTAGTGTGGGTTGCAGTTCTAGACAGGTGTTTAACTAAAGCCCACCTATGTAAGAAAGGGGTTCATATCCAAGACCAGAAGTGTGAAGATAGCAGTCATCTATTTATGCACTGCTCAATTTAAGCTAGAATGTGGAATCATTTTCTTGGTTCGATGGGTCTTGCCTAGTCAATGCCAGCTTCGGTGAAGGAAATGTTGTGGAGTTGGGGATTATAGGGTTTGTCGAAGCTTGCTTCAGTTGTGTGGATGTCCATTCCAGTTGTAGTCATCAGCACCATTTGTGAAGGGATGGGAGATCCATCATATGGATGGTCGAACCCTACAGGAAGGTTGGGTGAAATTTCAAAAATTTCTTTACTCCCATCTGGGAATCATATTCCCAATTTAGAAAACTGCATAAGGTTCGTTATTGTAACTAAACCGGACCAAATCTGAAACAAAGATTAGGGAGGGATATACTTGATTCGGAATCCACGCAAAAAGCTCCTCCCAATGCAAGTGTTCACGCCCAAAGAGCGTACCAAATCCTCCCTCCACTGAAAATGACACAGCTTAAGATGAGGCAGGATCAGTAGGTAGTTCTTCACCAAGAACCTCTGATTCTTCGGCAAGAATCGAATAAGGTAGTGAGCACAGCTTTAGAATTGTTTCTTTTAGCAAGAAACAATATCAAGATCAAATCTTGGAGATCGAACAAGGTAGGGCGGCAAGAGTAGGAAGAAAAAGAACTGAAGGCAGAAACAGTCAAACTGAGTTGTCTTCTGTAATGTTTTGGTATCTTTTTCAGATCCGCCCTGCTCTCTATTTATAGCCTTAAAGAGACAACCTCCTAATCTGATTAGGAGTCTCCTGATCCAAATCTTTATTTGGACCTGAACTCTTTAAGTGATAAGGATAATCCCTTATCTTATCTGCAGTTCAAGATCAGCTTATTCCTAATCAAATTAGGAGTTCCCTAATCCAAATCTCTATTTGGATCTGGACTCTTTAAGTGGATAAGAGTTATCCTCTTATCCTTATCTACTGATCCAAACCCAAATCCGCCCCTATTTAATTAATCCAATTAACCCAGTTTGAAATGGGCTTTAGGCCCATTAAGCTTTTAGGCTCACTTCCTTTTAATGCTGGCTATCTTGGCTCTCTTTGTGTGGTGTGGGACCCTATCATTGATCTACACATCAGCCACATGGGTTCAGCCTAGCCTCTGTTACGAGGCCTGGCCGAATTCACTGCTGAATACAGTGAACCCCTGAGTCCATCACTATGGGCTCTTAATGGACCCAACATTTACACTAAATGGTCCTTGGGTCCAACCATCTTATGAAGGCCCAAGGACTGTGGGCAGATGCAAGATTAGCCCATCAGGTATAATCCTCAATGGTCTTACATTTAACCTCTCAGCCCTTAATGATCAAACATTGCCTGATAAGAGAGGACCTCTCCCTCGGTTGCAAGGTACAGTGATGCACTCTCTGTTCACATGGATCCCGGGAATTAAAACCTTTTGCAAACAATTTATGAAACCATAATATATAAGTATATCTTTATATAAATATATTTTGCAAAACCAAATTTCAAGCACATTTGAAATCCACTACCGGCAGTTTAAGTTTCCATTAGAAAGAGTGCATTTCCCCAATCATTCACTTTGTCCGACAAAGGGGTTGATCCTGTCACTATGATCACCCACTCAGATGAATTCTCGAACTATCCCTACATACCCAAGTTTTGACCCCCTCTAAGGATCTCACTGATTGGCACATCAAAGATAGCCCAATCCGATGCCTAGTGCAATATCATAATCGAGTCTAGGGGTTAGGTGTAACATTCCAGTTTTGCCCATCTGTCTCCAAGGTCTAGGGCAATACTAGAATTTGGTCTGGTTCAGGGTTTCATGAAAACCCACACTGCATGTATCTCAAGTCTCACCCTGGCAGCTGAGACAAGCCACCCCAACCAACTTGGCAGCACATCAATGTCAGCCTTGGCAGGATAAATCTCCCAAGATCTATCCAACGGCTATGAAAATTCTAAACTAACACGAGTCTCATATGTGTCCAATTTAAGGGTATTACACAGAAACACACCACAATAACATGAATCAAATATGTACTTTATTCATTTACAATAAGTGTGATAATGTACATCATGCTGATTGGAGCTAAGGGCATACACTGTCTAACAATTTGGGCAGAAAGGAACAAAAGACTATTTCAGAATATCTATAAGGATCCGGAAGACCTGATATCCATTTCTGTTGGAAAGCTGATTTCTTGGGTCTCAGCTTCGAAGGGAATCCAGGCAGCTGAGTTGAGGGCTAGGCTGAACTCTAGGAGCCTATGGCATCTATAATCTTGTTATGTTTGGGCTGTTTCCCCATGTAAGGTATTTAGTTGGGGGGCCTTTGTACTAGTGTTTTCTATCAATAAAATTTTACATTACCTTCTCTCAAAAAAAGAAAAAGCTAATGGGCCAGTACTAGTGCACAAACACCAATAAAAGGTAATTTAGAAGTTAATTGACTATCACAAAGGTGTAAAACACATGAGAATGTATGAAAATGTTGGTAGCTTGAAAAGGCATCCCTGGGCCAAGGTGCAAGGTAACCCAGGCATGTGCGTTTTGAAAGGAGCTGCCCTTGGATTGAAGAGAGGTGCAGCCTGCACACCTGGGCATATGTGAGGCTTGGTTCCCAGTTCCTATAGCACTAATTTTCTTGGGATAGGAGCATATGGAGTGCCCATTGAAACCCTAGTTGGAGTTAGGGTTCTGTCTTCAAATATTCCATGAAAAAAGGCCTTTGTTATATATGATGCTTTCTAGTATCTTCTACCCTAATGCCATTATTCTAACAAAAAAAATTCCTTAAGCTAAGAGAATGTCCCTCAATGGTGTAGTTCTAGTATCTTCTACCCTGTTTCTTGTGCTTAGGGTTTGCCTCCGGTTACCTCTTCCCAAATTCCATCAAGAATCATATCATGATCTTTTCTGGTTTTCTAAACCTCAGCTTTGCCTATGTTGATGTCCCACCCCTTGTTGCTTAGCTATCTTTCTAGCTATCTGGTTTGTGATTAGAACCTCATAAAGCTTTCAGAAGCCATTACTACCTTTTAAATACTTTCAATTTTTAATTTTTATTTTTTCTTGAGGCAGATGGTTGAAGAAGCAGGTGGGGCTGTTACACGCATGGATGGTGGAAAGTTCTGTGTGTTCGATAGATCTGTATTGGTTTCCAATGGTCTTCTACATGCAAAGGTCAGTCCATACCAACTTATATTGGAGTTAAAATTCCATGGAAGCTTTGGTTTCTACTTCTGTGTATATGGCTGTGATCCATTGTAAATGTGAGTGGTCGAACATGGCAAAGTTGTGTATGCATCAATACTACAGGCAGTGAGCTTGGGTGTCTTCTGTATTGTTAAAAATAGTTCCCTACTATGCTTTTTCCCACCAGTTATAGTTGGATTTTTCAAAGGAGTCCCTGATGCCAGTGAATGTGAGAGGTCCAATACACTGATTAGCACCTCTTGCAAGACCTTCAAATTTATTTCCTTTAACTTTTACTTATCTTTTTTCTGCTCTTTTCTAATCAAGCTAACTGCTTAAATGCATTTAAATAAGCATTAAGGTTTGTCCTCCTTAATACTTCAAATCTTGTGAATTCCAGCTTTTGGAAAGGATAGGTCCGGCAACAGAGAAGCTGAAGAACAAGGGAATTGACTTCTCTCTGTGGTTTAAGCCAGAAAACTATAGCACAGATTTTTGAACAGACACCAATTCTTTATTTTATCTTTTCTAGAAAGCTATGTACTAGCAGAGGTTACTCTTTTCTGAGGTTGTAGTAAATAAAAATTCCATTGCCTTGTGTGTATTTAATAACATTGTTATTGATATTTGTTTGATCATTTCTTAAAATGAAAAGTTGTAATTGGAGAAAAAAAAATATGGATGGTTACTACTACTAGTCATAAATAGAGCATACATCTAAGATAATCTTGTCTTTTTTGTCATACGCAAGCCAACTTTAGATCAAGATACGGGGAATATAAGGCCCTAATCCTTGGTCGGTGTCAAAGGCCATCTGTTTGAGACCTCTAAACCGTCTCCTCCTTGGTGGCAATGGTCCATGATATTATGGTAAATGGCTTTTCTGATATTGTTTGAAATAAAGGCTGAGTGATTAAAAGATTCCAATTTGAGAATACTCCTTAACCTAGGAGTATTGTTGCCTTTTAATAAAAAATAGGGGATAAAATAGTCAAACTGGTATTGGAATCTTTTCATCATTCAACTGTAAAGAAGGGCTGGTTAGTGATATAGCCGGAAACTCAATTTATAGGTTGAATTGTTGAAAGTTGAAACCTTGCAACATTTAGCCCCTATTTCAGCCGTTACCAAATTATCTCATTAGTCAAAGGTAGTTAATAGCTGTGCTGTTTAGATAGGAATGGACCGAATGGCATTCTCTTCATAGTACTAGTAGACTATGCCATGCAGGGAGTTTCCCTACTTGACCAATTATAAAAATTGATTTTACTGATGTAGCAGTTGTAGTTGTTTTTTGTTTTCCGAAACAAGATCATACATATTGGCAACCCCCCCCCCCCCCCCCGATTTTTCAGATAAACTTAGAGTCTGTTTGGTTTGCTGTTGGAGTCAGAATTGAAAACCCTGGGAATTGGAATGAATGGTTTATTCCCATAATTTGCTTGGTTCAAACAGGAATCAGAATCAGCTGAAATGGGATTTCATTTCCAAGGGAGGGGGAGGGAATGACTATCTATACTACTTTTAAAAGTGTAAATGAGGTCTATATTACTCTTGCCCTTTGAACTTGGTCTCCTTATATTTATGAGGGTAAAAAACATAATTTGAGTTAACTACTTTTATTAAATTCATTATATTCTTTACCACTAAGTTCTATATTTAAGGTATAAAGTCACATTTTCTTTCATTAAATCTTATGTTTAAGGCACACTAAATAAATTACCTTTATTTATGAATTTAATCCCTCTTTAACTATGTAGGCAAAAAATGTAATTTAAAGTGTTATTACTTTCCACTTCATTAAATTTCTTCTCATTAAGGTATTAACTTTCATTCTCTCTCAAATATTTTATTTGAAATATTTTTGTTTCTCATCAATAAATTTTACAAGTAAATCCATATCTAATATTTTTAATAATGTAAAACTTATGTTCAAAACCAACATGAAAAATAATTAAATAAACCACCATTTTGTCGCACATAAATAGTTCAACCATCAACATCAAATGGGTCAATCAATGTTCTCAAAGTTAAATAATAGAAATATCACAAAAGTTATAAAAAATTGTAAAAAAATTAGGCACATAATATTATCTATTTATCATATCAAACAACATTAAGCATGCTAATTACTAAATAAAAGTATTTTTATGCGATGGAAATGAAATACAAGATTTAAAACTAATTCAAAAATGAAGTCATTTTCCTATTCAAGTGGTGGGCCAATGGTTCAACTTTCAATCCTCAACTTGGGCCTTGGCCTAGGTTCAAAACTTAACTTTAGATAGCTAAAGTTAACTTTAGATAGCTAAAGTTAAGTTTGATTATACACATACAATCATAAATACATATATAGCACATTTTTGCATACATGCATATATATACAATTATGTGCACACATTTTATGTCAAATTTTGTTATGGGGCTAATTTTTAGACCCAAGTCAAAGACTAGCCCAAGTGCATCAAATTTCAATTTAGGTTGGAGGTTAGGCCCAAGTTGAACAAATTAAGGCTTGACTTTAGTCTTTAAGCCTTAGGTCCAATGCATAAGGTTGGCCCTGGATTAACCTTAAGTTCAGCCCAACCTACTTGACTTGCACCATAACGGTCCAATCGTTTAGGTAAGTGAGTTAACCAATGATGTCATAATTAATAAATAAAAATTAAAAAATATATAAAATTTATAGAAAAATTTGAGATATCTAAGTTATAAGCGTACCATATCAAACAAAAATAAGTGTGATAAACAAGAATTATTTTTAGAATTAATTATGTAAGTGGAATAAAAAATTTGAGTTGCCCGAAAATGAGATTGTTTTTCTTTTTCAAGTCAAATAGGGCAGCACATGGTGTCATAATTGTACAATAAAACTCAAAAAAGTATATAGAAATAAAATATATATATTTAGAAAACACAAAAAATTGTCTATAAAATTTGTGTACATCTCTAATATCGTATATTTATTATATTAAACAAAAATAAATATGATAAATAAGAAGTATTTTTATTATCAATGAAAATTAAATATAAAATCTAAATACACCAGTAAACCATGCTTTTATTACGTATCCTTTTTAGTTCTAATAAGAAATTTTGAAGTAATTAATTTTATCTGAAATTACCATGTACAACGCGTGCATATTTACTAGTTCTCTGAAATGGGGGAATGCCATCCCACCAGGAATGGGAATGGGATTCTGATTCGGTCCAACCAAACAGTTGGAACCGGAATGACATTTCGATTCTGATTTCAGACCCTTATTCCCGTGAGCCAAATGGGCGCTAAGGTTGGGCAAAAACAATGAGGTGTTTTGTGTTTAGAGCTTCTTCTATTGTCTGATATACATTAATACCTTAAGTATCAAGCCATGGCATTGGTAGTATGTGTAATTAACTTCAATTCAAATGTAGACACCATTCCCTAAGTTAACTCTAACTTGTACTTGCCGACTAGTTAAATTATATGCTGGTAAAGGGATTTAAACTTAGACCATCCACATGAAAGACAAGGATTCTTACTCCATCCACATCGTAACAACTTGTTAAAATATATGGGTTATAACTTCTAAGCAATCTTTCATTAATATTGAAATTAACATTTTTTTTTTGTGGACTATGATGTATATTGATTTCTGGAGAATACATACATACATATTTTTTTATCACCTCCTTGTGATATCAATACTTCTAACATTGGCTTTGGGACCATTAAATGGATATTGCATGGTCAGACGTCTGAGATTTGTTGGTTTTGCTTACTTTAAAGAGCTTTCAGAAATGCAGAAACATGAAGAGAATGAGATTGATGACGAAGCATTCACTATGAGAATATTTGATAGGTCGATATTATTTGATATTCTGTTATTCTTTACTTTTCAGGAACAACTTCAGGGCTTGTTCTTTGGACGAATGGTGACACCTTTGATGACCAGCCCTTTTTTCCATTGACCACCTTCAAATTCAAACAAGGAAAACTGCAAAGCCCCAGTGTTTCCTGGGGATGTCTGGACTTCCCCTGCTAAAAGCTCAATCCACTTTGCTCTAGGCTTGTAAATTAGACATTCCTTGTGTTGTTGAGTTTTTCCATCAGGGAGTACCAGTCTAAGGTTCACAGGAGCCTCCCATCCATATGCCGGATCTTTCAATTGCACAACAAAAGCAACTTCATATATGGCTCCTGGTGAGAGGTTGGACATGTCAAAGCTTCCATGAACTTCTAGCCAACACACATTCAAAAGCTCAGCCACATCAACAAGCACATTACTGCAAGTGGAAAACTAAATCAGAACTAGAACACAGGAAAATACTGCATACCAGTGATTGAGAGATCCCTATGGAGAGAAGACATATATCTTACCTCATGTCTGGAGAGTAAGGCCAATGCCAGTATCCTTTGTTTTCACCCCAAGTGATTGAAAGATCCCTTGCGAATAACATGAAGCAGTTGTGGCCTGAATTCTTTTGGACCCAGTACTTCTACACAAATGACAGTCCCAAATAAACATGGATAGTCAACAATCTTGCAAGAAAGAAAGGTAGAGAGACAGGGGGATTACTTCTATAATCCATAGTCCTAGACTCTGGATTTGGACTTACCTTTCTCTTTTGGTTTAAGAAAACCCCAGAATAGAGTTGTTCAAGCAGTTTCTCTATGGATGACCTGTTGACTGGGCAGTCTGCGTCTTTGATTATAGCTTCATAGTTATGAGGGAACTTGGGCTCTGTCTTTGTTTCAACAATACAGCCACAAGAGGGTGGTTTGATAGGCTCTTCAGCTCCATGTATTGTCACTTCCTGAAACCATTCTGAACTCATCTTCCCTTTCTCATCCCATTTCATGTCCTTCAGAATTTATAGCTTGATGGGGTGAACCTCCTTCCCTCTCTCTCTCTCTTGTGAATACATAATTGGTTGTGCAGATGGATATATTCTCCGTCAAAAAGTGTTTAAAAAGTCTGATAGCAAGTTATTCCCCACCATCGCTGCTGCTTTATTCTTACTTTAGACTTTATTGAGATTCTGGGACTGGAAGGGATAATTGGTATTTCTAATTCCTATGCATGTGAAAAATGATCAGATACTCTAAGCACCATTGCACTATACTACTATATCAAGTGTCCCTGTCTAGACCATTTGAATGATTCTAACCGTCTGATGAACATATTTTCCTATAGAAATTGCTTTTCTCATTGACTGTTATGTACATACAAGTAATTTTGTTCTTAATCATTGATGAGGAGGGGACCTACTGAGAGCCATTCTAAAGAACAGAGCAATGGTGGATCAGTGTAGATTAGAGGATTTGGGATATTGTGGACCAAAATTCATTTGGTCAAATAATCGGAAGGACAGATTAGACCGCGCCTGACGCAATATATAAGGATTGCAGCATGTTATTTCTGGACACCCAGGTTTCACATGTGGTGCCAAACTGAGTGGTGGCTCGGTTGGTGCTTAGTCTTGTAGTCCCAGAAGCGATGCGGTTTCGAGCCCTGGTATGGACTCCTACCATCATATCTTTAAAAAGAGTTGTCAGATTGTTGCCAAATATGCCAAGTAAAAATGAAATAGGGTGAGTTTAAACATTCCAACATCTCCAGATGAGAGTACTAAATAGCGCTCCTATGGAGACAAAAGAGGATGATTGGATAGCAAAAGATTAAAAAAAAAAAAGTTTCACATGCTGGATGCTCAACCCATAAAAGCTAAAAGGTGTAGGTCTTTCACATTCAAAGAGACGTGGATAGAGCATAGGATTCCAGAAAACTCACTCTCCACCAGATTTGTATCAAGTGAAGAAGGGTTAGGTGCATGCTTTGGAAGTGGAATAAAGATATTATTTCCTGGGAATACGTCCATGGAACAAGAATCGGAACTGGATAGAGGAAGGAATTCCAAAGGCAAAATGGACAAACCGGCAAGGTTTGATGGCAAAAGAATAAAAAAAAAATGTTAAAAATAAAAGTAGATAAATGTTGGTGATTGGATTGAGGATAACAAAGGCACCGACGAGCACATTGTTGATTGACAATTTTGATGTGCTATTCCAGACTTGAAACCTGTAGGGTGTATATGAGGTTTCGGCAATAGTGAAGCTGACAATCATAAAGGTGGAATTCATTAGTGGAAGTAGGCACATATTATCAAATAACATTAAATCTTGTGTTCTTTTTTCTTTTGGGGGGTGTTTTCTTTTCGGATTTTGAGAAGGGGAAAGTTGGTTAATGGGATTTTGGTTTTCATTGACCAAGAATCTTATGTTCTTTTTTTAGATTTATGTGGGGACCAGGGAAAGTTTATTTTCCTGGGTATGGTAGGTGATACCCATCTCCTAGGTGGGTAAATAACTTTCCCACCCTTGAATGAGACAAAAATTCTCTTTTTAATAATAGATTTTTATGACTAAAATGGTCATTGTCTTATTTACATGAGAAATAAAAGAACATGGGTAAATGCACTTACCCGGGTAAAGTTTCCTAGGAAAAACGTACCCAGGTGCATTTATCCGGGTAAGTAACTTACCGAAAAACGAACAGGGCCTTTGTTTGAGTTTTTTTCTTTTGGCCTTATTCGTTTTTTAAAATGTTACTTGCCCACATTTATTAGGTAAATTCTTTTTATTTCCAGGTAAGTTCAATAAAGACTTTTTTTATCAATAAAAGTCTAATATTAGAATGAACAAATTTGTCTCATTATAAAAAAAATTAAAAAAAAAAAACTTGTCTCATTATGTTTTGTAAATTTTCGGCACAAGTGAAAAAATTGTTTATCCACTTAGGAGATGGGTATCACTTATCAGGGAATTTAACTTTACTATGGGGCTCAGACCAACTTTTCCCCCTCTTATTTTTCAAAAAACAAACGAGGCTTTTGTGCTTTCTTGCTCTTTGGTACAATAATAGTTCTGTCATCTATTTGATTATTTGGGGATTCTCATATTGATTGGCATCCACCTATTTTAAATGAAATGGGTTTCTAGGTTTTGGGTTTCGCCACCACTCATGTACATGTATAGAGTGTCCTTCTCCACATGAGATTCCATTTTTCATGTATGTTTTTCTTTCCTTTTTTTATTCTTTTGGATTAAAGGATTTCATTTCATGATAGGGCATTTCCTAGGAGCAATACACTACACCTTAACCCAAGTGATGAGAAATGGTTTAGCACGCTTGGGTATGTCACTAAATTCAGTGAATGGAATGTCAAAACAGGATTCATATAACCAACCAGCCCTTATAGTTGAAAGAAGGCAACGGATAATGTACTCATGAAAATTGCCCTTCCCATTCCCTGAATCCACCTCAGCACCCTTGATCCTAAATTCGTTGAACTTTTCCTCTCCTAACCTATCCCATCCCAAACCCGCTAAACCTGGCATGACCCCTTCTTACCTGATTATCATTTAATCAAATTAAACCTATCACGAGCCATCTCCAATATTTATCAATTAATCGTGTGGAATTTAAACAGGTTGGTCAGGTTATGCCATAAAATCACTAAAAAATAGGGAAAACAAAGCTCATTGCTCATCATCCAGGATACATAGTATAGCTTTAATACATTGGGAAAAAAGTACTTCAAGTTTAATATTAAAGTACATGAAAAGGTTTTAAAAAGTACATCAATTATCAACCAACAACATTCAACAAGAACCAACTACAACATTTAACATTACAGAAAATTGAAGTGACATAAGGCAATTATTAATTCAAGAACTTGTTACTTTGGGGATAAGGTCAAAACTCAAACCCATACCAAAACAACTTCTATGTATATCCAATATTCAAATAAACTAGGATTCATATAATGTGACAAGTGTGTCTTCCTCAACTAAATGACACCAAAATGTCCAACTTTTATATCCTACATTTGTAGGGAAACCTGCGGGATTCTTGTTTTGGAGGGAAGATTCAAATAATAAGAATCTGAACTCCCGCCTTTTTGTTTTGTTTTAGTCTCTTTCGGCTTTTGGTTTTTTATCCTCTTGTAACCTCTCTTGAAAGCATGTCAGGACCTCTTGTCCCACATTCCTTAGGAAAAGAGGTGGACATGAGTATACTACACCTACAATAATTCAGATAATGCAAGAAAAGAAGAAAAGAGAGAGAAAGAAGAAAAAAGAAGTTTCAACAATAGGTTGTGGAAGAAAAAAATAACAGTAGAGAGAAAAGAAGAATTTTAACTTCTCTCTAGCCCCCTTTCATCACTTTTATTAATAATTTTAAGTCTGAGTACAATTACTTGGATACCTTGTATGGGGCGGCCTTTACTAAATAAATAATTAAAGAAAATAATAGAAGGCCATTAAGGCCCATAACTAAGAAACATAACTTTTAAATACTACTTAAAAGAAATAAAGAATACTAAGGCCCATTCAGCTCATTCTCAGTACATTCCCCCTCAAGCTGAGCACAGATGTCAATCATGCACAACTTGTTTACATAACGTTTAAGCTTTGCCTTTGGGACTCCCTTAGTTAGAAAATCTACTAGCTGCTCTTCTAGTGCAATGAAAGGTAGGCACATTTCTCCTGAAGCCACTCTCCCATATAAAGTATTTGTCTACCTCAATGTGCTTAATTCTATCATGCAAAACTAGGTTGTGAACAATGTTAATAGCAATTTGGTTATCACAATACAACATCAATGGCTCGTCACATGAAACACCCATTTCATAAAGGAGAGATCTAAGCCATAACAACTTAGAAACACCATCGGTCATATCTCTATACTCTGCCTCAGCTGAAGATCTAGCAACCACTGACTATTTTTTGCTTCTTCTAGAAACGATATTTCCAGCTACCATAGAACAATATCTTCATGTGGATCTCCTGTCATCCACATTTCCTGCCCAATCAGTATTTGTATATGCTTCTACTTTCATGTGTCCATGTTTTGCAAATAATATACCCTTCCCAAGGGTTTTCTTAAGGTAGCACAATACCCTTTTTACAACAACCATATGTGTGTCTTTGGGAGCATGCATGAACTAGATGATAACACTCACAACATATGAAATGTTTGGAGGATTCATACATAGATAAAGAAGTTTCCCCAGTAAACTATGAAACATTCCCTGTCAGCTATAAGTTTTTCGTTATTAACTGAGAGTTTATGATTCACATCAATAGGGATAGAGGCATGTTTTGCACCAAGTTTTCTAGTCTTAGTAAAAAGGTCTAGCATATACTTTCGTTGAGAAATAAAGATGCTTTCTTTGGACCTAGCAACCTTAGTGCCTAGAAAATTCCGCAACTCCCCTAAATCTTTAATTTCAAATTCAGAATGGAGAAACTTCTTAAGAGCACTAACTTCTTCTGTAGCACTGCCAGTAGCCACAATATCATCTACATAAACTATAAGAAATGTAACCAGAGTGCCTTTTCTCTTAACAAAAAGGGTATGATCTGATCCAAGTGTAGTCGAACTGAACAAGAGCAGCCTCAAACCTATCAAACCAAGCACGTGGAGATTATTTCAGAACATAAAGTGATTTCTTCAATCTACCCACCTTACCATGTATTTCTTTGCTATATAGCCAGGAGGAAGGGACATATATACATCTCCAGTGAGATCACCATTTAGGAATGCATTCTTAACATCAAATTAATACAGAGGTAAATCATAGTTCACTACTAAGGATAAAAGAACTCTCATTGAAGTAATCTTAACAACTGGAGAAAATGTCTTATTGTAATCTATCCCACTTGCACCTCTCAATTGACCCATTTACACGACACTTGATAGTGAAAATCCACTTGCACCTAACAAGTTTCTTCCCAACTAGCAAGTCAATAATATCCCGGGTATTGCTTTTATGAAAGGCCTCTATTTCAATACTCATAGCATCTCTCCAATCTGGTGACTAAGGCTTCTGAAACAGACTTTGGGATGGATTGAGAGGAAATGGAGGCTAGAAAGGCATAATATGATGGAGAGAAGTTGTAGATAAAGGAGTTTGGAAATAAAATGAGTTGTACATTTCCTCTTACCTTTTCTCAAAGCAATGGGTAGGTCAAGGTCTAGAAACGAGAGTGCTGGTGGAGAAGGTGATGGGTGTGTCATCTCTTCAATAATCAAGAGTGCTTGAGACTCAACTAGAGGTGTGAGATCAACCTATGTTTGCCTTAGCCTTTGTCGTTGGTATCACCTCTAGAGAATAGGATGAGTGGAAATAACTAAAGGACTAGCAGGAGGAGGGGGAGGTGCAAGAGTGGAAGACCTCAAAGGAGAGGATCCCTCCACAGGAATGGGGGTAACTGTGAAGGGCTCGACACAAGACTCAATTGGAGTTGGTAAATGAATGGATGAAGAAAATAACTTGAGAGACCTCTCCCCCTTAGAATGATGGCTATAAAAAGGAACTGACTCTACAAAGGTGGCATCCATGGAAACAAATTGGGTGCTACTAATAAATCAAAACAACAGTACCCTTTCTGTGTGGAGGCATAACCAAGGAAGATGCACTTTTGAGCCTTGGGGTCAAACTTGTGTCTTTTGGAATTGAGAATGTGGACATAACAAGTGTAACCAAAGACCCTTAGAGAAATAGAGAAAATCTCAACATTAGGAAAGAGGACTCCAAAAGGAGATTTTAACCCCAAGACTCGAGAACACATGTGGTTAATAAGGTAGGTAGTTGTTAAAACTACATCATCCCAAAACTTCACATGAACATGGGTAGCAAAAAGAATGCTCCTTGAAACTTCCACAATGTCTATTTTTCCACTTCGCTACTCCATTTTGTTGTGGAGTCCAAACACAAAAACTCTGATGAATAACCCCAAACTTCTCAAGATAGGAGGTAAGGTCATTCTCAAAATATTCTTTAGCATTGTTTGATCGGATTTGATTGGAATATTTTGATGTGGGTATTAAACTGAGTATGTGTTCATAGAACTATTGCACAAGTTTAGGTACTTCATCCTGAGAGTGCATAAGGTATATCAAAGTATATCATGAAAAATCATCAATAAACAGGATGAAATATTTATACCCACCCACACATAGTAAATGGTAAGGACCCCACACATCAGAGTGAACAATATTAAAAGGAATAGTTGATCTTTTATTACATGAAGGATAAGTGCTCTTACAATGCTTTGAGAATTCACAAGACTCACAATGAAGACTCGATAGACAAATTCTTATAAATAACTCTAGAACCAACTAACTCAATGAAAAAAGGACAAATGACCCAAACGACTATGACATAACATAATACAAATAGTGGAATTTGAAACAAATGCAATTCTCTTAGGTTGTATTTGGCTCTATTCAAGCATGTCTAACCGATAGATCCCATTCACCTCATGGCCACTCCCAATCACCTTCTGAGATTCCATGTCCTAAAAACACAATATGAAGGAAAAAATATCACACGGAAATTTAGGGATTTAATTAAATTACTAACTGTAAGCAAATTGGTATTAAGTTTAGGCACATGAAAAACAAATGATAAGGTCAGGGCATTAGAGATCTTAATGTCTTCCTTTCCTGTGATAGGGGCTATGGAGTCATCAATAAGGGATATCTTATCTTGACCAAAAAGAAATTGGTAAGAGGTGAATAACTGTGAAACATTGATCATATGGTTAGAAGCACCAAAATCAATTATCCAAGGGGTTTTATGAGTACTTGAAACAAAAGCATGATGTGTAGTGGCACGAAAACATAAGTGAGCATATACAGAGGAAGGAACAACCTCTGAGGGAGTTGTAGCAGTGGACTCCAAGTGATTAATGATTCAACCATACTTCTCATATTTAGCCCTAGCGGATGCAATCTGTTCTCCCACTAACTTCTCTTCACCCTGTCTTTGTTCACCTTATGAAAAAGTGGCTACATTTACATTTCCACATTTTCCAATTTTAACCATTTTCCCACCATTTTCTTTTTTGAATATAGTAGGAACAAACTCTGGATGCAGCTTCCAATATATGTCTTTAGTGTGTTTAGGTTTCTTGTAGTATTCATAGATAACATCTTTCTTCTCAGTGCTAGCCTTTGGCTTCATCCCAACACTAGCATAGTGATCAACCTATAACTGAATAGACTAAAATTGTCTTCTTCTCTCCTCACTGCTCAACATAGCATATGCTTGAGACAAAGTCACCTCATCCTTTGCTAAAACATTCTGCTTCATAATATCATACTCCGAGTTAAGTTCAATAAGGAACTCAAAGATCCTATTTCTCTCCTCCAACCTCCTATGTGTTTCTGCATCCTTTGTGCAACCCCAAACAATAGTCTCCATCAGATCAATCTCTTGCCAAAGAGATTTCAGCATAGAGAAGTAGACTGCTAAGGGCTTTCCCCCCGTCTAAGATTATTCACATCATGCTTCATCTGTAAGTCCGAGCAACATTACGCTTTTGGGAATAGGTCTCTGTGACACTATCCTACACTTCTTTTGCAGTTTCCATCTAATGCTAACTAATGTGTGGTTGCATAGAATTCACTAACCAACCCACTACTATATAGTTCTCCTACATCCACCTTTCAAAGGTAGGATCATCCTCCTCCGGTTTCTTCTTGCTCCCAGTAATATAACCCCATTTTCCTTTACTATACACATGTATCTTAATAGATTGAGACCAAGCTAAATAACAGGTCCCATCTAACTTCACAGTAGTCACAACCCTAAAATAATTCTCCACTGACCCCCATGTCCAAACCCAGAATCTGTGGAATATTTGATCTCTCCTCCAATTTGCTCCATTGAGTAAATGAATGTAAATGAAAATCAAATTAGGGCTTTACTAGGCTAGATTTACTGTTCTAAGCAATGCTTAACCTTTCAACCCCCCAAAACTAGGGTTTCATAGGGTCCTACGGGATTGGGAGAAAGAGAGAAGCTTCAACCACCCCTTCTATAGGTTCCAGAATTCAATTCAACCAAAACTGCCCCTAATAAAAATCAAAAGGCTTACCTCTGATCAGCGCTTGGTTCAAACTGTCTCTACGACCTATAACAAGGTTTCTCCAATTATCTAGGGTTTTTGAAAAAAAAATCTCCAAGAACCTACCTTGGGCTTCAACTAAGGATTTAAAATCTCCACAAAACTTTCCAAAAACCTTCCTAACTGGGCTGCATAAGTAGTTGATTGATCAACCGATCAGTTCTCCACACACACTATGTATGGGCAAAGAAAGGAGAAAATAGTCGAAAGTAAGAACCCGCTTTAATACCAAGTTGAAAATTACACCTACAGCAATTCAAATAATGCAAGAAAAGAAGAAAAGAGAGAAAGAAGAAAGAAGTTTCAGCAATAGGTTGTGGAAGAAGAAAAGAAGGGAAGAGAGAAAAGAAGAATTTGAACCTCTCTCTCTAGCCCCCTTTCATCACTTTTATTAATAATTCTAAGTCTGAGTACAATTACTTGGATGCCCTTAATAGGGTGGCAAACACTAAAGAAATAATTAAAGAAAATAAAAGAAGGCCCATAAGGCCCATAACTAAGAAATATAACTTTTAAATACTACTTAAAAGAAATAAAAAAACACTAAGGCCCATTCGGCCCATTCTCACTACAAAACCCATAGGAGGAAAAACATATACACCATTAAAATGCTTGCAGGGGGTGGGAGTGCTTTTCACATGTGTGCAGAGCCGGGTTGGGGTGGGGTGTGGGTGTGGGCATGTGTACACGTGCCTAGGGGTGTAAACGGATCGAATTCGAATCGGATCAAGCAACACCCAAATTCGAATCTAATTAGAAAATCTTATATTCGAATTTGATTCGATATCCGATGGATATTGAAAATTAATATCTAAATTCAAATCTAATTAAATATTCGAATATTCGATTTGATTCAAATTTGATCAATTAATTATTTTAGATAATTAATAAATATATAAAATAAATAATTTATTGATATAAAGTATATAAATATATAAATTAATTATTATATATAAATTATATAAAATATTTTATATATTATATATAAGAATTAAATAATTGGTCGAATTCAGATATTTATGGAATCGAATCAAGTCATATCTAAATTCGAATCCGATTAACAATTCTATATGAATAGAATATCCGGATTCACCTGGTTAGATATTCGAATTATTCAAATTTGATTCGATTATGTCAAATATCAAATTCGAAATCGGATTTTTGAATACCGTTTACACCCCTACACGTGCCACACCATATCTTGTTTTATGCTTTGACCATTTCGTTTCTTAATTGTTTTGACTGTTTGAATTTGATTTTTATTTTAAACATCCCTTTTTGTGACTTTTCATTTTTGGCTTTGTGTGCCTCTTCAAATTGGTGCCTTGCACACTATTTTGGAGAGACATATATCTCTATAAGGACACCTTTGTCCATAGTTTTTCTTTGAGTATCTTCCATTGGTGATTCATGGAGGTCTGGTAAGTGAGTGCACATCTAACAGGAGCTTGTGGGTTGTTTCATCTTGGAAACTGACTTGTAATCACCTAACTACACTATAGGGGGTAAATGCCATTTTAAAGGGAGTGGCCAAGTGACATGACTCAACCCATCTCATACTGCAATTTTTTTAGTCGTTAAATTTCAGCAACAGTTCTACAATACTGTTGCATTTTGAGTTCGAATAGCGTTGAACGATAAGTTCTATTCTCCTTTCTAATTGCTATTTTTATAATAATCTTAAAAACGCATTTATGGAATCTATCTCTTCTATTCCTATCATGGGAAATTAGATGTTGTTAATAGTTTCAAATTTCTCTAAGATTGAGTCATTCAATGGAACCAATTATAAGCATTGGAGACAACACATTCTCTTTGCCTTAGAACAGTTAGGTGTAGCCTTTACTTTAATTGAACCAAACCCAATAAACATGGAGGAACTAGCCCGTTTTGTTTTTGTAGAATACTAGGTCATGGTTGATCACTTATGCAAGAACCACATCCTGAATTGCCTATCCAATGAACTTTACAATGTCTATTATTCATACAACTTTGCCTATAATTTGAAATGCCATGGACAAAAAGTATGTTTTGGAAGGTGTTAGAAATAAAAAAAAATATGTTATTTCCAATTTCTTACATTTTTTCATAAAAAAAGACATGGATGTGTATACTCAAATATATGAGTTTCAGGTGCTTGTAGGAGAACTAGCAAAGAAAGGTATGGTACTGCCTAATAATTTTTTGCTAGTTCTCTCATAAAAAAGTTGTGACATACATGAAATGATTTCAAAACAAATATAAAGCACAAAAGAAATGATATTACTTTGGATCAAGTGATAGTTTGGATAAAAATAGAAGAAAAGAATAGAAAGAATGATCAAGTAAAGAAAAATTAGACTTCTAAAATCAATCTAGTGAAGGAAATGACTACAAAATTTAAAAAAAAAAAACTTAAATGTAAAAAATGACAAGAAGTTCAAGAAGTGAAAAAATAAAAGGGAAGTGTTATGTATGTGGCAAATCCAAACATTATAAAAATGAATGGCATCAACAAAAGAAGAATGACTTTGGGAAACCAAAGGTCAACTTGATTGAAGTAAATATTATTGTAGCCATGGCAACTGAGGAAAACTTGGTAGAGAAACCAAAGGAATAAATTTTAGACATTGGCGCTACTAAGCACATATATGGGGACCATGACTGCTTGTATGAGTATACAACTCTGACTAAAGGAGAACAAGTCTTCATGGGAAACTCATAGACTTCGAAAGTCATCAACAAGGGAAAGGTTCTTCTAAAGATGACTTCAAGAAAAATCCTAATGTTGAATGATATGTTACATATGTCATAAACAAGAAGAAATTGGTGTCAAGTGCACTCCTCAACAAATTAAGACTGAAACTCACATTTGAAGTAGACAATGTTGTGTTAACTAAAAACAATGTATTTATTGAAAATGATATAATACTAATGAACTGTTTGTACTCAATATTTTTTATATTATTATAAATAATAATGTTTTATTCTTCTTATATGGTTGAATCATCTAATATTTGGCATGATAGATTAGAACATCATAGTGCTCCTTATATAAAATAGCTATGTAAATTAGGAGTTTTAAATGTTTCTATAAAATTTACAAGTAAAAAATGTTAAGTATGTATAGAAGCAAAATTCACTAAAAAACCATATAAAAGTGTAGAAAGAGAATCTAAATTATTGCAACTTATATATAATGATTTATGTGATCGTAAATTTCATGAAGCTAGAGGAAAAAGATATTATATAACATTCATAGATGACTACTGCAAATATGCAAATGTTGTCTTACTTAGATCAAAAGATGATGCTAAAAAAGCTTTTATAACATATAAATTTGAAGTAAAAAATTAGTTAGAAAAGAAAATAAAAAGACTTAAAACTGATAGAGGGACTATATATGATGGAAAAATAATAAAAAAAATAAAAAGAGTGGAATTATACATGAAACTACAACCCCTTACGAAGGAATTGCAAAAAAACTTATAGAATTTTAAAGGAAATGATGAATGATTTGTTAATTAGTTTAGGTGTACCTTTGAACTTGTGAAGGGAAGCAATCCTAATAGCTTGTTACCTATACAATAGATTAGCTCCTAAGAAGAAATGACAAATTTCATTTGAAGTCTGATATTACAAAAAACATAACCTAAACAACTTGAAAGTTTGGGATTGTTTAGTAAAAGTTGGAATGCTTGAACCTAAAAGAAAAAACTGGGACTTAAAACATGTGACAGTGTCTTTATTTGATATGCACAAAACAGTGCAACCTACAGATTTCTTGTAATTAAAACAATAGAAAATATTGTAGAATACAATACAATAATTGAGTCTTGAGATGCAAAATTCTTTGAGTATATTTTTTCATTAAAAAAATGAAGCAATTAATAAGGAACCAGCCCAAGTCTGCAACAGAAACTAAGAACAAGAATTAAATACTCAAGAAGCCAGTAATTTACCTAGAACAAAAAATCTTGAATCTAATTATTGTACTTTACCTAGTACAATAATTGAGTCTTAAGATGCAGAATTCTTTGAATATATTTTTTCATTAAAAAATGAAGCAATTAATAAGGAATCACCCCAAGTCTACAACAAAAACTAAGAACAAGAATTAAATACTCAAGAAGCCAGTATGCTACCTAGTTCAAAAAATCTTGAATCTAATAATCAAAAATTGAATTTAAGGAGAAGTAAAAGACAAATGAAATAAACAAATTTGGGTGATGGATGTTCACATTCTTAGTAGACAAAGACCAACTAACATATTAAGAAGCAATAACCTCCCCTGATGTAGTATTTTAGAAAGAAGGCATAAAAACTGAAATTGATTGTTTGGTCACTAGTCACACTTGGAAACCTATGGATCTCCCACCTAGAACTAAGACACTAGATTGTAAATGGATATTTAAGAAGAAATTAAAGTTAGATTGTATAATAGATAAATTCAAAGCTATATTAGTTGCTAAAGGTTAAGACAAAAGAAAGATATAGGCTTCTTTGACACATATTCCTTGATAGCAAGATTAACTACAATTAGAGTCTTGTTAATTATAACATCCATATACAAACTTGTAGTTCAACCAAATGGATGTAAAAACAACTTTCTCAAATGGAAAATTAAAAGAAGAAATTTACATTAAGCAACCTGAAGACTTTATAGTACCAGGACAAGAGAACAAAGTATATAAATTTATTAAGTTTTTATATGGCTTAAAACAAACTCCCAAACAATGGTATGAAAAGTTTGATACTGTATTATTGACAAATGGGTATGTTAAAAATGATTCTGATATGTGTCTATAACAAGTTTGTAGATGATAAAAGAGTCATTAATTGCTTGTATGTTGATGATATGTAAATAATGGGAACAAGTCTTGATATATTAAGAGAAACAAAACAATTTTTAATGTCAAAATTTAACACTAGAAACATGGATGAAGTTGATGAAATCTTAGGGATTAAAATCCACAAACAATAAGGAAGCATCATACTTTCACACTCATGTAGAAAATATACTTAGAAAGTTTGGACACTATGATTGTAAACTAATCAAGACACTACTTGATTATAGTATTTATTTAAGAAAGAATGTAGGAAATCTTATTTTACAAAATGAGTCTGCAAATATAATTGGATTTGTTTCTTATTTAAGGAATTGTACAAGACCTTATATAGTAGTCATAGTTGAAAATTTAAATTAGCATACTCATAACCCCGAATATAAACACTAAGAAGCTTTGGTAAAACTATTAAAATATTTAAAGGGCGCCATGAATTATGGTTTGCATCATTTAAGTTTTCCTCCTATTTTAAAAAGATTTACTGATGTAAATTGGATTTCATATTCAAAGGACAATACACCACTACTTGATGTCTTTACCCTGTAAGGTGGAATAGTCTTTTGGAAATTGATAAAGTAGTCCTGTAATACAAGTTCGACAATGGAAACTGAGTTTATTGCATTGAAATTGACAGGGGGCTAGACAAAATGCCTAAGGAACTTATTGGCAAAAGAAGGTACATCCACCTAAGACACAATTTGGTAAGACATTAGTGGAGAAACAATTAGTCTAGACTTTTGTAAGGTTTGAAGAGAACCTTGCTGATTCATTAACCAAACCACAGACTTCTAAAGTGGTTTTTGAGGCATTGATAGCAATGGGGTTGAAGCTCATTATATAAGTAATTGGTGATGGATGCCCAACCTATGTGAAGGAAGATCCCAGGAATTAGGTTGAAAGGGTAAAAAACAAGTTACTAAATGACTTAGGAAAGCACTATGAATTTGTGTCATATTACAAATGCTCACTGAAAGACGTGGAGGATGAGTATATGACTCTTAATCAATTCTTACAAAATTAAGCCATGTTGCAATGCACACTAACTAATCGACCTAATTGAGTGTAAAGTGTAGTCGCTTCTATAAGAGCTTTAAAGGATGACTCTCTAAAACACTCATATTCTAACACAAAAGAATCACTAAGGAATTAGTGGGTTAGGTTGGTTGGCAGATTAGTTAGTTACAACAAAGAGGAAAGGTTGAAGTAGTCTAACTCTACCCATACTCTATAGCATAATTTGTCATACATAAATATTGATTGAGGTTTAAAAGACATCAACAAGAATACTTCTCTCACCTTGATGCCCAGATTATTCTTGTATTTGGAATCTTGTGGGGGATTGTTGGATTCTTGTTTTGGAGGGAATATTCAAATTACAAGAATCTAAACTCCTTCTCTTTTTGTTTTGTTTTTGTTTCCTTTGGATTTTGGTTTTTTATCCTGTTGTAACCTCTCTTGAAAGCATGTGATGGCTTCCTGTCTGACATTACTTGAAAAAAGAGGTGGACTTGAGTACATGTGCGCACCGAGTCGAGTCGGGCTAGGGCGTGAGTGTGGGTGTTGGTGTGTATGTGCGCCACACCATATCTCATTTTATGCGCGCTTTGACTGTTTGGTTTCTTAAATGACCCTTTTTGTGACTCTTCATTTTTTGCTCTATGTCTCTTCGAATAGGTGCCTTGTACATGTTTCTAGAGAGACATATCTCTCTATAAGGACACCTCTGTTCATTCAGGTGACTAAGAGCACTCTATAAATAGAGTGTGGATCTACCTAGTGGTACACACAGAACAAAACACAATCACAGTCCTCTATCCATCATTTTTCTCCAAGCATCTTCAATTGATGATTCGCAGAGGTCTAATAAGTGACTACACATTTACTAAGAGCTTATGGGTTGTTTTATCTTGAAAACCAGTTTACAATCATTCGGCTACACTATAAGGAGCAAATGCGATTTTAAGGAGAATGACCAGGTGGCACGACTCAACCCATTTCATACTATAATTTTCTCAATTGCTATCAACTTTTAGCATTAGCTCTGCAACAATGTTGCACTTTCAGTTCAAAAAGCATTGAATGATAAGTTCCATTCTCCCTTCTAATTGATATTTTTATAGAAAACCACATCCCAATTGCGTATAGTAAGGTAGAGATGCTTGCTTCACTACTTTTTCTAGAATTATGAGGGATCATTGTGTGCAATTGCATTAAACTAATTAGTACTAACCAATGGGCTATTTGATAAGTCTTTTTTGAAAGATCTTCTAGAAGCTCTGATAGTCAAAAGACGTAGGTGGTATTTGATAGCACCGAATCGACCACTGAACACTGAAAAACTTGCCTTTTCAGCGCTTGGTGGTCGTTCGATTGCACCTCCAAATGTTGCCACCGAACACCGAATACACCTCCGATTTGTTCAGATGGTGAACTACCTCCGAGCCCGTTTGGAAGTAACTCACGAAATAGGATTTCCGGTGTTGTCCCGTTAATATTATGAAAAATCCAAAACTACCCCCACATTCTCAACGCAACCTTAAAACACTTTTTGGATTTTCACTATTGTTTTTCCATTGCTGAACTCAGTAGCAGCCGGCGAGCTCCATCAGCGTTCAAGCTTGAACAAAGAAAGAGGTGGGTTATTTAGTACACTCTACACCGTTGTTCTTCCATCGTTCAACACCTATTTTTTTTTCATTGTTTCACAGATGTCTTGCAAACATCTCCATTGCAAATCAATCAAGGCAATGTTCGGTGGATTTCCTATACAAAGATGTATTTATTATTTTGTTCGTAGTCTTTCATTATACTGTTATTTATAGATTATTGAGTAGCACTTTTGTTTCTTCTCAAAAATTTCTCATTGTTCATTTTACTGCTATATTTATAAATTATTGTCTTTCTTTTCCATTGTTTGTTTTAATGTTATTTATAAATTATTGTATTTCTTCCCCATTGTTTATTATACTGTTATTTATAAACTCCCCCAAGAAGAAATAAACACCAATGTTTCTTCTCAGGAAATCCCCATTGTCTTTCGTTGTAATATTGCTTTATGGAAGGGGATACTCTTGCTCATTAAAATCCATACTTTTCCAATAAAACCTTTCAAATGAGCAACATATGGCATCTGTAATGGAACCTCCACTTTCATGGGAATCCTTTCCCCTTCCATTTTTCCTATATACACTATTTTGGTATTACATTATCCTGGTTCGAATGGACGGCCCATTCTGAAAAAAAAAAAAAAAAAAAAAAAAAAAAAAAAAAAAAAAATTGGTCTGACCATTTGGTCCGGTTCAATTTTAAAAATCATGGTTTCACTGTTTTTTTATTGGTTGGATGTTTTATAGGCATAACACCCCATCAAATTGCTTTTCGCCTCAGGTAAAGTGTGCCACATCAGCATTTCAAAAAATGCCCAATCACTATGTTTCCCCAAATGTTTCATACACATAAATCAAAGTATTTCAGATTTTCTAGTATTTCAACATTATTATAAGAAAACCTGTCTGGGAATTGGAAGAAATAATGGTTGAATCACTTACCCAAATTCGCTATTCTGAAAATGATGTTGCATTTGGAAGCTGCCAAATTCATTTGTAGGGGAATGGACAATGTCAATCTCACGTTGAAGAAGATTTTGTCGAATAGGTTTACTACTATCTCATTTGTGAGCAGGTATGCCAGGTAAAGTATACCATTATTCTTTAATGTTGAGAGGATAAGTCACCATCATTGTGAAACTTTCATGTACTCATTTTATGAAAATATGGATGCAGAAATTGTTAATGACAGAATTGTTAGAAAAACTTCATTCATTAATGTAGGCAATTTCCTAATACTAGTGAGATGGCATTTCCCCATTTGAGATGTGGCCATTCCCTTCCCCTCCCTTACAAATGAGAATCCATTCTAACCATTTTTCATTATGAATTTCTGATTCCAGCCTGAACCAAAGAGATGGAGGAAAAGACTTCAATTATAGTTCTAGAGGATTTTGATTCCAATGCTGATTGTCAATCAAAATTACCAAATGACCCCTAAACCTTTTTCTGTGCTATATTAACCAGAACCGTTTTGGTTCCAGGTCAATAGTTCGAACGGATGGCCCATTCTGATAAAAAAGTTTAAAAATTAAAGTAATAAACAGCAAAAAACCATTGAACAGGTTAAATGAGTTGATGATTCTTTTTTTACCAAGAACCGGGTTTGGGATAAAACGGAACCGGTTGCCTTGACAATTCCCAGGCCAAACGGTCTAACTGTCTGGGTCAATAGTGGTTTGTAAACATTGGCTCAGCATTTTAAAAAACGACCCAGAACCAGAATCATTCTGGAGACCGGTTTCTGGGTCGATGGTTCGACCATCCGGTCCGAACGAATGGCCTGTTCTGACAAAATAAATTAATAAAACAAAAAATCATTATAATTTAAAAACGATTAAAAACCATTGAACATGTCAATGATTCGACCGCCTGAACCAACGGGTCATTGACCAATTCAACGATTTTTGTCCAGAGACCGATTTGAGATAAAACAAAACCGATTGCCTTAATGGTTGCTAGGCCGAACGGTCCGACTGTCCGGGTCAATGGCGATTCGAAAACCATGCATTGGCTAAAATTCAGAAGAGGGAAGGACATGATAAGCTCATAAGTTATAAGTACCAAGTATAACGAGGAATGGCACGTAGTCGGTATGTTAGCTGGTTTGTCCAGTTTCAGTTCCCCAATCTAGGTATACCTGACACCTTTAGCAATTTAAAGCAAAATAAAACAGAAAGCAATTAATTCAGGGTCCGTTTGGTTTGTTGGAATAGGGATCTGGAATCAGAATCGGAATGGGCTATTCCGATTCCAACTGTTTGATTGGGCTGAATCGGAATCCCATTCTCATTCCTGCTGAAATAGCATTCCCCCATTTGAGAGAATGGCCATTCCCAGCTCTTCCCTTGAGAATAAAAGCCTATTCTTGCTGATTTTAATTTTCATACCCATTCCTGTCTAAACCAAACAGACTATGGAAATGAACCATTCCGATTCCGATTCCAACTACGAACCAAACGGACCCTCACTGTGGAATTCCACACCACCTCATCTGCTATCACCTAATAATCAACTTCATTACCCCCTATGAAACACCACCGACTTTAGTCATGGGCCTCATGAGTCATGGCAACTTTATTGAAAGCTAAGGATTTACAATTCTCCCAAACCATTAACTCTCCCACCTCTAATATCCATTATCGTCTTCGAATTCCATTATTTTTAAACATGCTTTCTTCCAAGTCACTAAAGTTTTTTGAAAGCATCACTTAAAATAGAGACGCCACAGTTGTACCATATATTCATGTAAAGGGCTCTTCAACTCACCAAACAGTACTCCACCGATCTATCCAAAAGGAAGCCCCATTGCAACTTCAACATGTTTCCTACTTACTAGAACCAGAACAAGCAAAAGGCATAAAGAGAAAATAAGTAAACTGGATAAAGTATGTTCATCTATAAAATCTCAGTTTTTCATCTTACATGGAGACAACTTTTTCTCAATTATTTCAAATGTTGTATCCCAAACAGTTGGGGAGAAAGATTAGCAATGAACTAATGATGGCAGGTCATTACAACCTCTATACCAAGGACCCTCGCCACCTCAAATCTCTCTCTTCTGTTCAAATTGATCGAAATCCAAAAAAAATGCCCAAAAACAGGAAGCATGCGTCTTAGAATCCATACTGCTCAGGCAAGGCCTTGCAAAAGAAATTGAATTACAATGAAAAATGAACGTGGGAGATGCTAGAATCAACATTTCAATAGCATCAACTACACTTTATTTTTCTTTTTCTAATGAAAAACAAATCATTCAAGTCAATATTAAGATAGATTATGGATCTTAACCAATGATTATACATGTATTAATGCAGATTTTCTTAAGCACAAATAAAATTGGTATCACAATAGCTAGAAACAATTGTTACTGTGAGTCAACAAAGGATACAGTCAGACAACTGAACTTCCCACAAGTACAGAATACAGCATCTCTCCTTTGTAAACCCTTCAAAATGAAGCCTAGCATGTACCAATTGGTCATCATTTTTGGCTCTGCACAAATTTCATGAAAAGCTAGGATGTTCTTTAATTTCTTGGTAATCCAGTATTCCGATTTCCACCCTGCATTAGTTGTGCAACCAATTTCATGAGAACACACCAAGCTTCAGTTAAGGGATCCAAAGAGCTCCAACTACAGGTAATGTAATCAACTATTTATATTATAAGGATTTTAGTTCATTCTTCTACTATAGTTGGTTATTGCCTGTTTGAAATATAAGTATTGCAGTAATTGCACTGTAACTAGTAGGATAATCCATAAGAAGGTTGCCAAATCCATGTGAATAATTGATTATATAAGCAAATAGATGGTGTTATAACTCCAATCAGAAATGTGAAGTCATAAAATTCAATAAATATAATCAAAGAATTCAGGCATTCTACATTATCCATCCTTCAACAACTTGGCTGCTGATTTCGTCTCCTAATTTGTTGTCCCTCTACGTATCTTACTACTTATTCTTTTAATCAACTCTGAATTCATTTAATTACTCACTCCTATTTATCAATTTGTTAGCAATGTGCTTACCCATCAAAAACAAAATGCTAGCAGTGTATTTTTCCTCCAGTAGTCCACAATACAGCATTCAATTCCTTGATTTAAGGATTGAAAGTTTATGAAGACTGTCACAGTAGTACTAGAACTCTAAAAAACAATAAAAAAAAGAAAATAGACTCGTTGAAACTAACAAATTCAAGTCAACCTAAACCACATTGTTGGGTTCCCTTCATCGTTGAACTGAAACTAAGGGAAGTAAATGAAACTTCTAAGCCCCCCAGAGGTGCAACAGCTAATAGTAACCACTTGTCTAATAGAAAATGAAGTCAAGTCTGATCTGAATGTGTGGTAGAAGAAAGAAGAGAGAAGAGTCTTGAGAGAAACAAGAAGAGAGAAAACTGTTGTGGGGAGAAGATAAACATGGGGCCGTGTGCTGCCAATTTCTTAGTTTTATTATGTCAGTTACCAATAAGATCAAAGTAGCATTTCCTAATAGATTTCTTTTCTTGATATGTAATAGAAATTTTATTTATTAATCAATAAACAGCAAAGTATACAATCAAGGCTTCCCAAACAAAGGCGCAAAATGCAGCCTCAATCACATGAGATAAATCACATTTGAGCCAAGTAAAGATACCCATTCTTGCTTAGCTAAGTAGTCTGCCATCCCATTTTGACAATCTCCTTTCCCATTGAACTCTTAAAACCATATTTGTGGTCACACATTTCCTAATAGATTCCCTAATAGAAATAAGATAAACTAGCATTTCCCAACAATAGCAGAGTCCAAACATTGTTGATTGTTCAACATACCAAAACAAGATGAGACTATTTGCACATCAACAAACCAATTGTTGTCAACTTGTCATTAACTCATACCTAGGAACACTGAGATATCGTGGATAACATCGTCAAAACTCAAAAGAAACAATGGATACAAATAAGTAAAACAAAAGAAGGGGGCCCAAAATTTTATGCGGAAAATCTGTCATAACTGTCATAACCATAGAGCATAGAAGGAAAAAAATACTAAAAGAAGGGACCGCAGAAAGAACAGAAAACTTGATAAAGCAACTCACTAGCAGTTTTTTTATAGTAAACGTAAGGGGCTACACAAGACGGGGTAGCACGTCCCCACATATCACTACAACAAATAAAACTCACTAGCAGTTTTATTTTGCAATTTAACATCAAGGGATTGGAGGAGGATAATATTAAGTAAAACAGTAAGGCTACAAAAATTTGGTGATCAAAGAAGATGTAAAACAAGGGGAAAGGCAAAGTAAGGCAAAAGATGATAGAAACCCCAGACGACCTTGTTTTTACACCCTAAACTGGTTTTCTGGTCCAAACCATGATAAGAGAGAGATTGACAGCCATTTTAGTGCACAACTGCATGTGTCAATGTCCATAAATGAAAAAATTTGGAGTCATCTTGGGAACAAAAACAAAAAGAAAATCACTCTTTTAGTTTAGAGAAGTAACCTCACTTATGCAATATCCAGAAACATCTTGTATGTCAAAACAACCATTTTTGGAGATGGGAAGAGGCAAATTGCAGAATGCCAAAAGTGTCTTTGTTACAATTGCCAATTGCAAATTACACAGATTTCTTAGAAAACTGATGTCAGAGGCCCATAGTATTACTTAATCTTATTGTCCTATAAAACCTAGACGTTGTGCTCAATGGGTTGGTCCATATTTCATACAAACCAAGATCACAACTAGTCAGCTCAAAGATCTAGATATTTAGTAAGTAGCCACTCTCAGGCTCGAACCCATGTTCTCATACTGTCAGAGAATTTAGCATGGCACCAAGTAATGGCCCATAAATGACTCTAACTGCAGGATTCCTGATAAAACAATAAATAAAACAGAACAAGTTATTCAAAACAAAACATCCAGAAGAAGGGCCCAACTGACTGTTGTATAACATAACACATGTCAGAATGGGATGCACATTTGCCTGTCTATCAACATTATCAAGCAACAAGATTTCTGGAATACTTGTTACTTCACAGAAAATGGAAATTAACAATCTAAAACAAGATAATCCTTTCCTTTGTTCTTCATAAGCCAGCAACATGCATAGGAACATGTGTAAACCTATGTTACCTAGATGTGAACAATGACACAGACAAAGATACTAGATGCAGCATTTCATAAGATCCCAGACATATAAAGGTAAAGTTATCCCATTTAACATGCTTATATCATGCTTACATATCTAGGTAAAACTGTAAAATCTATCACTAGACAAAATTTAACGTATACATATTTTTTATAGTATAAATGTATTTATTCATATATATATATATATATATATATATATATATATATATATATATATATATATATATATATATACTAAAACACAGCAGTCTATAAATTTTCTCCTTTTTTTTATTTTTTTTTATTATTTTATTCCATGTCATTTTTTAAACAACCAATGAGATGCTTTCCTTCCCCATAAAAGATTTATATTTATCTAATGAAAGTTTGAATTAAAAAATATAAAAATTATTTAAATTTTCTAAAGAAATTATGTAATTATGTAAAAACTTTTAAAAAAATCTTAAAATTAGAAAACTAATTATAACATAATATTCAAATAAATAATAAATTTATATTTTACAAAATTAATAACGAAATTATGTAGTAATAGTATAAATTACAATTTTATGGATTATTAAATTCAATAAATAATTAATATTTTAAATATTTAAAAGATGATATTAGTTAAATAAGTAAATAATATTGTAAATTACTAATTTCACTTATATCAATTAATAATTCTAGAAAATAATTTTCAAAAAATTAATATTTACTAATAATAATTTTTAAATCTTAATCTATATTTATTATATGATTATGTATACTAAAATTAATATTTATTGTATTTTAGGTAATTATTTATTGTTTTTTGATAAATATATTTCCAATAATCATGTATAAATCTATTTTTCTTTTGTTATTTAACAGAAAATTTTCAATAATTATTGGAGATTAAACTACTACTATTTAACTTTTCAAGTTTACTTTATTGTACTTAATGTATTCATTGAATTTTTGTTATAATTTATTGATTAATATTTATTAGAGATTAAACTATTATTTGAGATTACACTATTTATTGACTAATTTACTATATTTTTTAGTATTTATCGTATTTTTGTAATTATTGTATTTTCATTATCAATATATTTTCAATAGTTGTGTATTACCGCTATAAATTTTCAATAATTATTGGAGATTAAACTATTGTTATTTATTAGAAATTAAACTATTAATTTAGCCGAAATTAGGAGTGTTCACAAGTTGGTTTGGTTCATTTGTAAGTTATTTGGCCAATTAAATCGGCCTGGTCAGGTTGGAGAGTTGGTCACCTGAAACCGACTAACCATTAGTGAAAACAAGAAAACTCGGGTTGTATCAATTTGGGTTGATTTTTGGTTTGGTCGATCGGTTCAAAAGATTTAAACGTAAAAATTTAAATTTAAAAACTATAGTGGCATTATTAAAAAATAAATTTATGATATAAAATATTTTAGACTAAGAAATATGGGAATTTTCTCACCTTCCCATATTAAAAAAAAATATATTAAAAATATAAATATTAATATATATCTATGGCCAGGCCATTTGGTTTTGGTCGATTTACAAATAGCCAAAGCAAAACTAATCCAACCTGGTCAGGTTGGGAAATTGTTGAACCAAAGCCGACCGGAAATACTAGAAAACCAGTTGAGTTGGTCAATTTCATCAATTTGATGAACAACCCTAGTTGAAATTAATTGTTGTTATTTTTGTATTATAAAAAAATTATTAGAAGTAGTATATAAAATATAAGGGAAAGCCTATGATGTGGGAAAGATGGTATCTGAAGAGTTTTGACCAATCAAAATCTACCCATGAATTTTGATAAATAACATTTGATTGGCTACCACGTTTACGATACCAGTTGATTGGTCAATTATTTTTCAAATATCATGATCTTTCCCATATTATAGTCGAACACAAAACATAAATAATTATTATTTATTTAAAAAGTTGAAAATATAAAACAATTGTATATTGTTATGTGTTTCTATTGTTTAGGTTTTGCTTAACAAATCTCGTGCATCACATAGGTCCCCAGTATCATAGGTGCATATTAGGACCACTACTTAACCCAAAAAAAAGATAATCAGCCAATAGAAAATACCATGTAACCTCCAAGCTGAAGGACTTCAATATGAAAGTCTGAGAAAACATATAGAAACAAGCCAATAGAGAGTAACACGCAACCTCCAATCTAATGGACTTCACAATTCACATGAAAGCTCCCAATTACACACGCAGAAGGACCTATAGAAGCAATCCCTAAAATACACCTGAAATTGAATCCTCTTCATCCATTCACACTCCATCTAGGGCATATCCTCTGGCCAAAGAATAAATGTGTCCATATGCAGAAGCTAATATCAAACTCAACTTGGTTCAATGCTTAGACATCGATTGGATAGCCCACCTCAATAGAATAAATGTGTATAGATTTCTTTTTATTTACTGATGCTTAACAGTGAAAATTACACATAGAACACATACATCCTTCAGTAAGTATGCTCCTTTACAGATAGGTATGTATATTGGACAACCTCATTAAAAAATCCAGATGGAGCAAGTGATCACAATGAACTTTCCTAATTGTTCCACAGCTTCACACATCAACTGTTCACTACAAGATTCTGAACAGAGCGTGCAACTTGGATGGACATGGTCACTGGCTCAGACAGATCATGACTTAGAGTTTTACAACTCCAAAACCCTCAGTACAAGTTCTCAATCAGGTGATGCTACCTCAAAGGCAATGGGTCAGAAGAGTGCACCAACAAGCTATGTGCCCAACAAGATTTTGGCATCTGATTAGAACTGTTTGTTCAAATGGGAACATAAATCTGCAAACAGTCATGCTGATTTGTTAGAAAGAGACAGTTTTACGAGAATGGAATTATTGCAAGGAGCCCCATGCCCGGGTTCTATTTTGTAAATTGTAACAACTATGAAAGACGACCCCTTTTTTCTTTCTTTTTTTCTTCACTTTGCCCAGATTTTGCCTGTCAGTGTTGTATCTGATCCTCATGACCCTGCTACTGATTTAATTTGAATCATCATGTAATGTTAATGATCGAAAAAGGGTATATATCTTCTGTTATTCTTCTTTATAAATTTTATTTTATTACCAAAAAAAATAACTCAGGGCAGGCTTCAGGATGTCCAAAAGGACAAAACAAACTGCTAGAATCTTCAAGAGAGTTCACAGGCCTTCAGAGATGTAAAATGGGCTAATGAGGACCAACACAGCACTACAACATTGGCAACAATGAAAAGGACTAAATAGGTTATCTCGTCCCATGGCCTTGATGTTCATTTATGCCTATCTTTCTTTCTTTCTTTGGTTCCTCTTTTTTTTATGAGCTCAATTATGCCAATAATAGGTTTTACTATGTCTCATTACCCAGCTCTAGGAAACCCCTGTGGTAGGAATAGGATAGGAAGCAATATCATTCCCAGATATGTACAGAATCTCTCAAAAGCATTCTCAAGATTAAAGACCAAACATTAGGCCCTTTTTTGATCAGTAAAGAAAATTTTATTAAGATTTTGTACAATTAGGGTGGAACATTCCACAATCCATGATTACAATATAAACCACACTTTTGCCCAAAACAAATGCTGTCTATTAACCCCCTATTTTTTTTCTGGTGAATCTACCATTCCATTCGAAGCTTCTTCTCACCCAAGTAGGAGGAATATTCAACTCCTTTGATAAGCATTTTATCTCCCTAAAAGCATGCTTATGTATCCAAGGCACTGGACTGTTACTCCATATCCAAGATAATACTAATTTTGAATCCCCTTCTACTTCCAACTCTTGAAAACCAAGATGCTTTGCTAATCTTAGTCCTTGCAACAAAGAAGTAAAAAACCTTTTAAGTGCCATCTACTTTATGGAAGTTAGCAAGTAGTAATAACCTTCAATGATTAAACGATTAAGTTCCCTAAAATGTTAAACAAATTTCTCAATAAGAAGACAGTCATGAATCAATGTTATTATTTTTCAATGTTATAAGCTGTTTCTACAACACGAGCAAGACATTCCAAAATCACCAATTGGACAAGCCTGTTGCTACGAGAGTACAAGTTCCCATCCCTGCCAATGTAACGACCGAAGCTGCAACAGAGAGTATAACTTACTCCACAGGAATTTAGGAATTCCATAATATATTACATAGCTGCACAGCTTGTTCGTTAACATTTGAGGACTGGAGGATAATTTATAGCTGCAAGATTACATCACTACTTGAATTTCCCTTCTACTCCATAACTGAACGAAGGGGAAGAAGCCAAACAGGATGGATGATTTTACTGTACCAAATGGAGTAGAACTCAATCATCATTGCCGTCGACGTACTCAAACTCATCCTCCTTGAGGTGGGCGAAGAATTTGACAGTGCCACGGCCTTCAATCTTGGTAACGAACTCAACCTTGAAAGGGAGATTGGCAGAGATGCGATTCCCCTTCCAGAGGCCAACGTATTGCTTGAGCTCCCCTTCCATTCCTGTGAGATCGAATTCGGGGACTTTGGGGATGTGATACACCTTTAGCGGCACCTTAACCCTAACCCTAGCCCCGATCTTGGCGAGGCTCGACTCTTCCTCCTCTGCTGCAGCCGACGAGGCAGACGCTACAGACGCTGAAGAAGAAGAAGGGGAAGAGGCATCTACAGTGGCGGAATCGGGCTTAAGAGCAATCTCGCAAGAGATCACCCTCTGGCGGCCAAGCTTTCCAATGGTTTTTCTCCCTTTACCATAAGAAATCGAACTTGCGAGAAATGTAACCCGCTGGCAGTGATGGTGGTTGGAGGGGAATGAAAGAGAAGAGAAGATCGCGTTGGATTGATGAGCGAAGGAGGTGGAAGACGCAACAGAATTCATGGCGGTTCCTTCTTCTCTTCTTCTTGTTCCTTCTTCTTGTCTCAGATGTTATGTCTGAAGGTACGAAGTGGTTGTTTCTACCCGCAGAAATGAGGGAGGTAGCGGCGGTCGCGTGCCCGTGGAGTCTTTTGGTCAGACGAGGAAAGGGCGTGCGTGTGGTTTGGATAAAAAGGATCAGGGGAGAAATCCGCTGCTCCCATTGGAGTAGCGCTGGACTAAAACTGTGAAATCTCGGCCGTCGATGCATTGTACGACTCCATCTTACGTCCTTCATCCAATTCAAAGGTGGGCCACGTCAATGCATCGAGTGGCCGTGATTCACGGTTTTAGTGCAGGGACAAAAAAACCAGGTTTGTTTAAAGGAATCGAAAATAAACAAAGAATCTTCCACGTGGCTGGATGTGTGGGACAAAAGTGGCCACGTGTTTATTTCGCAACCATCTACTCAAGATCAAATTTTAGTTCTAGAATCGGAAAAATAACTGCTTTACCGGTTCACAACCGGTTTAACCAGAAATGTAATATTGTAAGCGAGGAGTTTCTGTACAAGCAAAAACTCAAGACCCACTAGGTAGGAACATGATCTTTAGATATTATAAACACTGATTTTAATTTTTTTTTTTTTTTTCACATGGACCGGTTCTTGGTTGCAAGAGATTCGGGCTCAATATGTAATTAGTCAGACCAGGAAAAAACTCTATTGGTTCAACCAATTTGGAGGGCCCCTAATCTGATGTGGACAGTTTAGATTGACCACACCAGTCCACGTGGTAGAGATGTGGAGTTTGTAGTTATATAAATAGGAGAATCGGGATCACCTACCAATTACCAATGAAATATGTTCCAACATCCTTCCAACATGATGTATGACATCATATGATAAGTATTAGAAATACGGGAGATGGTCCAAATGCACGCTTAGATATGGTTGTGGAGGCGCCTATCTGATCTTCACATCTGATATATGGTAAGAGTCTCATAACAAGATGTGCTTATGTCAAATGAAGTTGGGAGAGTGTTAGAACGTGTTTTATTGGCAGGTGATCCCAACTCATATAAGGAAGCTTTAATTGACCCGATTGGATTAGGCCTTTGTTGTGAATTATGAGGATGAGACATGAAAAGGTTATTTTGTAAAGAAATATTATTGTGGCTGCAAAATGGATGAGGAATGAGAGGTGAGAAAGAGAATGGGGGGAAACAAGTAGATTAGGACAGACGTTGGCACTTTGTCAAATCCCTAAAAATCTACAAACCTTGCAACGCGTCGCCCAGAAAAGAGAAACTCCAATTGGATTGGATATTAAGAGATTAGATGAGAGGATAGGAGACTGTGACACTATTGACCCAGGAAACGAACAAGTAGAGCTCTAGAATGAAATCTGCGTCGGCCATCACTCACCATGCCCTCAAATATCAGAACTATCAGTGTCTATGGTATGATATTTATTATTTCTGGTAAGCTAGTGTAATATCACGTGCATGAAAAAGGGTCAAGGTAAATATCCCGAGGTAACGTATAATAATTTTCAACATTTCATATTTTTTTAATTCTTTTAGCCTTTTAGGGCAAATGCTAGTATGTGAAAGTGAAACTTTATGTTATAAAAATCAAATTATAATCACCTAGAATTTGGGATCTTCTTGCAAAACACATGTCAACATGATCCAACCACTAGAACCCATCATAAAAGTGTGTCTCAAGGTTTTAAAAACCAACTCAGAATGAGAATCATTTTGGCCATTGGTTTTTTGGGTTAATAATTTGACTATTCAGTTCGGACGAACGGTCTGTTTCAATGAATAAATAAAAAATAACCAAAACTGTTAAATGGGTTAACGGTTCAATTGCCTAGGTCAAAGGTTTAATTGCCTAGGTTAATGGGCCGTTGATCAATTCAATAGTTTTTCGTCAGAGACTAAGTTTAGGATAAAACGAAACTAGTTGCTTAACGTGTTTCCAGGTCGAACGGTCTGATTGTCTAGACATTGATGGGATCTGTTATGTATGCGATATATAGTGTCAGATTACATTGGTAGGGTGTTAATATATTTTGTTGGTACAAGACCTATGCTTGGCTATACAACCCTTTTTGTATTTTCATGCGAGCCACTTTTGTAACTTTTGGATCCCACTTTTATTAATGGTTCTCATGTAATGAGAAGGCTAAGGCTTTTTTAGGGAAAATTCCCAATCAGTATCTTGTACTTTGGCTCGAGTGATAATTTGGTCCCCGAACTTTAAAATGCAACAATTTAGTACCCATACTTTCAAAATGTGACAATCAAGTAGACTTGTTCATGGGTCGGGTAGCCCGACCCCTGGACGGGCTTGCGCATGGATTTTAGCCTATGGACTTGACCTCGGGCCTAAAAGCCCGAGCCCAATTATTTTACAGGCCAGGCTTGGGATTTGTCACAAAAGCCCGAACCCAACTATTTTACTGGTCGGGCTCGGGATTTGTCACAAAAGCCCGAGCCCAACTATTTTATGGGTCGGGCTCGGGATGTCACAAAGCCCAGCCCGACATTTTGTATTTTATTGTAAACCCTAACCAATTAACCCTTTCCTATTCCCTCTTTTCATCTTTTATCTTCTCTCATCACTCTCACTCTCAAGAACCGGTGCGAACTCAGGCAAGCAGCCATCGTTCTCAGTCTCAGAGGCAACAGGCGAACTCAGGCACTAGTCTTCTCTCTCTCTCTCTCTCTCTCTCTCTCTCTCTCTCTCTCTCTCTCTCTCTTAGTTCTCATTCTCACACATTGTTGCATATTCATAAGAACCAGCAAACTCAAGCACCAGCGAACTCAGGCATCGGCACCAGCCGCGCCACCAGTGAACTCAGTCGCCCCTCTCTCCGGTAGTGAGTCCTACATTTCTCAACATTGTACAAATCATGCATTTCAACCTCTGTTAGGTCGGGCTTCAGGCTCGAGCCCAGGCTTTGGTCTTTTTATGAGGGTCAGGGTTGGGCTCGGGCTCAGGCTTGAAAAAATCCTATTAATGAAGAGCAAAAGCCCAGCCCAACCCAACCCGTGAACAGGTCTACAGTTAAGTACTTGAACTTTCAAAATGTGACAATCCAGTACCTATTGTTAACTAGTCTGTTAATCATCCATTAAGCGACATTTGAAAAGTCAAAAATGCCCTTCGTATGCTATCTAATTCTCTTTATCAACCATCCAAACATTAATAAAAAATGAATAGTCCCAAATTCTAGATTCTTCTAAACAGTCACCAACATTTTTTGAATAGAAGAGGCTAAGATTTGAGATTGTTCAATTTTTTGTCAATGTTTGGATGGTTGTTAAAGAGAATTAGATGGCATTAGAAGGGTATTTTTGACTTTTCAAATGTCACTTAACGGCTGATTAACGAACTGGTTAACGGAAGGTATTGAATTGCCACATTTTTTATTTTTCAAATGTTACTTAACAGTTGATTAACGGACTGGTTAATAGCAGGTACTGAATTGTCGCATTTTAAAGTTTTTTTTTTGGTAATAGAAAATGAGATTTCATTAAATTTTATGGAGGATATCTCATTGGATAGTCATTTGGCAGGATTTGCATTAACCAGGAAGGCATATTCATTCTTTCACAAAGATTAATGTTAAGATGCCAGGCTTTAATAGCTAGGTGGTGAACTGCACTGTTCGCTCTTCTAGAGATACTGATTACCTTGCTGTCCAAAAATCTTTCTCGCAGAGATTTGATATCACTTAATAATTCTCCTGTAGAAGAAAAACCGGATGAAGCCTCATGATTGATAGCCTTAAAGAAATTTTCTGAATCAAGTAGGAAGGAATTTTGAAGTCACTTGAGCCAAAGTACATGGTCCTTTTTTTATACTACATATTTCCTACATGCTAGTATGATACTTTTGATACTTCAAAGCTTAACATCTGTTCTAGAGATGAATACGAATTTCGTCCTCGCACCCACCTCACATCACATTGCAACCACACATCGAGAACATCATGTTTTCATTTTGAGATGCTCCCAATGCAGGGCTACAAGTCCTATGAGCTAGGTGTGTGAAGTGGGGACCATTCTGTGACAAAGAAATCCAGATTTATCCTAATTTTAGAAACTATCATCCCTCTTAATCGCAGGAAACACAGTTTTTGCACATCACGTGTCAATACTGTGAACCATGGGTTGGGGATAAGGTTTATAGCTTCTGTCACCGCCAACAGGAAAGGGATTGTGATGGATACACAACGCAATCCAGAGAAGTGGTTTGAAACATGCCACACGCCACCACCCTTGATATCTTGTTGACTGTTGGGTATGGGTCGGGTCAGGCATGGAGCTTGATCCATCAAACCCAATTACTAATTGGATACCTTGGATTGCATTGCATTACTCTGGTAGTCTAGTTCTTGAAACAGTAAGTTGAGCACTTGAGCCAACCCAGGTCCAGTTGGGAAACTAAACCCGTACCCTGCCATATCAACAACATATGGAGCAGAGATAAACCAACAATACCCAGATGGCTGGATGGAAGCTTTGACTCCTTAACAATTCACATACTTTGTTGCAAGTTGCAAGTTGCAAATAAGGATTTGAAAAAAGAAAGCTTGTGTGAGGCATTAAAGGAAGAGAAAAAAATATAGTACAAATATTCTTGAGTACCTTTCTGAGGTACTGAGATGAATATCCATATCAATCATGCATTAATACCATAACTTCAGACCTGTCTGCCCTTCAGTTTACAAAGACATCCAGTTGTGTGAACTTGAAGCCCAAACCAATATAGTTCCTTCCTTTTCTTCCTTTTTATCCTTTTTCATTCCCATAATTTACTATTTATCCACAATATTAAAAGAAAACGGAGCACATATACAAAGATAGACATGAGATGAGGATAACTCCTATGAGTTAGATTAGAACGTAGATAGAAATAGAGATTTGTCAGCACATTTAAATGACTTTATCAGACATTTGCATAATTACATTGTGCATGCATTCCCTAGTTTTTTTTTTCGCTCAACCTTAGTTTTAACATAAGAAAATTAGCCTTTGTCTTCCCAGATACAGTGTATAGCGTGATCACTTGTTCTTACAGTTTTTTGAGCAGCTCAAATATAGATCCAAGTATCCAACTTGCCAGTAAACAAAGTGTAAAATCCAAGAAAACTAAATGCTCAATAAACCACACAAATGATCATCCCACATCTTAGTTGCAATCATGTCCTAGTCCCGCAACTAGGAAGTCCTCTGGTTATCCCTCTTCAAAAACAGTATCTGAAACTTGAGTTTCAATCATTGTCGTTACTCCTGCCTCAAACTCCCAAGCTGCTTCTATCTATGATCCAGTTTCTTGTTCATACATTAGAAAGCCAATAATACCTTGTCCTTTCTAGATAAAATTACATATGGCACATGCTGCTACCACTAGCTTTACCTGTAACGGGCAGGGAGGAACCAACGTCAAAATAGGGAAACATAAGACACAAAAAATGTGAGAAGTGTCATTTTTTACAAGGTAAATAAACCTAACACTACAATTTAAAATGTAAATCAAGAAGAAAAGTTATCAAGTAGTATGAAATAAGTTTTTAAGTTCATCTCAATCTGAAATCCTTGCACACTGGAAACATTTGAAACTAGGCACCAAATGAGAAACATTGTGAGTCAATTACAGTATGTATGCATGTACAATAAAGAAAAACCTTGCTTAGGTTAGTCAACAAGGTTTTCGTTGAATTAAAAAAGTGTAGATATATTAATTTTCCATGACTCAGAACACTGTGATAGAACCATAAAGACATGATTGCAATTTGTCATCTATCTGAGGCAAGGTTACCCACATTTAGGTGCAAATACAATGAATAAAATACAAGGTATCTTTTTCTTTTTCGAGAAAAGGTAACTTTCATTAAAAAGAAAGGGGAGAGATATACAGGATGTATAAGAGATACATCAATCAGGTACTAAAAAAAAACCAAAAAGCCTTCCTTACCCATTAAAACGGAAGCTCTATATTGCTGTACAAAAAATCCCTGCCCACCCCAGATTTAGCAAGAGCATCTGCTACTGAGTTCAAATTCCTTGGAATCCACCTGAAGACACAGTGTAGCTGCAATTGGATAACCCTGATTTCATTGATCTGATGAGAGAATCTCCAAGGTCCCTCCTGCTGATTTAACTACACACCTCAGCTTCAACAGCTTCAGCCTCTCCAATGGGTCCACTATAGGCCCAAACTTGAGTGCCTAATGAAGTGAGAATTCTGCAACATATTCCTGCTTGACCTCTGTGGCTAAGTCTACTTAAGCAACTGCCATCAAACTGGAGAACGAAATCTGTAGGGGGTCTGGTGGTCATAGGAACTGTGTGAATTCTATCAAAACTTGAAGAACTCAGAACCAGCCCCAAATTTCTTTCCAAGTCTCCCATTGAAATGCCTCTGAACATACTAGAAACCTTCATCCAGGAATTAATTTGAAAAAGCACCCTTCCTTTTAACTCATCCAGGGAGGAGTACTTATCTTCAAAGATTCTTTTGTTACACTCCTCCCAAATGCACCAGCAAACTGCATGGACGATCGCCTTTCCGTAAAGAGCAGCTCTTTTACTTGAGGTACACCCAGGCCATTGTTAAAGGTCAGACATCATTTTGGATGTCACAAAGAGAAGAAAGTGTGAAAATGAGGTGTCAAATGGCTTAAGATATGTCTCATATTCAGTATTACTTACACCTATACATCTGCCTTCAAAAATTACTGACCCTGCACACACATGGATTTGGGACATAGGTTGAATATAGTGGTCCAGGAACCTAATGCCCAGCCATATGTTGTATATTCTGTAAATAAATACCTACCACAGAGCTAGTCATACCTATGTATTTATTGTATTTATTCCAATCGTTGTGAAGACATAGTTAATGTCAAGGATGCCTTGAATACGAGGCAAAGATTAGATGGATAAAATCCATCTCATCATCATCATCATCTAATCCTTGTCCCAACCATATGGAGCCAGCTACATGAATCCTGTTTTGCCATTCTGTTCTGTTCAGTGCCAAATCCATCTGAAAAAGTTAACTTTTTTTATTGGAAAAAGTTGACTTTGCTCTAATTGTTCTCCTAGGTTTGGACCATCTAAATGGTCACTGCAGATCCTCTTAGATAAATTAAATGGGAAATTACTGGTTTGGATTCCCAAGTAAAAATAAAAACATGGAAAATCCGGATATAATTCAATATTTTGCTTTTACACTTAAAACTATTTCTAGAATTAGATGTTCACAAAATAAAAAGAAAACAAAGAAGATGGTTAGTTTTACCAGAATAACAATGACAGAACATCACATGATACTCCATTTCATTATTTCTTTCATTTGGGAATGGTTCTTCCCCCTTTTAAGTTGCACATGGACAGTGCCTACGAGTATGCCCATCTTGTTCAGTGAAGGAACTTTTACATAGCCAAGGATTAAGGAAGAGGATCATATGGTTCTTCCTCTTTTTAGTTGCACGTGGACATTTGCCCCTTTTCATATGATGATTTGAGGAAAAAGTGGGAAGAAGTAGCTGCAACATCTTCAAGAAAAACAAAGGCACCAAAGCCAATGGACACCAACTGAAGGAGACTTAAATTAAATTTCAATGCTAGCAGCTTTGGAACCCCAGGTCCCTCAGGAGTGAGTGGAGAGTTTAGAGATAAAGATGGCCATATTGCAGCTATGTTCGCAGGCCCAATCAGTTTTAAGGATTCCATAAGGGCTGAACTCCATGCTATACTCCATGGAATCCAACAGGAAAGAGATATGAATTTAGATAAGCAAATCATGAAGGGTGGCTCCAACATTGTGGTTGGATGGCTGAAGAATATTTTTTTTCTTTTTGATGAATAACAGAATGTGATTTACTAAATTAATAAAGAAAGTGTACAAAGAGGAAAAGGGAGAGATAAACTCTCTTAGCTCTCCCAAGTACAGATACAGACAATATAATTACAATACAGCCCAAAATAAATGACCCCCCCCCTGCTTTGCTAATGTATCAGCAAAGGAATTAGAATTCCTCTTCACCCATTGCACATTGATTTCCATTCCTAGAGACAGCCATTTACTCATTTTCTCATTTATATAGCACCAACATCCAGCCTCCTCTTCTGCAACCACTCAATAACTAACTTTGAGTTCCCCTCAATTACTAATTACTAGTGTCTGCATGTTCAGCTCTCTAGCCTTTCAAAGACCTTCCAGCACAGACATTATTTCAGCCCTCAAAGAATCTCCAACACCAACTAATCCCAAGTAGACAGCAATGATTCTTCCTTGACACTCCTTGGACCCTTAATACTCGTGGGGATCTAGCAATTAGTCTAGGAGGCAATACTGAATGTGGAGATGGTTAGGGTATCAAAGCTGTTAGTCGATGCTCAAGATTGTTAAAGAAGTCTTCATGGAATCGATTGATGGTGCCCTGGAGAGGGTGAGATGGTCAGAGAAGTGCCTAGTAGGTCCTTTTTCCCATTCTGATCCTGACAAAGTCAAGGTTCTAAGATGGGTCAGATCAAAGTGAAACATGAAAGAGAAAGTCCAAGTGAAAAAAGTTAAACGCAGGGTTTTTTTCTCTTTGTCTTGAGTAGCAAGGAGGAGGCATCCGTTAGTGGCAGTAATCAGAGAAGTAGGTTCAAAGAGCCTCATGTGGATCAATGTCTTCAGAATTCCTCTCCATGCCTGGAATTTACAAACTTTATGCGATGGGAAATGCTTGTGGCTCCTTCAAGAAAATTAATGCTTGCACATACTGGATGAAGAACCTAGTTTCAGCAAGAATATTGGTCGAAGTTGAGGAGGTTCATCCGGTTCCTTCATGACTTGTGTTGAATTTTGCAGGGGAGTGGTACAATCTAAGGCCGGTGGTTGAGGGTTGCATCCTGTTTCGATGGATGGAGGAGAATCCAGCTTTTATGCTTTGCTGTGCTCAGGTTTTCAATTGCCTATCAGAAATAGGAGGGGAGACGATTGTGTAGGAACTCAGGGGGTTGGAGGAAGACGGTGAAAGTTGAAAGGTCGATAGTGTGGACAAGCTCACTAAGGATAGAGTTGGAGATAAGGAAAGGGAGGTAAAAGAAGAATTTAGGGGAAGGAAGCGAAGAGCCTTTGAGTAAGGAGGGGCACGTGGTGGGATAATTTAAGGGGGAGGTATTCAAAGAGACCGGAAGGGCTTCTTTGAGATTGGGTGGGAAACAATTAATTGGTGGGGCCTACCTGAGGAGAAGAATGCTTAGGCCTTTGGGCATTCAATTTCATAAAGATAGGGGCTTACATGTGAAGTTTTTAAGTAATTTAAAGAAGGATGGGCCGGAGATAAAGTTAGAGATGAGGTCAGATTTCAAGGGAGAAAAGAAGAGGGCAGGTGATGGGTGGACCCAGAGCAATGAGTTCTTTTGAACATTTGGTAATTGCAAGCACAGGCCTATTGGAGATTTTTGTCAATGGCACTTCAGCAGGTGTTGAAATCTCTGTGATTCGCAAGCCATCTTCAAGGCCTGAGAACATTCCCCTGGCCAAGCTGAACACATACAATTCTTCTGACTCTACCAGTGGGGGGCCAAGTACAATCTCTCTTGCTCCTCCGAAATTATGCCAGCAAAATAGGGTCTTAGGTACATTTCTGATTAGGAGAGGTTCAGCAGATTTGGAGGTGGAAGTTGGGGAGGATAGTGGAGCGAGGGGAGAGGAGTTGGTGAACAGAGAATTTAAGAATAGGGAAGGGGAAGGCAACAAGGAAGAGGGAGACAACATAGAAGGAGGAGAGAGTTAGAAGGTAAGCACCGTCAAAAAGTTGCCTCATGGTGTTAAGGTAGGGGTGACTCTGGTTCTTCAGCTTCTGAAGTGGTCGTTGGAACTTGGAAGACGGGGTGTTGATTTGGATCGCAGAAGGAAGGATAATGATTGGGTTGAAAGTTGAAGGAAGGTTCAGTTACATCTCTATTTTCTGGCCCAACTGGTGTTGGGGACTCAATGAGAGCAGAAATCTTGGCTTTGATGGAGGATGTGAAAAGGGCTACAGAACTAAATATTAACAGGTTGATCATTGAAGAAGACTCAAAAGTGGTAATAGGATGGCTAGGGAAGGAAGATGATGGACTTTGGACATACAACAATGAATGAAGACAATTCAAGTGGCTAACTCAAGGTATGGAAGTGAGATTGCAGTGGGTTAAAAGATGTGCCAATTCATTTGCTGATGCACTTGCCAAACAAGGGGTGGGAAGAAATCATTTGCTTTGGGCTACATTGTAATTTTTCCCTTTGGGGGAGAGTTAAGAGAGTTTACCTCCCCCACTATTGTATTTGAATCTTATCTTTGTTCTCCTTTAATGAAATCCTTCAGTTATTGATCAAAAAAAATAAAATAAAATAATGATTGGGTTGAAAAGGATGATGACTCAACGATTCCAAAAACAAACCTAGAGCTTCAAGTAAGTTCGACATTGTCCATGTTACAAAGGTTTTTTTGAGATTGAGAGAGGATCTGGTAGGAGAAAGACCAACTAACAAATACAAAAGAATTTCTAAAAGAGAAGCAAAATCTAGAAATATTTGTCATGAGAACCCCCAAGTGGAGAAGCAATCTCTAGAGGTTGGAGATGGGACGAGTTTCATCTGGAAACCCCCAAGGTGATGAACTAAAGAAGGTTGACTCGGTAGAGAAGATGGCTTGCTTAGATAAAAATAAAAGCTTTGAATTTTCTTCCATTGTGGTGTCAGAGGAGGAGAAATAGAAGGGAAGTTTGGATTTGAAAAGGTTAGTTGATAGAGAAGTGGAAGTTGGAAGTCCCTGGGCTTATTCTTTATGGGAGGGGAGACTGGAGAGCTTTGCTAGGAAAGCTTTTGAAGCTTTTGAAAGGAAGAGGAAGGAAGAATATGCTGAAACTATATTTGGCTTACCAGTCATGTGATTAATTGCCCCAGATCCAATGACCCTAGGAGTTGAGGATGAAGTAGACACATGGAATGAAAAGGTATGGTTACCTGAGGTGGATAGTGGATACATGTGAGGTAGGAGTGAATCGAGTGATAGAGGTCTCTTCAAGTTGATTGAGAGTTCTACCATACTCTTCAAGCTGATTACGTAAGGCATTCAGCATTCCCTCCTTAGAACCTTGGAGATACTCTCCTGAAATGAGCCACCAAAGACAACATTAGCCGAACTAGACTTCTTCCCAGGTTGTTGTGATTGCTTCTTCTAGAAATCCAGAAAGTTCTTTGGCTTGCCAACAAGGTCCCAACAGGTCTCTTTGGTATGTCAAAACCTACCACAATGAGAACACCTCAATTTATCTTTGTAAACTTCTTCAATTTTGTTCACTATGTCACCACTCGGTAATAGAATTTAAACAAATTCCCTCGAGGTCTTTTGGTGTCCAGGGCAAGAGGAAGAAGGAGATTTGGGAGTGGGTGATTACGAAGCTCGTGAGACCAGAAGAATCGAGCATCTCCGAGCAGTTGGAGGCTGAAACAACTGCAGAGAAGTGTGTCTCCAAAGCACTCCCGTGGGTTTCTGAAGATAGAGATGCACAAGAAAATGTTCCCGCCAAGGAATTAGAAAAGTTCCAAATGGAGCAAAGGAGGATGATGGAGTGGTAGAAAGTGTTAAAATGAGTGGAAATCAAGATAAGGAAGAATTCCCAAAAAAGAATGCGAGTTTCACCTCATCAAACAGTAAGGGTCCCTCTTGTGACTTCAGTAGTAAAGATTTGGTCCAGGAATTGGGGGGAGTCACGAATGATGAGATTAATAAAAGGACGGGAGAAGAAGAAGTTTTGAGTTCTTTGGTTTCCATTGGAAAATTGGGGAGGGATATGGGGAGGGATATGGGGAGGAAGAGAGTTGAAGATGTGTCAAAGTTGACTAATCATGAAAACCCCAAGGCAGGGCAGCTGAGAAAAAAGAAAGGATCCAGCAATGGGCAGCTCGTTCATGTTACCAAGGTTTTTCATCGTCTCAAGGAAGGACTGGTCGGGGACAGTCAATGTGGCAGATTCAAGAGAAAATACAAAAGGAGAGGATGTAAGCTCACAGCTAGAAATCAGAGCTGTCTGACAAACAAAGGTGATGAAAACGGTTTAGATGTGGATTCAGATAAGAAGGCTCAGAACACTGATTTAAATTATCAAAGAGGGGAAGCACTAACAGGGGAAAAGGAGGATAAGTATAGGTTAAAGGATTATGAGAACAATCTGGAGGAAGAGAGAGAGAGAAGGAAGGAGGCTGAGGAGAAAAATAATGAAATTAGTGAGGGGTAAAAGGAAATAGGAAAGAATTAAACTGAAGAAACTCCTAAGATAAATATGATGGAAAGAGGAAAAGTCGGCATTGATCAACTAGTAGATAGACAGTTGGCAGTTGGGAAATCTCTTGGTCTTTTCTTTTTGGGGGGAGAAGCAGTGGTGAGGAAGGCAATCGAACAATTCGAACAGAATAGAAGGCAGGAAAATAATAAGAAGGCTGTAGTTGAGGAGGGGGTGGGAACTGGGAGGAAGGCAAAGGAGAGGAGATTGGCATCGTTGATGAAGAATTAAGTGTTTTCTGGTATGATGCAGGTGAAAGGGTGAGGATTGTGTATCTGTGGTTGTTTTGCTTTTGGTTCCCGGGCTTAGTTTGCATGCTCTTGCGGATATTGCAATTTTGGGTTGTCTTTATAATTCTTTTGGGGTGGTTGGTTTTTGTAAGATATTTCGAGGGGTGTTGTGTTGGGATTTGGGTGAAAAAGTCTCTCATAGGAAAGTGTTTGGGAGTTGTTGTTCCTTAGCTTTACCATCTAGAATGGAAGAGAGAGAGAGAGAGAAGAGAGGAGAGAATAGTAAAGAATATTTAACAAAAGTTGTCAGTGGCAGCGCCCACACTGATTTATATATTAGGGTGTTTAAAATAAAGAGGAGAAATTACAAGAGTACCTCTGATTACAACTTAATAGAAAAAGACACTAATAACAGTCCTAACAACACTATCCATTTAAACTTTTTTGAAGTCATTGTTGTTATCAGCCTTTTTAAACTCATTATTGTATATCTATAAATCATTTCCTTTGTTTAATAGTCACTTGATCACCAGTTTTGGATCTCTATCAATGATCAATTTATGCACAATCAGCTCCTTTGCTCTAGATAGTAGATACACCTTCCAAAGCTACCAACACTTCAGCCTTCAAGGAATCCCCAATGAAATCGGACCAGAGAACAAAGCCAGCACATGCACTATTTCATTCCAAAACACACCTCCAGCACCTGACGGTCCTGGGTTCCCTCTGTTGCTGCCATCAAAGTTGAGTTTAATGTACCCAACCTCCGGTGGAGTCCAAGAAGTACTAATCCTGGATTTCAAAACTGAAGTAAGAGCCACTTCCTTCCACTTCCTCATTATGCCATCTACTGAGTATTCAGAGCAACTCCATGGATTTCAGCCAATGAATCGCCCTGATTGTTATACATTCAATTACCACTTCTTTGAACCTCTCTTTCTCCTTAAAGATTGCTGTATTCCTTTCCTCGCAGTGCTTAGGTTACAACAGCTCTTAAGCTTCTCCACTTGACTCTACCTCTCTTCTTTGGCCAAGCAAATGAAGATGCAACAAAGATTTGGACCCACCCAGGTAATGTAAATTTAACCAAGTTACCCAAGCAAACATCATACCTGAACCTGAAGAAAGGAAGGATTGCACTAATGGCTTTCCAAGGAGACATCCTTGCTCCTTGTGCTTCTTGCAACAACTCCAGCATCCTAACCATTGTCCAATTTCCCATGTATACTAACTACCACTTTATGCCAAAATTTTTCCTTACCCAACGATAATCTCCACAACCACTTGCCCAACAGCACTAAATTCCTCAAAGGTGCTGTCAAATGGATGCAACAAAAACAAATGAAAGAGCTAAGAACCCTAGCTTCATAACTAAATGCAAGTTTAATATGGACACACAAATCAGCAAACATGATGGCTGGTGCCATGGAAAGACAAGGAGTGAACAGGGAAAAGTTGTATAGGGGTATATTGTAATAAGGAACTGCATGTGAGGGATGGGGGTGGGTACCAGCCTCATTAGGAGAATGTTAGGCATATTCTATGTATTCTCCATATTTCCAAGACCCAATGCACCCTGTAATATGCTTTTGCAAACCAACTCCCATCTAATCAAATGATCTTTTCCACCTTTCCCAGATCTCATAAAAAGTCCCTCATTATCTTTTCAATTTCTTTGCCCACGTTCTAAGGAATCTTAAACATTGATAAATAATAGACCAGAAGATTAGCCAAGGTAGACCATCAACATTATTCTTCCCCAATGATATATATAAATTCATTCATTCGATAAAGACTTTTTATAATGACAAATGACTTGAAATTCTATTAAAAGAAGACAAGGGAAAAGAAGAATTGTGCAACAATCAGAACCGCAAGAAGGGAAAAGACCTAAGGCTGCAAAGGGATCTAATTGAACCGGATATAAGGTAGATCTAAATTTGGTTCGTTTATATTCAGATTTGGATTGAATCTTATCCATCAGATTTATATCAAATACAAATTGAAATCAGATTGCAATCAAATATTGAATAGAATTAATAAAATAAACAAAGAATAACCAGAATATTATATATTATTAATAAAATGATTTTTTTATCAGCAACACAGAAAATATTAATTCACAAAGGAGATACAACAAGAAGTTGTAAACAACCAGAGAACCAAAGAAAAAAACAAAACTACCCCAAGATATTACAGTTGTGCTCAATACATAATCTGTCTTTGAACCCCTTGATTGGCTAAACCATCAGCCAAACAATTTGCAGATCTTCTAACCCAAACAAGTTGAATACTCATAGCTCTTGAGAGGCAAGCAAAAAAATAAATAAATTTTAACATGAACAAAAAATATTGAAAATAAATTTTATGAAACTTGAACCAATGACTCTTTACTAAAAATACAACATTCAAACCAACTTTACTAATAGATAGAATATAAACTTTAAGTATATGTAAGCATATACATTTAAATTGAATTGGATCAGATTAGGGTAGATCCATGTTCAATCCAATTATAAACAGATCAAATTTGATTCACCCTTAACTAAATCAAATTCGGATAAACAAATACCATTTGCATCCCTAAAAAGACTCCAAAAACAATTAAAAGAGATGAGCCAAGAGACAATAATACCCCAGAAATGCCTCAGAAAATGCTCCCCTACCATGGAGCCGCATTTCCATGAAAACAATCTCTTGCATACAGCTTGAATATAAGAAAATACCACATTTCCCATCTCAAAACTAAGAGTAGAAATGTCAATATGACTTATCTATCTATTGGTTGGCAAACTCATCACCAGCTAGGTTATGTGTCTTCCAGAATTTGAGCAATCTAGTCCTTCAGACTTTGCTGACAATTTTTGGGATACCTTAGAAATTCAAAGTTGTAATATGAATCTGTTAAGTCTGAACTGAAGCTCTTGATGCATGTTTTGCTTTGAGTTAGGTGTCATCTTGATACCTGAACAGCTTGTATCTGTTTTTTCTTATTAATAAAATTTTATATTTTACTCTTCAAAAAAAAAAGTTCAAAAGTGTAGTAGTGTTTGCAATGAGACTGTAACATGAGTTATAGGACACTCACCTTAACCCATCACATCCTCTCTGAAGTAGTAGATTGAGAAGCCAAATCATCACATGTCACAGGTTTGTGCAACTGCACTCATGCAGAGAAAGGACACTAATTAAAGTAGAAGAGGCACACCCTACAATGTAGCAAATTGTGAATTCAAGGTTGTCCATCAGAAAACATCAAATTAGGTCAATTCATCAAAACATAGCATCAAGTTAGGAGAGGCACGCCTAGTCGCCTATGTTAAGGCAAGGCACACCCCACAAAATGAGTGTCACCTCTAAGCCTATGTAAGCACACAAGGCACACCTTTTAGAACATTAGGTAAGATGACTTTTCTTTATATTTAAGTTTTTAGCTTATCTATTCTAATTTTTTGAAAAAAGAATATAGAAAAAGAGAAATAATTTTCCATTTATGATACAATTCACATTTGATTCAACATAGCATTTCTTACAATTTATAATACAATTATGATTTTCAGAACATGTAAACACTTTGTACTTTGTGACATAGGACAACAATTTTTTTATAAGTACATAGGGCAACAATTTTGTTTTTTGATAAGTACATAGGACAACATATTTTTGTTAAGTACAAAGGGCAACAAAACTTACTGCATTTGCAACCGCAAACCAGTGAAAGCAACGCATAAAAGCATCATTGCCTGAAGGAAGACTGTCATGATTCCAATATTTGATGTTTTGAAACTTTGCAGCCACCTTCCAACAGTTCCCTTCATGGGCTTCGGAAGTATTGCTCTTCTCTGGATTCTTCTTCTTTCCTAAAACATAGCCTAGAAGCGAGAAGCAAATAGGAAGAAAAAATAAATCAGATCAGCATAAGTTCCCATAAATACATTAAGGATTCTGATGAAATTATAGGTCATATAGCAGCACAGACAAGGAAAAAAAATTCTACAAGTAAGTTCTCATATGCAGGTAATAACACGTAGGGGTGTTCACAGGTCGGGTTGGGTCGGTTTCTTGGGATTTTCCCAACTGACCCGACCTGGTCGGGTTAGCTAAGGTGGGAACCAAAACCGACCCACTGACAGGCCAAACCAACTTGGTCGGTTTGAGTCGGGTTGGGTCGGTTTCGGTTTTGCTCCTGTACAAAGCCAAATAAAATCTGAATTAGTTGATAATTTGATATTCAAGAGTCCAACATAAATCTAAATTTAATTCAGGTAAAGAATAAAATCAATAAATTCTTCATGTAAAAACAAGTGTCAATAATGGGCCTTCTAGAGTAAAAAACTAGGTAAATCTAGGAAGGTAAATCAATAAAATAAAAATTTAGAAACCTTCTAAATTCTAATCTAGGTAAAAAACTAAAAAAGGATACCTAATTGAATTCTAATTGTAATTGCCTAATGGGCCTTCTAGAGTTCTAGTTCTAATAGAAGTCTAAAAATAGAAGACTATTAGGAATTAGGAAACTGCTCAAACTAGGAAGTAGGAACTACCAAACTAGTAGAATACTAGTTCGGGTCGGGTCGGGTTGGTTTCGGTTTTCACGCAAGAAAACCGAAACTGACCCGAGATTTCGGTTTATGTATGTGCCCAACCCAAAACCGACCGGTACGGATGAAAACCCGGCTGACTCGGGTTGGGTCGGTCCTGGTTGGTCGGTTTGGTCGGTTTGGTCGGGTTGGGCATTCTTATGAACAGCCCTAATAACACGTCAGACAAATAAAACAAGCCATGTTCTGAAACCTTAAACACAACTCAAATAAAACTAGATTAACATGACTTTAAGGATGGACCATTTATGATAAACAAAGTTACTAAATCAAGCCCAGAACCAGAAAAATACTACAAAAGATCCAAAATACTTCTAAGCTGATTACAGGACCATCATGATACCCATATCAATGGTTCATTATAGAAAGAGGAACAGTACTTTTCCACTACACTGTTACACAAGCAGCATGAAGATTGAGGATGTGGAAAACATCTACAAAGGCAGTGATACATATTAGCCTTGAATCTTCTTGTTCTGCATATGATACAGTTATAAGTTATCTTATTATACCATTTAAATGCATGTATGAAGGAGTTGGGAAGGGAGTTTTCCCAAGAGATATTGAGGATGAGTTGTTAGGATTGGGAGCCTATAGTGGATGCATTTTCCATTGATTTTTATGACAATTGCTTGAATACTGGTAAGGATATATCTATGGTGTACAGGAGAATCTGATAGAAAGGCCTACTTAGTCCAGATTTCCAAATTATCAATCATTCTTGTAATGTCTCAGAAAGGTTGGAGGCACACATACATTTAGTAACTTTTTAGTTTCGGTTACAGTGCATTCTAGATAAAATTTCACTACTCTACAAAAGGAAGTGGCCAACCTCTTTGTCTTGACTTTCCAAAGCACTTAGGCTAAGGGTGACAAAACTTTTGGATGGTGTTCTAGTGGCCAATAAGTGCATCAACTCTAAATTTAAGTTGTTTATTTTCTGTCTATGAATAATTGGTACAGAAAAGTCATATGGGTGTACCAATGGGGGAATTCATTGGTCTCAACATGATCCCCGACCCCAAATGCCTCATAAGTAATTCACGTGTTTCTATCAACTAGAAACATGTATCAACCATAACGAAAAAGGTAGCCTTAGCATTAAACTTTACTAGGTTTGAGCAACAGATTAAAATCAAGCGGAGTCTAATGAAGATAATCTCTGACTTTCTCGATGAATTTAACAGACACAATGTGTACCTAAAAGATAAACAGAAAAACTATAAATAGCAAAAGAAAAACCAATGATTGATGAATCTATGCAACAGCTTTTACAATCTATCTTCTAGTAGTAATTTTGCATTGCCAAAACCAACTGGATTTTTTTATTTTTATTTTTTTAACTGGATTTTTTATTGGTCCTAAAACCAACTAGATTCAAAAAGTGTAAATAAGAAATGAAAAAGAGAAGAAAACAAAAGAAAAAGAAAAAGAAAAAGAAAAAGAAAAGAGTGACGAATTACATACCACAGTAGCCTTCTGGGAGGGGAATCGTAGCACCCTGCAACTTCCTTCCTCTGAAACAGGCTTCCTCCACAGCTAAACCTTCGACCTCAACACCTAACCAGCAAAATAAAATTAAATGATGAGGCCTGGCGAATTATCGGAAGCTGAGAAAACCCAAAAATTGATGAGGTTGAGGGAAGAAGAAAACAAGGAAGCTGAAACTTGCCTGTTTTATGGGGTTTGAAGTACTGAGAAACAGGGCAGGGGCCGTCATGTTTGATGCAGCAGGGAAGCTGATGAACCTGACCAGTCAGATCCACCACTGACTCGGAAGAGCGAAGATCAATGCTTCCTAGGATTCCGTTCTTTGGTTTGTCGCTCAACCCTCTTTCACTCTCTACCTCCATTGCTTGGACGTGCACAAGGAAGGATCGTAACCCTAATTTTTCAGTTCATAACAGTTTTAGCTCTGATTTTGATTATGATCTCATTTCCCGCCCTAAATTAAAAATACGTAACAAGGTGAGCAATTCCCTTTATTTCGGTTCAGTTAAACCGAAATTAAAAATACGAAACGAAACCGAATTAAAAGAAAATCGAAATAATTGAAAAAAGTTTACGTTCGGTTTTTGAATATATAAATATATATATATATATTAAAATTGGTCTTGTCCATATTAGTATGTCTCTCTTTGAGAGAATTTATTTATCTATTTTTCTTTTTTTTTGAATTTTTTTATTTTTTAATTTTATGTCATTTTTGAAACAACTAATAGATACACTTAAATAATCTCTTCTCCTAAAATTTCCCCTAAACTACCTTCCCTACTATCCCTCACTTTCTTTAAAATTATCTCTAATTCCTATTTATCTTCTAAATTATCTCTAATTCTTATTTATTTCTAAAATTATCTCTAATTCCCATTTATCCTCTCCCCTACTTTTTATCTATATCTATCTAAAGAAAGTTTGGATTAAAAAATTTAAGAATTATTCAAATATTCTAACAAAATTATAAAATAACTTTAAAATATTTATTAAAAACACAAAAAAAACAATTTTATTTTTTACAAAATATATTACAAAATTATGTACTAAAAATTTAAATTATATTTTTCTGGATTATCAATTTAAATGTTTTTCAAATATTTAATAATATGTAATAGTTTTAAATAAACAAAATTCAAATAACAAAAAATTTTAAATATTTAAATAACTAAATATTTATCATAACTAGATTTTAAATTTAAAATAAAAAAATTATGTAATAAATTTAAAAAAATTATTCAAAGTAGAAAAATAATTATAACATAATATTTAAATTAATAATAATTTAATATATTACAAAATTAATAATGAAATTATGTAATAATAGTATAAATTATGATTTTATGGATAATTAAATTCAATAAATAATTAATAATTTAAATATTTTACATATTATTTAAGTATATGAATAAGTAAATATTTTAAATAACAAAATATTTAACATAACTAGATTTTAAATAGTTAAAATAAAGAAATTATGTAATAAATTTAAAAAAATCTAAAAAGTAGAAAAATAATTATAACATAATATTGAAATTAATAATAATTTAATATTTTTACATAATATTGTAAATAATTAATTTCACTTATATCAAGTAATAATTTGAGAAAATAACTTTCAAAAATAATATTTATTAATAATAATTTTAAACTCTCAATTTGTATTTATTATATAATTATATATACTAAAATTAATATTTATTGTCTTTTGCAATAAATGTATTTTTAATGATCATGTATAAATTTATTTTGTTTTGTTATTTTATAGAAAATTTTTAATAATTATTGGAGATTAAATTACTACAATTGAAATTTTTAAATGTAATTTATTGTACTTATTGTATTTATGGTATTTTTGTTATAAGTTATTGATTAATATGTAGTAGAGATTGTACTATTTATTGACTAAGTTAATATATTTTTAGTACTTATTGTATTTTTTGTAATTTCTGTAATTATTATATATGTTATTATCAATATATTTTCAATAATTGAGTATTTTTGCTATAAATTTTCAATAATTATTGGAGATTAAACTATTGTTATTTATTAGAGATAAGACTATTAATTTAGCTATAATTATGAGTGTTCATGAGTTGGTTCAGTTTGGTCGTAGGTTATTTGGCCAACCAAATTGACCTAGTCAGGTTAGGGAGTTGATCAACTGAAACTGACTAACCTTATGTGAAAACCGACCCACTCAAGTTGTATTGGTTTGGGTCAATATTTTGGTTTCGTCAATATGTTCAAAAGATTTAAACTTATAAATTTAATTTAATTTTAAAATTATAGTGTAATTGTTAAATAATAGATTTAAAAATTAGATTTACGATATAAAAACATATTAGACTAAGAAATATGGAAAAATTCCCACTTTCCATATTAAAAATTATATTTAAAACATAAAATATTAATATATATCCATGGTTAGGTCGTTCAATTTTGGTCAATTTACAAATGACCAAAGTGAAACTAATACAACTTGGTCGAATTGGGAAATTTTTGAACCAAAGCCAACCTAAAATACTAGAAAACTGACCAACTTAGGTTGAGTTAATCAGGTTGGTTGGTTTCATTAGTTTGATTAATAAACCTAACTGAAGTTAATTATTGTATTATAAAAATTTTATTAAAAGTAGTATATAAAATATGAATAATTATTAATTATTTAAAAGTTGAAAATATAACACAATAGTATACTCTTATGTGTTTCTATTAGGGTCATTTAATAGAACACACTTTTAGGGATGGTAATTTTCCCCATCCCTGACGGCGACCCGACTTCCCGACCTGATGAGGCTGAGAATGGGGATTATTTTGGTAGGGCAGGGGCAGGGACGGGGTTGGGATGGGGATCAGTTCCCGCCCCACCTCGACCTTGATTATATAAAACCCTAATGGCATTCCCTTGATAACCAACATAAAGACGAGGATTCCCTTTCCTAATAAAAATCAAACCCTTTTGGGGATCCTTCCCCTAAAAGTCTTAGGATCCTCCTTATAAAAGGAGGAATAAAGTACAACCATGACACTCATTATTTCCATTGCTACCCCAATCTCCTAAAACTCCTGAGCAGTCAAAGTGTATTCATTATCTCCCTTTGCAATAGGAATGGCAACGGGGCAAGGATCATATTCCCCGTCCCCGACCCCGACTCTGAATTTAACCCCCACACCCGTCCTCAATCCCTGTCAAGGATAAAATTTGTCCTCCAGCCCTGATCCCTAACGGGGATGGGTTCCTCGTGGGACCCGAATCCCCAAAATCTTTTTAGATAACAACATTTTGTTTGAAAAATAAATAAAAAATTTTAATTATAAATAACGCTTTAAATATGTTTTGATATATAGAAATAATATATAATATAAAAAACATTTAATCCCCTCCGTTGTCCCTACCCTACCAAAACAATCCCCATGGGGTCAGGGAAGTCAGATCCCCATCGGGAATAGGGAAAATTGCCATCCCTACTTTGCCACCCTGATCCTAATAGTTCTTCGTCCTTCAAGGAGACCATCCCCTCCTAGCCTACCACCCCACTTACGGTATCATCTAACATTATAGTTCTTTATCCTTCAAGGACCCCCTTGTACTATGGGATTTGTGACAAAGACCCCCAACACTTTTTTTTTCATTAAAGACCCCCCTCCATCAGTGCTCCATCCGTTATCTTAACGGAAAATTCTATTTCCGTTGTTAATGCAAAAGTAAAACCCAAAACTGCCCTTCCATTTTTTGGACAATTTTACCCTTATTTCCATTATTTACCTTATGGTTGAAGGCCCATTTTAGTTTCTACCGCAGTGGTTCTGTTTCTCCTGATGCATAAGGGAACTTCTTCACACGCTGGAGCTCGAGTAGTAAAGTAACCTAGGCAAGGGAGCAACTGTATCAACATCTCCTACTATTTCAGTGCGCCTCCATCTTCTCATAAGTTCATGTTTAGTAGGGTTTATGTTAGGGATTTTTTTTAGTGTTCTTGGTTTTGGTGTCTAATATGTACATGTGGATTCATTTATTCATTTTCATCGGCCTGCAAACTATAGATGCAAGAAATGCCTAAGCACTGGACATTAAAAGATAATGTTTGAGACAGCCTATTCATTCTCCAATAGTTGCATAAAATGTCTTAGCACTGGACATTAGTATATGGAAGTTTGTATTAAGCTTCTAATTTATTTATGGATGCATCTATTCATTTTCCAATATCTTTATTGTAATTTCTTCATTTTATGTTACAAAAATGTCTAAGCACTCAACATTCACACTTGAGCCACCAAACAATCTTAAGTTTGAAACAAAGGTCTGCGACTATGGGAAAAAATGTGTCATTAGGGTGTCCGAGACAGCCTCCAACCCTCAGAAGTTCTTTTATGCCTGCCCATGAAAAGTTGTGAGTGCAATGTGCCTTCTCTTAGTTGGGATGATTGCAAATTGTTGGTAATTGTATGTAGTGAAAACAACCAAATGTGAAACCATGTGATTTCTTCAAATGGGTCGCCCCAATCAATCATTAGGATGAAGTCACCTCTGATAGACACATGGCCCATACAAATATCACGTAACCTGAACCTTTGACGTATGGTTGGAAGATCTACATCAACAGATAGTTGTTTAGTCAGTTCTTTTTGTTGCATAAGAGTCGGTCAAAGAAGTTAGCTTGCTAGCCCATTGCCATAGGAATCAGTCAGTCTGTTAAGAGAGTTAGTTTGTTAGTCTGCTGCACAAGAATAGGTCAATTTGTTAAAGAGGTTAGCTTGTTAGACTATGGCATAGGAATCGGTTAGTTAGTTAGAAAGGATACTCCCATAATTAGGGGCTAGTAGTTTAGTTGTTGATTGTTAGCTAGTCTTAAGCATGTGTTAGCTGGTCTTAAGCATAAGAATGAGTCAAATAAGTTATTTGTTATTTCTGTTAAGTTGTTAGTATGAGAAGGCATAGGGATCGACCATGTAGTTAGAAGGCTAATCCCTTACTTTGAGGATATCTCAGTAGTAGGAAGTTAAGAAGTTTTTGTATTTAAACACCACCCCACCACATGGATGGGGCAGCTGAAAGTTAATACTCTTGTGGTCTTATTCTCACCCTAAGTAGAATACTCTATCTCTCTCTAGCTTTGACTAGGACCTATGAGAGAGATAGAGTATTCTGCTTAGGGTGAGAATAAGAGCACAAGAGTTTATTAACTTTCAATTGCCCCATCCATGTGGTGGGGTGGTGTTTAAATACAAAAACTTCTTAACTTTATACCACTGAGATATCCTCAAAGTAAGGGATTAGCCTTCTAACTACATGGTCGATCCCTATGCCTTCTCATACTAACAACTTAACAGAAATAACAAATAACTTATTTGACTCATTCTTATGCTTAAGACCAGCTAACACATGCTTAAGACTAGCTAACAATCAACAACTAAACTAGCCCCCTAATTATGGGATTATCCTTTCTAACTAACTGACAGATTCCTATGCCATAGTCTAACAAGCTAACATCTTTAACAAATTGACCTATTCTTGTGCAGCAGACTAACAAACTAACTCTCTTAATAGACTGACCGATTCCTATGGCAATGGGCTAGCAAGCTAACTTCTTTGACCGACTCTTATGCAACAAAAAGAACTGACTAAACAACTATCTGCTAATGTAGATCTTCCAACCATACGCCGAAGGTTCAGGTTACGTGATATTTGTATGGGCCATGCGTCTATCATTGCCCCCGTCTTTCAGAGGGACCTTGTCCTCAAGGTCCAATTTGATGTATTTGTTCCATAGCTCGTCGAAGGTTGGTGTGAGCTCCCTCTTCATCATCTGTCTCACTTTCGTCATAATTTCCTTCAAGCAACAGCAACTGCGGTTCTTTGCATTTGTGCCCTGGTACAAATTTCTCATCGCAATTAAAACAAAGGCCTTGAGCACGCCTCCTTTGAATCTCAGTCCACGTGAGTCATTTTATTGGTGAAGCAGACTTCAGTTTCATTGGAGAAGAGTCGATAGTGGTCCTATTGAATGGACATGTAGCCTTCTCTTGACGGTTTAGCTGCTCATCTCGCATCCTAGCCAAACTGATGGTTTCTTCAAGGATCTCGGTTTGAACATCCGAATTCCATCGGCTATGTCCGTTTTGAGACCTCCCATGAACGTGCCCACCAACGCCTTTTGTGTCCATCCATGCACCCTATTGTCCAATCTTTCGAACTCCTTCTGGTATTCCCACAGAGACCCCGTTTGTCGTATTTTTGATAACGACTCATCGAAGTCTTCACAGTCAATTGGGCCGAAACGAGCCCAAAGCTCATCTACAAAAATCTTCCATGTTACCTCCTTCCGGTCTTCGTGATACGCCCGACGTAACCATTTCCACCATTGGTTTGCCTCTTCTTCCAAATGGAATGAGGCGAGCGAGACTTTCTGTGGTTCGTTGGTGTGCTGGTATTCGAAGAATTGATCAACACGGGCGAACCATTCGGTTGGGTCATCACCGGAATACTTGGAAAACTTGAGCTTGGCTAGTTTTGAGGAAAACATGGGTCGGCCTCCTTCTGAGTTGTCACGAGAAGGTCCAGAGGAAGATTGTCCGCTGCGTCCATTAGCGTGGCTCAGAGATGGTTCCTGCCGGGTCAACAATGCTTCGGACATCCTACTAATGGCTGCCTTGAGTTGGTGTAATTTATCATTAACCCCTAACTTGAGCCTTCTGAAACTTGCTTGGAGTCATCCAAGCCCAACTTCCAAACTCTCAATTCTTTCTTTGTTAGTTGCCATGGTGCTTAGCTCTGATACCAATGATAGGTCCCAGTCAAAGCTAGAGAGAGATAGAGTATTCTACTTAGGATGAGAATAAGACCACAAGAGTTTATTAACTTTCAGCTGCCCCATCTATGTGGTGGGGTGGTGTTTAAATACAAAAACTTCTTAACTTCCTACCATTGAGATAGCCTCAAAGTATGGGATTAACCTTCTAACTACATGGCCGATCTCTATGCCTTTTCATACTAACAACTTAACAGAAATAACAAATAACTTATTTGACTCATTCTTATGCTTAAGACCAGCTAACACATGCTTAAGACTAGCTAACAATCAACAACTAAACTAGCCCCTAATTATGGAATTATCCTTTTTAACTAACTGATTCCTATGCCATAGTCTAACAAGCTAACCTCTTTAACAAATTGACCTATTCTTGTGCAGCAGACTAACAAACTAACTCTCTTAACAGACTGACCGATTCCTATGGCAATGGGCTAGCAAGCTAACTTCTTTGACCGACTCTTATGCAACAAAAAGAACTGACTGAACAACTATCTGCTGATGTAGATCTTCCAACCATACGTCTATCAAGCTCACACATGTACCATGACAATGGTCAAGGAGTTCGTTTAAGGGAGGTGGAGAGGTCTGTAGCCGGGATAGGTTGTCGGGTGAAGGCTTTGGAAAGCAAGTCTAAGTAGATGTTAATTGAAGGCATGGGGGATGATGCGCCTGTTTAAACTGATAATCCTCTTCGGATTCATTATACTTTATGTTTAAAAAGTAGGGTGACATGGGAGAAGGACTAATGGGGCTCTGTCTTTTTTGATGTTCATATTTTAAGGCAATGGGTGCCAATGAACTATGCATGATAGGCGTTTGTATGTATGTTTTGCAAGAAACCTAATACCCCATATTACCTGAATTTGTAGGATTTTTAAGATTTGGCTATGATGTTGGTACATATATTACTCATGGCTTTATTAGTAGGTGGTGTGTTGGATTTGCATGTTAGAGCTTAATTGGGTTGACAAATGTGCTATGGTCTTGTTTATCGTGTTGTGTGTGATGTGTTGATATGGATTGTGCATGGAAGGGGTATTTGAGACCTTATTAGTGTGCTTCCTAGTATTGGGACCTTATCGTGGATTTAGTAGATAAAGCCAATAGTAGACAACATGATTACACGATGTTTGATGTCCTTATAAATGTTTGATAGGTCATTATCAACTTCATTAATAACTATTTTTATTCCTTGTTCAAGTGTAAATGTTGATTAAACAAAACAAGTTTTTTAAACTAGTGATGTCCTAATACTCTCCCTAGGTCCCTTTCCCTTTCTCGAGGTCCTGATGACAATGACACAATCCCTAGAGGTGCCAACACTCGCTCACAAGAGTCAAGCAAATGCAAGGAAATCCAAACTAACGCAAGCTCACTCATTATTAGTACATGCCATTGCAGCATATTATATCCTTAACCCAATGAAGAGTTAATGCTAGGGGTGCTGATGGTTCGATTAATCAAACCGTTATTACTGGTTTTTAGAAAACCGGTAACCAAAACTGAATCGAAGCCAATCAATTAACCGGTTGATCAGTTCATTTAACTGTCGGTTTTTTAATTTTTACAAAATATATTATAAAAATATAATAAAAAATTATAAATATATAAAATATTATATTTTAAATAATAAATAATATATCATATATTATAAATATATATTTATATATAATACATATTTATTCATTTATAATATATAAAAATATATAAAATATATATAATATACAAATATATATATATATATATATAAATATATAAAAATATATGTATACCGGTCGGTTCGGTTAACCGCCGATTTTCTATATTGGTTAACTGAAACCAAATCGGTACCTTTGGTTTTTTTAAAAAACACCAAACCAAAATCGAGCCGATTGATTCGATTAACCGATATTTTGGTTTGGTTTCGGCCAGTTTTTCGGTCAGTTTGGTTTTTCAGTTTTTTTTTTTTTCTCACCCCTAGTTAATGCAAGCTATATATCCTTAACCAAATGAAGAGTTAATACAAGGTATATATCCTTAACCCAATGAATAGTTAATGCAAGCTACATATTCGATCCTTAACCTAATGGAAAGATAATCCAAGTTATATCCAAAATATGTTACACCATAATAATTGTGATGAACATCAACACATTGTACCTATTTTACACCCCCATTACAAGTATTTATATTGTTAATCCAAGCAAAAAAACCTGTAAAGTACCATAAATTAAATAATTTTCTCTTTCAACAAGGAAAACCCACCAAAAAAATGGGATCTTTGGTTTGGTTTAACTGAATTCAACATACTTGTGACGGTGGTTTCACCCTTCCCCTCCCCCCAACAGGCATCTTCATCATCCGTTCCTGACTTGCCTACAACATACACAACACAACTGGGTTGTTAGATTCACCAACAAATGACAATTTCATTGTGTCACCTAACCAACAATACTTGGGTGTTAATATTTGATGTCCCGGACAATATAATTGAAATTCTGCCCCCACTCAATCCATGTTCATTGGTGTTTAACTAAGTTGCCTACATATAAGAATATGAGTCACAAGCTATTGAGTTAGTGGATCAAGATTAAACACACATGTTTACTTGTGATTGATATTCTAAGGGAAGATGTTACTTGTACAAGTGTGCGTTGGTTTGGTGACGACCCTGTTAGTGTCCCACCTCTACGTATTCCTCTTCCTCTATTATATACAATTGTATTTTGACCAACATGATGTGCTCCACCACCTCTACCCATTCCTATTCCTCTACCATATGTACTTGTATTTTGACCTTGACCAACTAGATGTGTAAACTCAACTATACCCATTCCTATTCCCCCACCATGCATACCTCCATTTTGACCAACCTTTGTGCTCCACCATCCCTAACCATGCATCTTCCCCCACCTAGTGTACTTGTCTATTGACCAACCTGATGTGCTCCAACATCCCTACCCCTACCCATCTCGATTCCATTTGTTGGGATATTTTGATTGGCCTATGCAAAACAAATATTGTTTAATTAGTTTGTGCCAAGAAATATCAAAACAAACCATACCAAGGACTCCATTTACTTTTGAGGGAATGTGTTGTGCTTGAGACTGTACTTGTAGTTGCATACCCCTATCCATACTATACCATGAAGAAGTAGATTGACAAACTTGTTCTGAAGAAAAATTTGTTAAAGAACCTGTTGTGCCCGGTTCACACCCATGCCCGGTGCCCCTACCCATTGCTAGCACATTGTTACTTGATTGTCTGGTCTATACATACAACAAAGAAAAAAAACATTTCAACAAAACATAAGATTTGATTAGAAAACAACTGAACAAATGAACTTAATAAAATAAGTGTACTTCTCTAAATGAATAAATGTATGCATAAGGACTTAGAAAAAATGTTAGAAGACACCAAATAAAGAATAGAAATCATAATGAAAGAAGGAAACTTCAACAAAACATAAAAATACCTATGACATGGTTTACCTGGTGTTGATTATTATTGGCATGATTGCTACCTCTTCCCTGGCCCTTGCATCTTCATTGATTGTGCCCTTCAACCCTACAAATCGTACACCTCTCATCTTCCTAAACCTCCTAGACACATGACCCCTAGAAGTGACTTCATCTAGTCCCTTCCTCCTGGCTCTTTTGGCCTACTAGGTTGCTTTCTAAAGGGTGGTGACTTGATTGGAATACCTTCTCCTTGGACATTGTGATTCATTGGGCATTGGCAACACATAATGACTGTATGGCTTTAAACATCTATCATTTTTGTACAATGGGTTAACATAGTCATATATGTTTCCTTGCTGTGATTGAATGCATGCAATTGCATGACAGCATGCCCTGTTAGTGCCCATACTCGACAACTACAAGTCTTGGCCTGCAAATTCACAACAACTCTTCTTCTTGAATGTTCAATTTCAAAATTCCCATTACCCTCATACACAAAGAAGCAATTCCTGGTTTGTGCTTGAGCAATGTTCAATTTCTTCTAGACATTAGGACATACTAGCCCCTTGCCCTTCCTCAGCTTATCCTATCTTTTTTTTTTTTGATAATTCATCAGCTTATCTTATCTTGACTACACCAATTTCATCATTTTCCTTCTAATGGTATCAACAAGAGTGAATGTGGGCATATCTTTGCAATCTAAAATTCATTTGTTGAATGACTCCGAAAAATTGTTGCAGATATCATCACTCCTAGCCCTAGGTCCAAAAGTAGATATGGACCATAGGTTAGAAGACACAACCCTTAACCAGTCATAGGCATCACTGTTTAGGCTTTTCAACTTATCCATATGCCACTGAAACTCGGGGGTAGTATATGCCATTGCAGCAACCCAAAGACAACCCCTAATGTCCTTTCCCTTGAACCAAGTAATGAAGTTAGCATACATGTGCCTAACACAGAACCTGTGATCATCTCCTGACATTAGAGTCTAAAAACACTCCACCAGCCCCAACAAGGAAAAGAAAGTGGAGATTTACTTAGTATTTTGATATGGTAATTGGTAATAAATGCATTTCAATATAAATATACAGATATGGTATTACATATACCTTTTGCTTGTGAGATATGTTAGTCCAATCACACTCATCTAGACTTCTAATGCAATCAATTAATAACCTCAAAAATAAGATCCTAGCATCCTTCACCTTAGCCTCCGCAATAGCAAAATGCTATTGGGAAAATACCATTGTTACCAATAGCATGTAATATCTGCCTTGAATGGGGTTCATTCAAATGAGACCTATCCAACCCTATGATAGAGTGACATCCATCCTTGAAACCATTCCTCATTGCAACTAAAGAAACAAAGAGTCTCTGGAACTCCCCTATACACCCTTCACCTGTACAATCCTTATGAAACCCGATCTTCATCACACTCCTAGGATTTGTCTACAAGATGACTTCAAAATAATCTGTCAACCTACTGTATTGCTCAATATGCACACCTTCAATGTCAACAACTGCCCTCCTCTTTGCACGGTATGCTCTAGACTTAAAAACTCCAACACTATATTGTTGGAGGGTTTCATTTTGCAAAGCATTAGCCTTCCAGTTTGGGTCATCCCTAAACTTATCCTTGTACCTATCTGCCAACTAAGTAAATGTGGCCCTTGTGTTTGCATACACCTGCTCACATGTGTGATTACACCTGAATGACTTTATTTGGAAACCTTGTCCATGAAGCATGGACACACTAATCACACTTATTCTTTTTACAAATAGTTGTAGCCCTAGTACCCTCATTCTTTACTACCTGAAGTCAAACCCATTCAAAATTGTATAATTAACCAGTGCCTTCCTGAATGTTGTTGAATTGGAGAACACCATGCCCACAACCAACTGTGGGTTCTCCATCTGTCTCTCAACAAAAGATTCAAACTTGGGCCTCTCATCTTCATCAGACCCATGCAAACTATGCAAATCATCAGGTTGTTCATAATCAAACAATACTTTTGACCTAACAACAGGGTCTTCACAACTTTTGACATCTGCACTCCTAGCTTCATCATCAACACACCCAACCTCATCACCAACACACCCAGTCTCATCATTAGCACACTCTTCTTCACCATATTTAGCCTCAATATTATCTTCATCTTCGGTTTCTAATTCAAACTCAGGGTCACTCTACATCAGTCCCATAGTCTGGATTAGACTCATTGCCAAAGAAGAAAGCATCGTCACCACCATACTCCAATCCATCCACATGGTCAAGTTCAATTGGTAGTGGTTCATGTTTGTTTGAACCAACTGGTAACTTCTCAACTATCTAGAGAGAGAGGAGTGGGATAGTAAGTTTGTGATACAAGCCAAGGAAAAGGTTAATGATTGGAGGAGGGTAGCTGACTTACTGGCAACCAGGTTGAAGTTGAAGAGTGACTTCATAGTAACCCCCTTCGATAACTGTAAAGCCATCCTATATCCATTAGAGAATGATTTGGAAATATTAGCTATCAATGTTCAGGCTGAGTTCGGATTATTCACAGTCTTCAAATGGAATCCAACATCCAACTCCAAGGATTTTTTTGTTGAAGATTGTGTGGTGGTGCGTGTAATAGGCTTGCCATTCCATCTATGGAAACAAGAAATAGCAGAGTCTATAGCTGTGTTGTGTGGAGGAATCTTGAAAGGTGCTATCTTGGGCGATCTCTATTTAGTAGCAATCCTGCTAAGTGGTGTGAAGCCAGAAGAAATTCCACAAAAGGTAGAGGTATGAACAGAGGGGAGCTTTGTCTCTGTGTGGTTAGCTTCCTCCATTGAAGTAGGGCTGTAGAAGGAGACTCAGTTGGTAGGAGGGGAGAAGGAGGAAGAAGAAGCACTACGTGGACTAGTGAGATTGGGTAATTCAAATGGGAAGGGATGTTTCACTAAAAAGGGCCAACATATTCTGGGAAGCCAAAAAGCTTTGGGGCAGTTGAAAGGTCAAACTTGGAGAAAGCAAGAAGAGGGTATGACAAATGGCAGATCCTTTGCACAGGTGGTGTCAGGGGAAAAAGACAAAAAGCTTCTACTATCGAAAGGGAGAAGGTTGAACCAGCAATCTCAGACAGGGAAGGTTGTTGGTTCAACCATTAAAACAGGGGGGCGTGACTCTTTAAGTGGTCACGTGGGACGAAAAGAAGGGCCCAATCGAGTGGATCCCTATTATGGTGGGCCGGAGAAGGACTTAAAGTTGGGCTCCTATAGTCTTGAGCCCAAGGCCCATTATAAGACAGATAGGCCGAGGGACTTGTTAAGTAAGCACGTGACTGGGAGGAGGGATGAGCTGATAGACGAGATAAAGCGTCTATCTTCTTCAACCCCGAACCCTTCCTCTCGACCGAACAGTTCAGGTGCAAAAAAGTCTCAAGACTCGCAGTCTCGAGGCTCTCTACAGTGGGTCTCATCCAACCTGGTGAACTGTCTTTCACCAGATAGGCACAACCCGAGATACATGAAGCCTAGTGATGAGAACAGAACAGGGTTTGAAGATTGGTTGAGTGAACAAAATAGTAACGATGATTCTGATAGTGACGAAACGCTAAGTCTGGGAAGTTTGTCTCCGAAAAGCAACAATGATCTTCTTGAAACTGAAAGTTTGCATACAGAGTTGTTCTTAGAGGAAGAGACCGAAGAGGCAGGTGGCGGGAAGACTAGGAATGGTGAAGAAATTGGTTCTAAAGCTGTGAAAACTCCTCCTCCCTTCGTCAAGGGAGCTGATCCTGAGTCTAATGAATTACAGGATGTTGGTGGAGAGGGACAAGAATCGGCCGTGAGGATGGATGCGGGTATTCTGGTGTCGGAAACACAGAGAAAGGTTTTCCAAGTGGGTAGGTCATTAGGAAGTGATTCTTTCACCATGTCTACTTCCCAACCTTGTCCAAAAAGGGGAAAGGCCTTAAAACCATGTGCCGCCTGTCAGCAAATCATTTTTAGTGATTCTAGTCCTACCCCCATTCTATCAGGTATGGGTGTCAATTCTATTTTAGGTACTGATTTGTTTGCTATGCCTGTAACAGATATCCCAGCTTCCCATCCAGGAGTTTCTGATGCAAGAGAGAGGGTGATAGTGGAAAGAGGAGAGAAGGTGTTGGAAGGAAGTAGTAAGGGGGAGGCGGATAGAATTTGGGAGTTGATCTGTACAATGATGGAGGAACAAAATAAAAATGAAGGATTCGTAGAAAGATGCTGTAGCAAAAATAAGTGTGAGAAGGGTAAAATTCTTTCTCAAACATTGGCTGGAAAGGATGGAGAAATTGGGAAGGGGGGGGGGGGGGGGGGGGGGGGGGGGGGGAAGAGGAACAAATAAGAAAAAAAGATCTGAAGTGAAAAGGCTAATCTCAGACATTGAGGGGGATTTAGAATTCAGTGGTAGAGAGGATAGGAGGAAGGGCCTAAAATGAGGAGAATATGGCCTCTTATTGGCTCCTTTGCAATTTTGTATCGATGAAAATTATTAGCTGGAATGTAAGAGGGTTAGGGAGTGAAAGGAAGAGAAGGAAGATCAAAGACCTACTCCAAAGGGAAAAACCTGATATTGTGCTGTTACAAGAATCCAAACTGATGGAATTAGATGGGAGATGGGTGAGGAGTTTTTGGAGGTCTAGAGGTTTAGGTTGGAGCTCATCTCCTTCTTGGGGAGTTTCGGGGGGGATTGTAACACTATGGAGGGAGGATGTGGTGGATGTAGTGGAAGAATTGATAGGCAGATTCTCAGTTTCCATTAAGTGCAAGAATGTAGAAAATGGGTGTGTATGGGTCTTAACCAATGTTTATGGCCCTACGTCCTATAGAGAGAGGAATGAGATGTGGGAGGAACTATATGCAATTAAGGGGCTATGGGATGGTCCTTGGTGCCTGGGCGGGGATTTTAACGTCATTAGATTCTCTACTGAAACCAGTAATCCCCAAAGTGCTCTCATTGAGAATCAAAACAATCCTCCCTACCATCATTACTGAAACCCAGAGGGCTTTCATTCAAGGGCGACAAATAACATATCAGATATTAATTGCGAATGAGTGTGTGGAGGAAATGAAAAGGTCTAGTAAGAGAGGATTCATTTGTAAATTGGATCTTGAAAAGGCTTATGATTTGGTGGACTAGGAGTTTCTATTAGAGGTTATGCGGAATGGAGGTTTTGGGGACAAGTGGTGTAGTTGGATCTTTGGGTGTATCAGTACTTGTCACTACTCTATTCTGGTAAATGGTACGGTGAGGGATTTTTTTCCAGCTTATAGGGGTGTCAGGCAAGGGGATCCACTTTCACCATTCCTTTTTACCTTAGTAGTTGATGTGATTAGTAGGATCATTACTAAGGCTGACAACGAAGATGCCATCAGGGGTTGGAGAATAGGGAGACACCAAGTCCCCGTCACCCACCTTCAGTTTGCAGACGACCTAATGATTTTTTGTGAAGGAGGTCTTAGTGAAAAGGTAGCAAACCTAAAGGAACTAATAAAATGATTTGAAAGTGTCTCTAATTTGAGAATAAATTTGGAAAAGAGTTGCGTAGCAGGTATAAATTTGGAGGTAGGGGAGGTCGAGGCTATTGCGGAGTGTCTTGAGTGTTCCACCTCTGCTTGACCTATGTCATTTTTAGGGCTTCCTTTAGGGGCAAATCCTATGGAGAGTAGATTTTGGACCCTAGTATTAGAAAAATTTGAGAAGAGATTAGTCTCTTGGAAGATGAACTATATTTCTTTAGGAGGAAGAATTACCCTAATAAGAGCTACCTTGGCTAACTTACCTACCTATTATTTGTCTATCTTTAAGATACCAGTTAGGGAAGCTAGGAAGCTGGAGAAGTTGATGAGAGACTACTTATGGGAGCCGGGACAAGAGAAAAAGGATCACTTGGTTAATTGGGAAATTGTGTGCAGAAGTAAAGAAGAGGGGGGTTTGGGAATTGGGAGGGTAATTAGAAAGAATTAAACTCTGTTAGGGAAATGGTTGTGGAGATGGCCTTTGGAAAGAAAGAGATTGTGGCATGAGGTGGTGGGAAGCATTCATGGGAGGTCAGAGAATGGATGGGATGCTAATGTATTGAGGCAAGCTAACCTAGCAGCACCTTGGAAGGCTATTCACAACACCCTTCCTCAATTCCTCAATTTTATCAGGTATGAAATTTGCTCTAGCAACTCTATCCTTTTTTGGGAGGATATTTGGGTAGGAGACTCACCGTTAAAGGATTTGTTCCCCTCGCTTTTTTCTATTTCTTTGTACAAAAAAGAGGTGGTCTCAAAATTTGTCTCACCCTTAGATCCTATTTGGGATTTTGGTTTTCGTAGAGGACTTAGGGATGCTGAAATTGAGTCTCTTTCTTTTTTGCTTGGCTGTCTTAATCAGGTTTGTTTGGATCCCCCTAAGCCAGATAAGAGGGTTTGGACTCCTAGACCCAATGGAACCTTCACTTGTGCTTCTTTTTTTCAAGTCCATCTCTCAACTTTCTATTCACCAACCCTTTTCGTCAAAAGAAATTTGGTTTAGGCCAGTCCCCCCAAAAATTATGGCTTTTTGTTGGGAAGTTTTCCATGGGAAAGTAAACACTTTAGACAACCTACAAAAGAGAAGACCATTTCTCTGTATTTCTCCTAATTGGTGTATACTCTGTAGAGCTCACGGTGAGGATTGTTACCACCTATTAGTATCTTGTCCATTTTCTGCAAACCTTTGGGCTTGGCTACTTTCGTTGTTTGGGGGTAGTTGGAGTCTACCAGCAGAAGTTCACATGCTCTTCAACCATTCTACCTTTTATTGGCCTACAAAAATAGGGAGAATTATGTGGAGATGTGCTCGTGCTGCCTTGACTTGGACTCTTTGGGAAGAAGGAATCTTAGAATTTTTCAACATAAGGAAAGGAACAACCAAGATTTGAAAGACTGGGTGTTAAACAGGGCAATACATTGGCTAAAGAGCTTGGAAATCTTTCGTCAATTCTCCTTTAATGACATCTGGAGAAATTGGTTAGTAGTAGCAAGCTGGTCTCCTCCACCCGAAGGCTCAATTAAGCTGAACTTTGATGGAAGCAGCATGGGTAATCTAGGATTATCTGGAATGGGGGGTGCTTTGAGAAATGAGAAGGGAGAGATTTTGTTGCTCTGCTCAGGTCCTTTGGGAATTGGGAATTCCATCAGGGCAGAACTTTTAGCTGCTGTACAAGGGGTCCAATTTGCAAACCAGCTGGGGGTACAACATCTAATAATCGAGGGGGATTCCAAAGTGGTGGTGGGTTGGTTGAAAATTTCTGAAGAGGCTATGTGGCAATACAAGAATGAAATGAAGAAATTTAGTTGGTTGACAAGGAATATGTTGGTCACTGTATAGTGGGTGGGGAGATCAGCAAATACCTTGTCAGATGTGTTAGCTAAGCAAGAGGTAAATAGGGAAGAATTATTTTGGGCTCAGTTGTGATTCTTGTTTTTCTTTCCTAGTTTACTTGTAAGTTTCAAGGAGGGGCTACAGCTCGCGCCTCTCACTGGAATGATGTATGAACTCACTCCAATTTGCTTCTGAATCAATAAACTTTACTATTATTCATCAAAAAGACGTATTAGCTTTTGATAGCCCAAGCTATAAAAACCCATCCTTTGAGAGCCCATCTTGTAATACCCTAGCTTGCGATAGTCTGGCTCTTGACAAATTATTGCCATCACTCTTACATCTAGTGACAAATACTGATATGTCCATGCCTATCATAGAACCTACACATTTCTAGTATATCAACATCACATTTTAACCCTACTAAACCATCATCTAGGTCTACATTGGGCTTCCTATAAAATACTTCACCGATGGAACTGTACCCAAGATCTTTCACCAACAAATGTATCTCAATAAGAGATACAAGATCACCATTAACATCAACATTGTGGTTCACAAGCACATCACCACCAGTGTATATCATTGGTGGTATGTTCAAAAAGAACCCACCATTGTGTATGTTGATGGTGTATGTCTTACCTGACATCTGAAACAATAACCAAGGAACACCACCAATGTTAATACCATATCCAAAACACACAAACATATACATTTGGATAGAGAAATAAAAGAGAGGAAAAGAGATTGAGAGAGGGAGATAGAGGGAGAGAGGAGGAGAGAGAGAGGGAGGGAGGGAGAGAGAGACTATTACCAAGGAAATCACCCCATTATTTCCCTTATTATACAATATATAACAATATATGTATACAATATATACACAATATAGATACAAAATACATTAACAAGGATCTAACCCTACAGAAATAAATGTGATACTTGCATGAGATTAGTTGAATAATGGCTAACCTACATATATATTTGGTTTACCTGAACCCCCACCCCTTCTTTTTCTTGCTATTTAGTAGTTCCCTCCTTTTTTTGTAGACTTCCCATAAGCCCCCTGACATCAGATATATTAAGTTTATTTGCTATTTTTGTGAAACAAACCCCACCCCTCTTTTTCTTATACATCCAAGTTGTTTCCCCCTCTCTTTTTAGGCTTTTACCCAAGCCCCTTTCATTTCATCCCTCATACACATGGTGGGGGACCAATGGAAGGCCATAAACACATTTCATCTTAAAAAACACTTCAAATCTAACACTAAAGACCAGCAAACATCATTTTCTAACACATTAACACAAGGCTCTAATGAAACAAATCAGACATGTTAGCCAAACAAAAGACAACATGCAAGTACAAACAAAAAGGTCTGAATAGAATATTCAAATCAAATAATACATATAAACCTTGTCTAGAAGCTGACAAACTGATCAATATAAATATTAGGGTTCCTTTCAAATAAATCACTAGCAAATCGATCACTGATAACAACACATGTAACAAACCCAAGAAACTATGTCTTCATTTCAAAGAACTCACTAAATAATATTCCTTAACCCCTATTTTACAAAGAAAAAAGAAGAGTTTACCTTCTTCAACGACAATAGCGATGAAACAACTTTCTTCTACGACCACGACACCGAAACAATAATCTTCTTCAACCATAGCAAGGAATTGCCCTTTCTTCTAGGCCAATGGCAAGTGAAACTTACTCTCCGAATACAATGTAAAAAATGGCAAATATAAGTGATGGTGCGCGATCTGGTCACTCTTAGCTGGCAGCGGCTGCGCTCCTATCTGGCGACGGACGAGATACCTGTGAGGAGGAAGAAGGATCCCCAGGGAGCTCTCCCAGCGGGAATACTCCGATGCTTAAGTTAGTAGCAGGAAGAGAGAGTTGCAGAGCAAAAATGAAAGGGCTAGAGTGCAGATCACGTAAGTTACCTTTGCTCTTGGGGGTCGAAGCTCTTATATATTGATGTCCTGACAAATCAGGTATAACCGCCTCTGATTCTCTGCTACTATCGTTACTTGCCAGGGCTGAGCTGGTGGGCGCAGGTAACCGTTGCAGAGTACGACCCTGCCAGACAAGGGACACCTCTCAGGGTTGGCAGGCACGACGCCGCCTGGCGAGAGACGTGGGCACAGTCTCCAGATTTGGCAGGTACGGTTGTCAGGCAGGAGATCTTCCTGTGATATGCCGAGCTGCTCTGCCCCGAGCTACCTTGTACCGAGCTACCCTGTGTCGAGGTGCTTCTACCCGAGGTGGCCTACTTGAGTTTGGACAGGAGCGAGTTTATTCTTAGGAGGCTGCCGAGCTCAACACGAAGTGCCTTCAGCTCGGGAGATTCCCGTCTTGGGAGAATCTTAGCTCGAGGCGTTTCCTACCTAGAAGAATCTTAGCTCGGGGTAATCGGAGTGTCATCTTGTAGAGCTGCCACGCTGGATCTTAGCGGACTAGTCGCGTTGAGTTGTCACTTATGTTGAGTCACATCCACGTGTCCTCTTATGATGAGGTCGGGCCAATCACCCTCCATCAATTGCCCCCCACTCCCCGAGCCAGGGGTCCTGACCTGGTGTGGGGAGTTCACGACGTGACGGGTGGATTTGGCTCGAAGTCTAGGCTGCCATGTTAGATAGTTCGTTGGTCGGACCAATTCGCTGCTCGGCTCAATCAAGGATAACCCGAGTCGCGTACAGTTCACATGCGGACGTCACGTGATCTATAAACTCCGCGGACGTCAAAAAACGTGCTAAACTGATTTTACCTCGGGGGTTGCGCAACTGGTTTTCTTTAGAGTCGTTAGATTGTCTTGATCTCAACCGTTGAATCTTAGACATAACGGCTATAAATAGGGGGGGATCCCAGTCATTTTCTCCGCCATAAGTTCACCATCGTTCGTCTTGAGGTCGCGACTAAGTTCCATAGCTCGGGTTTTCTAGTTCGTCAGTCTTCCTAGTTCGGTCGTTTTCCCTTGGTGAGTCTCCTTAGTCTCTCCTTTTCAGTTCGTAGTTCGCTTCTCCTTTTTTAGCTCATTTTCAGCTCATAGCTATGTCAAACCATAACTTTGATAGTCTCTTAGATGAGCTCGAGGTGGGTGCCTCGGCTCAAGTAGCTGCCTCTGAGGCACAGTCAGTCTACGAGATGAGGGAGGCCTCAGATAAGCCGGCGTCTACCTTTCGTCGAGGTCGGATACCGGACAAGTTTGGCCCTTCTACTATGACTGTAGACAAACTTAGGGCCCTAATAGCTTGGTATAACCTTCCTAGGGAGTAGACCTACCACCTTCCTGCGAGCGACTTCCGTTGGGAACACAGTCATGACGAGATCACGATTTTCGGGGAACAGCTCGCGGTCGGACTCCGCCTTCCACTGCACCCTCTAATTATTGAAGTGTTAAATCACTTCGATGTCACTATAAATCAACTCCACCCGAACTCTATCTGGAACGTGGTCGATACCATTTCCCTCTACTTTGACTACGCCTGTCCTCTTGACCTCAACATTTTCTCCTCCATCCTCTCCATATAGAAGAATGCCTCTAGCGTTCTCCCTGAGCACAAACGAACCTACTACCTGTCCCCCCGCCTGGGCTTCAAGTTGTTACACGAGCTTCCCAACAAAATCCCAGCCTGGAAACGGGATTACTTTGTAATTCACAACCCTGTGGGGAGGCCTTTCCCTGCTCATTGGAGGGTGGCCATTAAGGACTCCGGCATTAGGCTGAACCGGGATACAAGGGAGATGCTCCAGTCTTGGGCGGAGCTCGGCTTCGACTACAAGGACTACATTGCCGACGACAAGCTCATTTAGGCCGGTCTGAGTCCTGGTAGGTCGCCTTGTTTAGAGTTAGTACTTTACCTCAGTAGCTAGCACTTTTTGGTAGTATCACTGATGTCGAGCTTTGTTGTAGGACCCATGGAGCAACTTAGCACAGAAAGGCTCTTTGGAAAGATGAAAGGAAGGAAGAAGTGAGCTGCTAAGAGAACTTGCGTTGAATCTCCACAGGCTCCTACTCCCGAGCCCGAACAGCCTGTTGATGCTCCTCCGATGATTGACTTGGAGTCGAAGAACCTTCCACCACGGGAGCCCAAGACAATTGCACAGCCCATTCCCGAGACAATTGCGGAGCCCGCTCTCGAGACCACTACAGAGCCCGCTCCCGCGCTCGAGACAGCCGTCACTACCTCAGGGAGCGAAGGAATAGCTCGGAGCATCCTGAACCCGCAGTACAGCATTCGAAAGAGCAAAGGGGTGTGTGCCGAGGAGGTCTCTGAATGGGCCGAGCTATCGCCTTCTCAGCTCGGAGCCCGAGTAGCTACCCACTCTATGATGGTAAGTCTCGTTGTACTTCAACTTCTATAATTGTTGCCTTACTGGTGCTAATTGGCATTCTCTTGGCAGGTGAACTCCGCTGTGCACGCCCTGACTCTCTAATCTGAGAGGCACTTGAAGCGAGTTCTGGCTGCCGAAGACTCAGCTCGCGTGGCTCACACCGATTTAAGCTAGCTCACGGTCAAATCCACCGGTTGGAGAGTGATGCCATAGCTCAGAAAAACTACATTCAGGCGTTGATTCGGAGGAGGGGTGGCTGCGCGAGAAGGAGGAGCTGCTGCGCAAGGTGGGAAACCTTGAGGTAGATAAGGGGACTCTAGAGCGTCAGGTAGAGAACCTCGAAGCCGATGTCAAGGAGCAATCTAATATCCTCCTCCAGGCCATGGACGAGGCCAAAGTCAAGGCTGTCCAAGACTACGTCAAATCGAAGGAGTTCGATGGGGTGTTGGTGGAGGCCTACCGCAAAGGCTTCAATCTCAGCAGGTGGCTGATAGAGCGCAAGTTCCCGCAGCTTGATGTAAGCGCCATCACCACCTCGCGAATCACAGGACAGGTAGCCCGCCAAGCCGCCGAAGACCTGGACTCTAAGGAAGAGGGTGATGACATTGAAGAGGCTAATGCCACCGACCAGGCTGGCACTTCTGCGGAGGCTCCGAGCAAGAATGATGAGTTCCACAAGTAGTTCGGGCGGTCCTTATACTTTGAGCCTGCGAGCTCAGTTTTTCCTTTCTTTTCTTCCCTCTTTTGTAACAAACTTCTTGTAATGAAACATGTCTTTGTATGAAAATACACTTTTTGCCAAGTGTTGTGCAATTTACTTTATTTGTCGAAGTGATTATTTTACCCTGAACTGTTAAGCTATCGAGCTAAGTACCTGAAGTGGAGGTTTCTTGACTGTCGTCACCCCAAACTGAACCCCAGTACTTAGTTGGGGTAATTTTATGATGTACACCGAGGTGAGCAACATAGTAGGGTATATGCCCGACCTGTCTGCACCCGAGTTACTTAAGTTGACATTGGTTGTCCCTAACAGGTTTAACCTGTTGTATGCCAGGGCGGGCTATGCATCATAAGGTTCATACCCGAGCTGCCTGGGCCTTAGGCATTACAAGTACTTAGTCTATGCCGATGAGGCGACTAGGTCTTATATGGTGCCGAGGCCTTTTGTTAGCTCGGTGTTTTAGCCCTTAGGCTGGGGGAGCGATTTATAATCCACTCTCTTGGAGTTCGCCCATGCCGACGAGACGACTGGGTCTTATAGTGCCGAGGTCCTTTGTTAGCATAACGTTTTGGCCCTTAGGCTGGGGGAGCGATAGTCCACTCTTCTAGAGTTCTCCCATGCCAAAGAGGCGACTGGGTCTTATAGTGCCAAGGTCCTTTGTTAGCTTGGCGTTTTAGCCCTTAGGCTGGGGGAGCGACTTATAGTCCACTCAGCTCGGTAATTACAGGTAACATTTCCTTAGGTTGACAATATTCCATGCCCGAGGTATCTACTTCCCTTCTAGGGTTTTGAGCTCATATGTTCCTTCCCCAAGCACCCGCTTTACTTGGTAGGGTCCTTCCCAATTTGGCTCGAGCTTACCAACACTGGGCTCAGGTACCATGACTTTACGAAGAACCAGGTCTCCGACGCGGAGGTTCCGCTTCTTGACCCTAGCGTTATAGTACCGAGCTACTCTCTACTGGTAGGCCGCGGTCGTAATGTATGCGAGGTCCCATACTTCGTCAAGTAGGTCGAGGTTGGTGCGTAGCTTGTGTTCGTTTGTTTCGTCATCGTACACTTCCAGACGTAGCGTGGGAACCTCGATCTTGGATGGGATGACTGCCTCGGTGTCGTAAGTGAGGTTGAAGGGGGTTTCGCCTGTTGTGGTCTTCATCGTGGTTCGATAAGCCCATAGTACACTGGGCAGCTCGTCTACCCACAATCCCTTAGCTCGGTCTAGGCGTTCCTTCAGTTCACGGAGAATGGCTCTGTTTGTGACCTTCGCTTGGCCATTCGCTTGAGGGTGCGCCACCGAGGTAAATTTTGTTGTATTCCCATATCTTTGCACCAATTTTGGAATTTAATGTCCTCGAACTGCTTGTCATTGTCAGAGATGAGTATTCGGGGTAGTCCGAAACAACAAACTATATTCTTCCAGAAGAAGTTCTACACATTCCACGCTGTGATCGTTGCGAGAGATTCGGCCTCCACCCACTTAGTGAAATATTCAACTGCTACCACTAAGAACCTCCTTTGTCCTGTCGCTGGTGGAAATGGTCCGAGTATATCGATCCCCCATTGTACGAAGGGCCATGGGCTGGTGTGGTACTTTAGGTTAGCAGCGGGCTAGTGGTGGATGTTGGCGTGCTTCTGACGTATGTTACACTTTCTGACGAACTAAATCGCATCTGCCTTCATTGTTGGCCAATAATATCCCTGTCGAAGCACTTTCTAGGCGAGGGTCCTGCCCCTAAGTGTCCGCCGCACAAGCCCTCATGAGTGTCACGGAGCACGAGCTCGGCTTCGGAAGGTCGCAAGCAGCGCAGATAAGGGAGCATGTAAGATCTTTGGTACAGTCGTTCGTCTATTATGACGTATTTGGCTGCTTGATGCTCTACCCTTCTGGTAGCATTACGATCTGCAGTGAGGGTCCCGTGTAGCAGATAGCTCATGAGCGGATCAATCCAACTCGACTCATCTTGTACGACGAGAGCGACCCCCTCTGCCCCCATGAGAATGCTTGGTCGAGGCAGGTTCTCTATGTACACGGTTCTCATGGTGTTGTCGCTTGCGCTGGCCAATCGGGACAGGGCATCGGCCTCAGTGTTCTCGGATATCGGGATCTCTTTGATGAAGTATGACTGGAAGTTGAGCAGAGCCTCTCTAACTTTGGCTAAGTAGGAGACCATGGTTGGCTCGCGAGCTTCGTATTTGCCGGTGACCTGGTTGACAACGAGCTGGGAGTCGCTACAATAATGATGTGTTTAGCTTTTACTTCATTTGCTAGGGCCAGCCTGGCTATCAACGCCTCGTACTCTGCTTCATTGTTGGACGCAGCGAACTTGAAGCGTAGCGCATACTCCAATTTCACACCGCTTGGTGCGTATAGAACGTTTCCGACTCTGCTGCCCTACTGATTTGACGAGCCATCCACATGGAGGATCCAGGGCTCCTCATCCCAGGTCAGGTTCTGTCTAACCAGGAGAGAGGTCGTGCTAGTTGGAGGCTCATTGTGCTCGGGCTCGGCCAACTCAGGGACCTCGATGCTGAAAGTGCATTCTGCGATGAAGTCAGCTAAGGCTTGGGCCTTGATAGCAGTTCGTGGCTTATACTGGATGTTGTACTCACTGAGTTCGATGGCCCACTTTGTCAATCTACCGAAGACCTCAGGCTTGAGCAAGAATTGCCTCAGAGGCTTATTGGTGAGGACGACGATCGTATGAGCTTGGAAACACGGTCAAAGCTTCCGAGCTGCAACAACTAGCGCGTAATAGATGGGTCATTGGACCCAATCTACCTCTTTTATTAGTACCGAGCTGACTAACTCGTCACTCGCAGAGAGGTACAACTCCAAAATGTCTCCCTCCTCGGGTCGGGTCAATCCTGGGATGCTAGCGAGGTACCTTTTGAGCTCGTCAAAGGTGAGTTGTCACTCTTCGGTCCATTCGAAGCCCCTGCTTCTTTTAATTGCCTTAAAGAAAGGCAGGCAGCGATCTGCCGATTTGGACATGAAGCAGCTCAGAGCGGCTATGCGGCCATTCAACCTCTGAACCTCGTTCAATTTCCGGGGTGGTCTCATATCTAAGATGGCTTTAATTTTGTCAAGGTTGGCCTCAATGCCACGCCGGTTAACGATGTAACCTAAGAATTTACCCGAGGTGACACCGAAAATGCACTTGTTCGGGTTTAATTTCATATTAAACTTGCACAAAATTTCAAAAACAGAGTGCAAATATTTTATTAAATCATTTGAAAATTGGGTTTTGACGACCATGTCATCTACATAACATTCTACTTTTTTGCCGATCAATGGCTCAAACAGTTGGTTTACAAGTCTCTGAAATGTTGCCCCGACATTTTTCAGTTCGAAGGGCATGACCTTGTAGAAGTACAAGCTGAGCTCGGTTATGGAGGCCATTTTTTCTTCATCAACAGGGTCCATTCTGATCTGGTTGTAGACCGAATAGGCGTCCAAGAAGCTCAACAACTCATGCCCTGAGGTCGCGTCCACCAAACGGTCGATCTTGGGGTGGGAAGCAGTCCTTCGGGCAAGCTCGGTTCAGGTCGGTATAATCAATGCACATGTGCCATTTACCGTTAGCATTTTTTATCAGAACGGGGTTGGCTACCCAGCTCGGGTAATGAACTTCCCTGATAAAATTGACTGCGAGGAGCTTCCCAACCTCCTCGTCAATTGCCCTCCAACGCTCCGGGGCTTGGTTGCGTTTCTTCTGTCTAACGGGCCTAACTACAGGATCAGTGTTCAGTTTGTGAGGTGATGATTTTAGGGTCTATGCCGGGCATCTCGGCCACAGACCATGCAAAAATATCTAAATTTTGAAGTAAGAAACTTACCAGTTGAGATCACAAAGTCTCCTCAACCGAAGCGTCAATCTGGAGAGTCCGAGTTGAATCCTCTGTCGAAGTGGGCACAGAGACCGTCTCTTCTATGGGTGTAGCTCGCTCTTCATGATACTCAGCAGGTCGCTCCAGCTCGAGGTCATCTGCTGCTTTGGCTTTCCCTTTGAGGGCGGCGACGTAGCATTTGTGCGACTCGAGCTGATCACCTCACGCTACCCCGACTCTGAAGTCCGTGGGGAACTTCATCGCCAGATAATAGGTGGAAACCACCGCGCGCAGAGCATGGGTGATGGGCCGACCTCTTATGGCATTGTATAGGGAGGGAGTCGCGACCACCAAAAAGTTGTGCTCGAGCCTCACTATGGTAGGCCAGGTGCCGACCTCCACTGATACAAGGATTCTCCCTAGGGACCTGACTTCCTCTTCGTTGAAGCCCACCAAGGGAGTGTTCGCAGGCTTGAGGTAGCTCTCCTAAAGTTGAAGCTTGTCAAAAGCGGGCTTGAAGAGTATGTCTGCCAATCTGCCGGAGTCAATGAGGACACGCTTCACCTTGAAATCATTGATTCTTATCTTTACAACGAGCACGTCATCGTGGGGGTACTGGACTCCGTGCGTGTCATCTTCAGTGAAGACCGGTTCCTCTGTCTTAGGCCACTTCGAGGGATTCTGCTCTTCTCTTTTGACCTCACGAGCCGAGGTCCTTGCCGCGGCTGAGGTGTAGCCCGCGACGATTGATCCGCCGGTGATCATTTGGATCGTTCCCCGAACTGGCCTTTCTTTGGGTGGCTGCCTCTACAGTTGGTCACTTTGCCTGTTGCTGGACTCGGGAGCATCTCTACCTTGCTCCCCCTGTCGCCCTGTTTTATTATCATTTTGTGCAAAATTTCTTAAATATCCGCGACGGATGACTTCTTCAATCTCATCGCGGAGGTTTTTACAACTTTTGGTACTATGACCGTGATCTCTATGGACATGACAATACAAATTCTTATTTCTAGTGTTCGGGTCTCCTCTCATCCGAGGTGGCCACTTCACGTAGGTCACGTCATTGATTGCCATGAGGATCTCAGCTCGCATCGCGTTCAATGGCATGTAGTTCGGCCTTTCGGCTAGAGGACCTTGGAAAGACTGATCTAGCCTTCCTCCCCGAGCTGGTTCTTTTTTCTTCTTGTTGTCCCCATGGGTCGAGGACTCACCTTCTCTTTTCCTCTTCTCAGGCGGGTTCTCGCTCTTCTGGTTCATCTCCTCCTCCGTTCCGATGAACTGGTCCACGAGCTTGAGGATTTCAGTTACATCCTTAGGTCTGTTGACAACCACGTGCCACTTGAACTCCTTGTGTGTTATGTCTCTCTTGGCTGCTGTGAGCCTCACCGCGGGGTCCAGGTCAGGTATCTGCAGGCTTGCATCATTGAATCTCTTTATGTAGTTGTGGATGGACTCCCCTTCCCTCTGGACTATGCCGAGGAGGCTTATTGGGTCCTCGGGCATCTCTTACTGGAGACAGTGCGAAGTAAAGATATGTATGAACTACGCCTAGCTTTTTATTGACTTGGGCGCGAGGTTCCTATACCATGTGCGAGCTACCCCCTTAAACGTAGTAGAGAAAGCTACGCACATGCAGGACTCACTTGCTCCGGCTAGGTGCATTTGTGATTGAAAAGCATCTACATGATCTTTCGGGTCGAATGATCCATCGTACTTGTCTAGGGAAGGTACCTTGAAATCTTTCGGCATTGGGACGACAAGGAGTTCGGGAGCCAGGAGAGATGACACAGAGAGGAGCGGAGTGGCTTTTGCTGCTCCTGAGCTCACTTCTTCCTTTAGTTCGGGCAGGACTTGGGCTATAGCTCGGCGAGCTCTATGGCGTCTCTGTTGCTTTTTTGTTGGTTCTGCGTTGGTGCTGCTGGCCTCTGTGTTGCCAGGCACCGTTCTCGCAGGGAGTGGCTCGGACTTCTGGTGATGACTACGGATGGAGGGACCTTGCCTGGAGTCTACGGCTAGGACCTCGAACTAATTTTCCACAAGCGGGATTTCGAACTCCGAGAACCGAGGTGATGCGGGTCTGGCAGGCTGAAGGCCTCCCGACCTATTCACATGCTGCGAAGCGGGAGGAGTGGCATGTTTCTCCCTCCCGCAGGATGAAGCCCAACTCCCAAGAGGGTTCTGGATTTGGGAGGTCTCTCCCCGACGAAGGGGGTGTTCATTCTGGCAGCGAGGCTTGGCTGGTTGTGCGGCCGGATGTCGAGGCGGGACCGGCTACCGGTTCTGAGGCAGTGGTGGAAACTGCTGTTGGTACTGGTGCAACACTTGCTTTTGATATAGTTGAAACTATTGAAATTGTTGCATTAGAGCTTGCATAGCTCACATGCAGTGCACTAGGTCTTCAAGCTGGTTTTGGATGGTTACCAGAGGAACAATGGAGGGTTTGACGAATATTTCTCCTACCGTGGAGGGGAGTGAAGCGTTCATAGGTGCCATTATCTGAGGCACGTTCAGAGTAGGAACTCCATCAATAGAGAGGGGGACGATGAACTGTCCAATACATACTGTTGGGACCTGAAGTTGCTCCTCGATGGCATTCATTTCTACGCTGCATCCGGCGCTGCTGGAGGAAGCCATGGAAACTGAAGTTGCAAAGTTTGGTGGAAGAAGGCTTTTCGAAGCGATCTGGTCACTCCTACCTGGCAGCGGCTGCGTGCCTAGCTGGCGATGGACGAGATACATGTGAGGAGGAAGAAGGATCCCCGAGGAGCTCTCTCGACAGGAATACTCCGATGCTTAAGTTAGTAGCAGGAAGAGAGAGTTGTAGAGCAAAAATGAAAGGGCTAGAGTGCAGATCACGCAAGTTACCTTTGCTCTTGGGGGTCGGAGCTCTTATATACTGATGTCCTGACAAATCAGGTATAACCGCCTCTGATTCTCTACCGCAGTCGTTACTTGCCAGGGCTGAGCTGGTGGGCGCAGGTATCCGTTGCAGAGTACGGCCCTGCCAGACAAGGGACACCTCTCAGGGTTGGCAGGCACGACGCCGCCTGGCGAGAGACGTGGGCATAATCTCCAGATTTGGCAGGTACAGTTGTCAGGCAGGAGATCTTCCTGTGATATGCCGAGCTGCTCTGCCCCGAGCTACCTTGTACCAAGCTGCCCTGTGCCAAGCTACCTTGTGCCGTGGTGCTTCTACCCGAGGTGGCCTACTTGAGTTTGGACAGGGGCGAGTTTATTCTTAGGAGGTTGGCGAGCTCAACCCAAAGTGCCTTCAGCTTGGGAGATTCCCGTCTTGGGAGTATCTTAGCTTGGGGTGCATCCTACCTAGAAGAATCTTAGCTCGGGGTAATCAGAGTGTTATCTTGTAGCGAGCTGCCATGCTGGATCTTGGCGGACTGGTCGCGCTGAGTTGTCACTTATATTGAGTCATGTCCATGCGTCCTCTTATGATGAGGTCGGGCCAAATCACCCCCCATCAATAAGTTTATCCTTGTCTATACCCACCGCTCCACTCTGAGGTTTAACCAAGAAGTCTGGCAAAGAATGACTCTCAGGAGAACGTAGTGCTTTCTAGGGTTTTGACTAAAATGCCTTTTTTTTCTTCAGCATTTGGTAATTGGGAGTGAGATGGCCATTTTGAAAGTTTGCATTCTTGTCCATTGACTTAATAGAGGGTTATTTTGGTTAAATACCACCATTCGTCATGTCCGTTGAGACGGAGGGGGTCTTTGTCTAACATCCAAAGTTCAGAGAGGCCTTTGTCGCAAAAAAAAGTACAGGGGTCTTTATTACATACCCCATAGTATAGAGGTCCGTGTAATTAACCCTACTATTTTTACTATAATCATCATCATCTAAAATTATAACGTGCAGAAGCAGATGCATATTTGTTAATGTACAATAAAAAACATATTGCCCCCTTAACAATGCACTACCATGTGTTAGTTTACTTAAATCAATCATCCCAAATTAATCACTGATTGATAACAAATTTAGTACTATATATTAAAAATGTAATGTCTAAATTAGAAAAATGACATTTTTATCTTCAATTTAATCTAAAAGCTTAGGTGGGTTATGGATCTTTGGTGAAGAAAACTTGAAGACATCTTGGCTTGCATTATTGTTCTTTAAAATTCAAGGCTTGTAAGATTGAGACGTTTTATTTCAAACATAGCAACCCAATGTTTGGATTAGAACCTGAAGGAGAGAACATTTGTGCACCTATATGCCGTACCAGGTGTCTCAAAACTCAAAAGACATTCAGGTCTTTTTGTTTTATTGAAATAAAATAAAAGAGGGATAGAATTGTGGGATGAAAAAAGTAATGATCGAAGGCTAACTTTGGAAATGAAAATCAGGGTATTTTGACGAATGACAATTACCATTCTTATTTTTATTAATGGTTATAGATATAGATTACAGAGTTATAAATATAAATATTAGGAGTGAGTAAGAAAAACCAAAAAATCGACCAAAACCAAACCAAAAATCTAGTTAAACATTCAGTATGGTTTCGGTTAATCAATATAGAAAATTGGCAGTTAACTGAATGGATTGGTATACATATATTTTTATATATATTTTATATATTATAAATTAATAAATATGCATTATATATAAATATAAATAAATATATTTATAATATATAATATATTGTTTATTATTTAAAATATAGTATTATATATATTTTTATTTTTTATTATATATTTATATATTTTTATAATATATATTATAAATATTAAAAACCAAAAAACCGACGAATCAAACCAATGGTTAACCGAATTGGTCAACCGGTCAACCAATCGGCTTTGATTCGATTTCAGTTACTGGTTTTCCAGAAATTGATAGGACTGGTTCGATTTCAAAAATAGACCCACAGTTTGGTTAACCGAACGGTGAGAACCCCTATTAGATGTAGATATAATACATGGACATCATAAAATGCATACTCATTACAGTAGTGATAATACGAAGTCTACGATTCATTCCTGAAGAGATGATCACAATATTGTATGGTAGTGGCTGAAACCTCAATGCATCATTTTTTATGGATGATGGATGATATTATTAACTAGTCGTTGATGTTATGGTATATATGTAAACTTTGCCACATCATTTTGATAGCTTAAATCCACATTTATTTCTTGGCACCATTTTTTTTTTTTCAGTAAATTGCATATAAATACCCTGTACTTTGGGGATAGTCTCACTTTAGGGCTTAAACTTTTAAATGTATCATTTTAATACTTTTACTTTCAGAAATATGCATTTAAGTTAAATTCCATTAAATTATGAAAATGTCTATATTCTAATTCTTTTTTTTTTTTTGTCTTTAATTGTTCATCTTTTTTCCTACCTTTCGAGTTTTGACGCAAATTAATGGAGGCAAAAGAAGCACCCAAAAGTAAGGCTACCCTCAATGAACAAATTGGGGTGAACGAACTTTGTCATTATTGATTTGTGTCCAAAGTCCAAAGGCAGAAGAAAGATGATAGTAAAAAAAATGAAGTCAGAATATGGGCATTTTTTTTTTTTTTAATTTTATCGCTCAACGTTTAGTTTAATAGAGTTGAGCTTAAATGTATATTTTTAAAAATTCAAGTGTTAAAGTGACACGTTTAAAAGTTCAGGCTCTTAGACTAAAGTGCAGGTACATATGCAATTTACCTTTTTTTATGGTTAAAATCTTAAAATAAGAAAAATGGTTACATGAGACAAGCGACTGCTTGATGTCAGGAATCATCAAGAATGATCCTCATCTACTCATCTTCAATTTGACCATCTTCATTTGCTGGAGACACATCGATGAATTAAATCAGTAGTTTAGTTTAGCATATCACCTCAATGACTTGGATAATTAATCTCGGCACACCGCACACCACTTGCACAAGTGCCCTTAAAGAAAAAGATGCATATATATTCGAGCATGAAGTTTTGCAACATCTAGTGAGCATGTTTGAGAATTTGAGATTTGGAAGCCATGAAAGTTGTCAATTGAAAGACTCACCAAGAAACGCATGTGCCTTCTTCATTTGCTCCATTTGGCTGCCATCGATGTTCATTCTTAATCAATATCATTATTTCAATCAAGGTTCAAAGTATCGACCCGTGGCGTTCCGGGATCCCTCTGATACACCTCTATAGTGGGTGTATCAGGGGTCTGACCGGTTCAGGGGTGAAGGAGCCCTAAACCGGCCCCCCTGAACTGATTTCAAAAAAAAAAAAAAAAAAAAGTATCGATTCGTCCGATACGCCCCTACCGGCGTATCATATTGGTATCAATAATGGGGCTGGTCTGGATATGGTTTATATGACGAGGACGATGATGATCTCGTTATCAATTTACTTGAGAAAGAAAAACCAATGACCAACCTCTAAAGAATGAAATCTCCTGTTAATCAAAACATGCCATCTCTAAATATACAACGAGTCATACAACCATATCCATTACATTTAGAAAATACAAATAACTCAAAAGCTATCCTTTTGGACACACCTACAAAAATGAAAGCTGAAAGCCACGCCAAACATCTCTCTCTCTCTCTCTCTGTGTTTTTATTTTGGTGCTTTTTTAAGGTTGTCAAAGAAACTAGAACCTGCCCGTGAAAGTAGTTCCTTGCCAGCATCCTTTCCCATTGCAATCATATCTTCAAGAATATATAGACCTTTCCTTGAAGTTTCAAATACTGGAAAAGGAAAAAGGCCATTAGAGAGGGAGTGAATAGTGATGTTAAAATAGGGCAGACACAAAATCCAATTGAGAAAAGTTTTTCTCTTATTTAGATCCTTGACAAAACTACTTATCCTTAGATCTGGACTACTTTACCTTGGGTTCCATCTGGGGAGGCCACCAAACCTCTAAATATGCAGTAGCCCTCATTGTCCTTACATGCATAACCTGCAATTGGGGTTTGACATGACCCATCTAAGGTCTCAAGGAAAGCCCTCTCACATGCAACTGCTAGTCTGGTTTCTTCATGGTTCAAGGAAGCTATGTAATTAGCCTGCAAGCAAGAATGATTTTCAAAAGAAATGTTAGAAATATGTGAGACCATCTATCCCAAACATGGGTAACTAAAGATTGGAACATTAGAAGTCAAAGAATAAACCGTGCAAGGACACATTGATCACAACATAACTCTCAATTATGCAACTTTAGGTCATTATGCATAGAGCTGCCGTTTTGACTTAAAAGAGAAATTCTTCTCCGCCAACCAGTTAAAAAAGCAGCAAGCTGGGAGGGCTATAATCTCTTATTCAGTAAAGTCAGAAACTTGCTAGACCAATTAATATGGTGGTTCAGTTGCCATCAGATACTTTTCCTTAGAACAATACATACCATTTTATCATCATTGCTTTGACATGCAATTCCAATTGCTCCTTGAGCAACAGCAGGAATCATTTCATCAATAGATAGAATTGCAGTAACATTCTCTGTCAAATCAAGGCGTTTGAGCCCAGCCAATGCCAATAAGGTTGCTTGGACCTCTCCTTCCCTAACTTTTCTCAACCGTGTCTGAACATTGCCTCTGAAGTTCATCTCCACCTACAATAAGAGAACCATCTTACATAGAACAGCAATAGAAAGATACATATGATCTATTCAACTTTGTAGTTTGCACATCTTTATACATAAACTAAGATCTACTCAAACAATATATGGAAAAGCAACAATGGCATACAATAATCTTAAAGACACCAATCAGAAAAGGTCATAAACTATGGTTTATCTGAAAACAAAAGAAAGTGAGATGTCTACCCTTGTGATAAAATAGAGAATATAAATAAATTCATGGGTTCTTATTTGACAAATACTTTGGTGTTGAAGAAGATATCTGATTAAATTAAAATTTAGGAATTTGAAGACATAGAAATAGAGAAGAATCAGAAAAACAAATAAATAGCAACATAACACACATCCTCTTGAGTCAACCCCCTCTGAAGCCAAACTTGAGAGTTAATATATTAACATGATCCACCAGAAACAAAAGTAAAATTTTTCCCAGAAAAATTCAATTTCTCCTGCAAAAATTGAGATGCCCATTACATATTCCCTAAAACTGATCAGTTACAGAAGCAATCTTCTCAAGTGATGACCCAATTTTCTCCTTCATTTCTCAACCTGGCAATCTTGAAGCAGCTTATATTATTGATTTAGTTCTAGTTATAATAGACAAGTTGAAAAAGGAACAAGATATAAACAACAAGAACAATTTAACTGTTTTTGTCTCTAACCCCATCAGCCCCTTTCCGCCCTTTGCCTCTCACATTCTCTTTCCCTTCCCCATTTTGTATCCGGTGGTTGGTATTCTTTCCTAATTGAGAGTCCAAGCTTGTTTCAATAAAAGGCACTCGGGGAAAAATCTATAAGCCATCCACTAGGCCAAATACTTCAATTAATTGGAACCATGGCCTATTTTAGATGATGCATCATGTTTGAAATACAATTACTTAATTCACCTTATTCATACATATAATCTAAGTGCCCCGTTTATTGTCACTATGATCATGTAGTCAACATAATGATAGATTTCATTACATTGATGAGGTGGATTAAAACAAAAGGTACAAAAGATAAAACATGTTTAAACTCTTCAAGTAAAAACCTAAAAGCAGGACAAGGAATACTATTAAACTCAAATCAACAAACTTTATCCCTATGCAGTAATATTCATCAGTCAAGGTAGGTTATTTGTTTGAAATGTCAAAGCCCAATGTTATACTACTTGGCACTTAAAGCACCCACCCATGACTGCCTTAACATTGAAAAAGAAAAAAAAAAAGACATTTAGGTGAAACTTTGTATGTGTCAGTGTTTATGTATGGAGTAAAAAACACAGCTCAAAAACAACTTGTCATGCATAGAAGAATTAGATTCTGAACATAGAATTCAAAGTCTTTAGAAATGACGGATTTATAATATTCCTAGCTACTGTAACATGTGAGAACAACATCAATTATACTTACTTTAAGAGAAGGATATCTGTTCAGTATTTGTGACTTTCTTCTAAGGGAGGCACTACCAACTATACTGCCAGCTGGAAGCTCAGCCAGAGATCGTGCACTCAATGAAATAAATGCATCTCGAACATCCTCACGTGGAAGGTTGCATGGTAAAATTGTCCCATCAGGTAAATATGTAGGCACATCCTTCATTGAGTGGACAGCAATATCAATTTCACCATTCAAGAGTGCCTCATCTATCTCTTTCGTAAAAAGGCCCTTTCCACCTATATCTGCAAGCGGTTGAGTGAGTATCTTATCACCTGTTGTTTTTATAATTACAATTTCAATTGCCCCTTCTTCAGATAGTTCCGGATGTGTGGCCATCAGTTTATCCCGTGTCTCATAAGCCTGAGCAAGTGCTAATGGGCTGTCCTACATAAGGAGCATAAAAGAAATCATCTAACAGAAATAAGTGGATTCAAATAATCAGGAATACAAAATGAACATAACCATATGTCAGCAGTCATTTACATGATTAATATCCTCTAGTTTCTAAATTAATCATTAGAGAAAGAAAGGTCTGAAAGGTGCTCATTGATGATCCTGGATCCTTCAAATCATGGATTAATATACTTCATACCAAAAGAAATGACAGTTATAGTCACATAGGCTGTCACCCTAACACCACCAACCCATCTACATTTACAGATTTCCTTACAGCCCATTAAAATTATCAAAAGAAATTTTGATGGCGGCATATTAACACCACATGGACAATGAAGCGGGACATCATGGGATTCAGATAAATGCTGAAACAATTAATAACTCATTTTCAGACAAAGAGTTATTAAGATGTATTTGTTTTTAATGTTATTCTTATTTCTCCAGTTTTTACAATCTTTTCAACAATAAAATTTGCTAAAGTTGTCAGGTATCTACTCAATATGATCATATCCAGAAATGCTTATTGGTTTTTATTTTTATGGTTTTGAATACATGTCTGAGATATTAATCTTGTTTTCAGAGACACCATCATGAATAGTATGTTGATACCGGCTGCACAGTGCTAATCTTGTAGCAATGGATTACAAGGAACCATGTCAACCACAGAAAACAACCACTTTAACTTATTCCAAATATCAATTGACCCATATGTGCCACATGAAGTGTATGAGACCACCTAACTGCGGCAATCGCTCATTCACCTCTGGTGCAGGGCTACACCAAGTGTTGTTTAGCCCCTCCCTGTTTTCTTACCAAGATAATGTTTTACTTTCCTAAAAAATTTAGATCAAAGATCTAAGATATAAAGAGCATAAAAGCAAAAAATAAATCTTACACATGGGCATTGGATTCATAATCCTACTTTCAACAGCTACATTAAAACAGGAAAAGTCAAAAGCGTGCACCTCTAGAGCAATGTCAAATATGCACAGCTAAGCACATGGATAAGATCTAAATGAAATCGAACTACACCAAATAATCGAAATCATGAAAAAATAAGGACGACGGGGAAAGACAAATAAATGGAAATGAAGCAATACCATAAAAGAATCATGAAAATATTACCCACCCTCCCAAGTGAAAATCCCCCAGGAGCAAGTCAGTACAAGGGAAAACCAAAACATCAACAATCTCAGAATTAGGAAAAAAACATGTCAAAACCTCTAAGCTTACGGATAAACCCATTAATGGTTGAGCATCAACAACACCAAAAACAATCTAAATAATCACGGCGTGCTACATTTCGAACAAGAAAAACGAAACCCAGAAAGGAAAATGCACGAATTGAAATCATGAAGAAATTTTTACCTCCCTCTTGTGCCTATCCTTATGAGTGAAACCCTGGTCTGCGCCTGCTGCTCAACAGCAACAGCCGCTCTTGTCATGAGAAGCCTTCTGCCATGATTAGCGGGATGGAATTTCAGACAAGGAGGAGGAAACCCGAAGGCTGAAATAGACGCACTACGCAGGCTAGCTGGGATTAGAGCCTGCTTCAAGGTGATGATCTCCATTGGAGGAGAACTGAAAGAGTGAGATGAGACTTGAGAGTGTGTTCCGGGTCTTGTGTACTTCAGCAAATTTTGAAGATGGGTCTGTGCAATTGAAGGGAACAGATAACGTCAGTGAATCCACCAACCAATCACACACGCTTTCTGTTCCTTGTCTCCAAGTTTATCACCGTTGAGATTTGAGAGCGGTCGCAATCTTGATGAGTTGATTCTTATATTGAGGATTGAGCAATGCTAGGATCACGGAAAGTGAGTTTCACGGATCGGCCTTCAGATCTCATATTAGACAGAAAGATTAAGGTTGCGTTTGGTTGCACGTAAATTGAAGGAAAATGAAGATTTTTTATTAGAAAATAATACTTAAGTAAGAAAATGAATACATTTTTTTTTATTAACAAAGATGAATGATTGAATGGTTGAAAAGTATATCTATGATTGGAGCAGGATATGAATCATGAGTACCAAACTCTGTTCCCATCTTTCAATAAAAAAACATCTTTTCTATCTAAAAATGATTTACAGAAGTACCCAAATATGGTAAAAATAGTAATTTTTGAAAAGCCATTCCTTAATTTTCATTTTTGGAACAATCCAATGGAGCCAAAGTGTAAAGGGAGGGTTTTTATTTGGCAAACATAATGAGGACTCCATGAGGATATAGCAACATAAGCCACTATTAGTTTATTATCATCATATACAGAAAAAAGAAGGAAAGACCAATGTAAACCCTTCTCCAATCAGTTTATTTCACTTCAATTTTGAGACCAAATTAACCCCCCACAACGTCCCACAGCACATCCCCGCCGTGTATTGAAAACATCTCCCGATGATGACATTATCATTTATGAGATCATCATCTGGAGCTGTTCTCAATACATGGCGGGGATGGGCTGTGGGACGTTGTGGGGGGCTGATTTGAACTCTTCAATTTTATTGTCTTTTATTATATAAAAAGAAGGAAAAAAAAGCACCATCTCCTCAATCCTATCTTTTGTCTTCTATTCACGTCTAATGAATCCATTTTATTCTAATTATATTTCATCATCATTATGACATTATCATCTAAACCTCTGAAGCTGTGTTTGGTGAAATGTGGTCAGTTGGCACGAGGTAGATTTGTCTTTGGAATATGCTGATTTCTTGTAGTAAAACTAAAACCTTCTACCCATTATTGGTCATCTTGGTTATGAATGCATAAGTTGCAGATAAACCTTCTACCTATTATTGGTCATCTTGATTATAAATGCTTAAGTTGCAGATTTGAATTATATTTGTATCAATGATGAATCATCTGATGACAACTCTTCTTATAATCCCTCTGTTTGTAGATGGGAAAAACCACCAAGCGGGGTCGCCACAAGACCTCTCACTCCCTCAGTGACATTTGAATATGCCAGTGTTCGGTGAAAAAGACCAAATATGAAGCACAAGTGATTATGAAGCTGCTGTTGGTGGACTCTCTTGAGCCACCATGGCATAAGAAATCTTATAAGCAGAGGAGTTGAGATCTGCTGACCACAAAAACTCTAGCTGCAAGACTACAGCTACACATTGAAAACATCTCCTGTATTTTGTATCATGTAAGCATAGGTTCTGTTTGGCGTGTCTTTTCATGCAGGCTATCGGCTTTTTAAAAGCCTGGAATCTTGCGTTTTAGTGTTTTCCTGTTTGATTGAGAAAAAATCTAGCCTCCGAAAGCCACAGCCCTGTAAAAACGTGGAAAATCCATTTCAGCCTATTTTTGAGAAACTCCTAATGGAGCTTTTTGCCTTTTTTTTTTCAAATGCTCTTCGTGTAAAAAGATGTACGGACAGACACACCTTAACCAAACAGTCTTCAACCTGCTATGATCTTCTTGCAAAAGCTTACATCGACTTTTAACAATCAGAGCTTCCAAAAGATCTTTCATAAAAGATTTGCCAAACGGCCCCATAGTTTTAGTTTCTAATGACATGGGGAGGATATCTGGAGCGGTTTATGGCATTTCGAACTGAGCCGCACATGGAGACTTCTGAAACATGGTGAAAATTCAAAAAGCCAACATGGGCATTCCAAATGCCAGAATAACATGAAACTAATCTGAGTAGCTTATCCAGAACACGGGTGCTCAATCAAAACGGCTCAGTTAATGCAACCTGCCCCAGACATAGAAGCCGTCCCAAAGAGGGCCATATATAAATCCCTACATTTTCTCTACTTTCCACCTTTCCAGCTAACCAAACAATGGATTTTTGGAATGTTCCAAATATTAGATTGTACAATATATGAGTAAAATCTGAATGTTGGATGTGGCCTAATCAGCACTGGCTGGAGACAACATGCCAAAACTGGTGACCAGAACAAGATTGAAAAATGATGCTAGTATTGGCAAAAAGGATCCAAATTGTCTACCTTCATTTTCAACTAAAGAACACAAAATACAGATCAAGACATTTCATTTCTTGTACTTCAAATGCTTGGCCTATTTCCATACAGCAACATAGATTTTTTTGGATATAATACAGCAACATATATTGCATATTCAGAAGATTTGTATGCAGGTTAACTAGAACATCCATAAGATCAAGGAACACCAACCACTGTACAGTGATTCTCTTGCATCATGAAACACCACCAGGAACGTGTTGCCAAGCATCTCATTTGTCACAATAGCAAATCCACACTGGAGAGGCCCCAACAACATATCGCTTAGCATGGCATCATCTGAAAATGCAGTCACTGGCTCTTTTTCTGGTCCATGGCCAGTAGTTTCACCATGGAACCATCTGAATCCCCATAATCACCCTGCTACATCAACTAACAGGTAGGGATTGCAGTATTGCTTTATCCTGGTCCACAAAAAACACCCCACACTTCTCAAGTCTCGGGATCTGTGAAGTACATTGGACTCTCACTCTCACCCATGTTTGCTGAAGCAAAGGAATCTGATGATTCTGCATTTGATGCGCAAGAAGCAGTGTCATCTGAGTCAGATATAACCTCATCGTGTATAACAATATGTTCTTCATCAGTTTCTGATGCTTCAGACCCAGATGTCACAAAGAGGAGCTTGTTTATTGCTGCTTTTGCAGTATCAAAGAACCATTCATCCTCAGGAAGTGCACTGCATTAAACATGAGTCACAATTGACAAACAGGCCAGTAAAAATATGAAACAAGCCAGTAATAACATACCTCTGTGGGTCAATACCTCTCCCTGAGAAAGTCCTGATTGCACGAGCAATTATGGATGAAGCAATCTGGTGAACATGTCGTGATGGATAGCCTCCACAAACAGCAATTTCAACAATGAAGTGCATGTCAAGAATTAACTGGTAAAGAAAAAATTATTTTAGAGCTCGAGGAAGTAGGTCAGAAAAAAGCAGTAATTTCACAATTATGTAATACAATCAAGTCAATAAAGCATTCCCAACCAATTCATCAAATAATAATAGTAACAGTAAATTACAGACAGCCACCCTGCAGTTAGGGGGTAGTGACACTTAGCCCCCCGAACTTTTAGTTTGGATTCCAGCAATTTCCCCCTGCCAAACAGTTAACTGCATGGAATATTCCATTAAACATTTTTAAAACCCCAAACTTCCCTTATGTTATTTTATTAGACCATTTTGCCTCTTAACTTAGTTTTTCTAAAATCCTAGTTCTCACATGTTTCTCTCAATTATCTTTCAAGTTTCAACAATGTTCATCTTCAAAAAACCCTGAGTGGCTCATCAATGCCTTGAGAAAGATTTATGATTTAGAATGATTATTTTCATCGTTTTACTATTTGTAGTTGTCGGCTTATAGAACCTTGAATGGGTAACTTAGTACTTTTATTTCATTGTCAACCCCATTAGCAGTTTGCCCCCCCGCCCCCCCAAATACAGGATGGCTCTATAACTTTAATAATAATAAAGCACTCTCAACCCCATACAACCTTTATAATGTATTCTCCATTGAAAAATGAATCAAGGTAGTGACAATCTGATGTTTGTCTAGTAAAGTAAATGTTAATGGTTCTTTTTGGTGAAGTGCCTGTTACAGGAAGTGTTACTTGTACTGATGATTGCTCCAAGTAAAGGCTCTGAGCAATTTAGATAATGTTCCTCTCCTTGTACATATTTATGGACTTTGAGAATTCAGATTGAGCTGTGATACAAACATGGAAAAGTGAAAGAAAATACAGAAGTTTCTCCAAATTCCTTCACCAATGGCAATATTGTAGCTTTTGAGAGGTAAGGATTTTGGTCAATTCCAATCTTTCTTGTTTGTTACTGTCTTAGCCTCTTAGGTATAGTGTTATGTTATGTTATATTATATTATATTATATATCATTAAAAGTACGAATGAGTATGGAACTTTTGTTTGACTAAAATACCCCTTTTTTGAATTTCAACTCTCTATTTGTGAGGGCAAAAGATGTAATCTGAATTATTACTTTTCATCTCATTCATTTCAATTCACTCTCCTTAAATCTTATACTTGAGGTATTAACTCTCATTATCATCCATTGAATCCTATTCTTGACTAAAATACCCCTATCTTTGAATTTTGTCCCTCTCTAATTGTGAGGACAAAAAAAATAACTTGAACCACTACTTTTCACCTTATTTATTTTTTCTTCTCATTAAGTCATATATTTAAGGTATTAACTTCCTTTCTCTCATTGAATCCTATACTTAAGCTATAATTTTTCTCACATAAATTATATCAATTAAATCTATATCCAACTCCTAATAATATAAAACCCATGTTTTTAAAACCGATCCAAAAACGAAACCATCCTTCTGTCTTGGTGGTAAGCAATTAAACCATCCAGGTCAAATGGGCCAACCTAAGATGCCATAGTTAAACAATAAACTTTTAAAATAGAAAGAAATACAAAAACTATGAAAATGAAAACTTACAAAAAAAAATTGGGCACATCTCTAATATTTTATATTAATCACATTAAAGAAAAATGTGTTACAATTAATAATTGTTTAAATTGATGTTGGAAAAGAAATACAGAAGTTAAAACTGACCCAAAAATGAAATTATTTTCCTGTTTGGTGGCAGGTTAACAGTTTAACCTTTTGGGTCAAATGTGTCAACCATTGATATCAGAATTAAATAATAAAAATGAAAGAAAAGATAAAAACACATAATTTCACTAATATTTTATATTAATCATATTAAAGAAGAAATAAGTTTGATAAACAATAATTGCTTTTATTGATAATGGAAATGAAAATACAAAATTTAAAACTGACACAAAAATGAAGGTGTCTTCCCATTTTGTGGCAGGTTGCAGTTCAACTTTTCAGGTCAAATATGAAAATATACAAAAATTTGTAGAAAATATTTGGGCAAATCTCTAATATTTTATATTAATCAAATTACAGAAGAATAAATGTGATAAACAAGATTTTTTTTTCATGGACGATGGAAATGAAATACAAAACTTAAAGCTAACCCAAAAGTGAAATTGTTTTCCTATTTGGTGGCAGGTCAACAGTTCAATCTTTCAAGTCAAATGTGTCAACCTTTGATATCATTATTAAATATAAAAATTAAAAAACACAAAAATTATAAAAAAAATATGTAAGTTTTGTAGAAAACATTTGGATACATCTCTAATATTTTATATTGATCATATCAGTGTTCCAAAAGTGCAAGCAGCAAAAAAAAAAAAAAAACACAAGGAGCAATTTACACCCAAGGCGCAAGGTGAGGCACACACCTTTTCAAAGCAAGGCACAAAAGTATAAAAGATACCAAAAAATTCAAAGTAAAAGCAAAACGAAATAAAAAATAAAAAAAAAATAAAAGCACTAAACATAGTATTATTTAAAAATATAAACTTAAATTTTAAAATAAATGTTTTAGAAAACTTCTTATCTAAAACTAAAATACATAAATACAACATGCAAAACATATTCAAATGAAAATTTTAAAAAATCAAATCAAATCAAACATATAAAACAAATTCAGGCATGTAAAATCTCTTTTTTTCCCCTTAATTGCGTTACTTAAAATGGATAATGTGATGTAGAACATTTTGCATTCCTAATTCTGCAAGCTGGCTTTGTACCAAACCCCTCAAGGCAAGCCCAAACAAGTCCATGTTAGGGTCTTAAATTCTTAATCCCTACACAAAGAAAAGAAATGATTTTATAATTGTAATTACCTCTTAAAAAGATATTTTATGAAGATGAATGAATGAACAACATTAGCAAATAGGGGGTTCTCGGAGCATTGGTGAGCGAGCGAAACAAAGTGGCTAGGCTAATGTTGTTCATTCATTCATCCTAATAAAATATCTTCTTAAAATATCTTTGGTGAACAAGAACCCCCTATTTGCTAATGTTGTTCACCCATTCATCCTAATGAAATATCTTCTTAAAAGGCAATTCAAAATATAAAATTATTCTTTTGTAAGGACTAAGAATTTAAGATCCTAACATGAACTTGTTTGGGCTTGCCTCTAGGGGCATGGCCGGGGGTTAACAAAAAGCACAAAAAAAGGCACACCAGGCGCATGCCTTTTTAAAGTGCCAAGCCTAGGGCCTAGGCGCACCTTTTAAATCAATGGATCATGTTAAAGACAAATAAGTTAGATAAAGAAGAATTGCTTTTATTGATTATGGAAATAAAGTACAAAATTTAAAACCAGAAAAATAAAATTGGTTTTCTGTTTAGTGGTGGATTAATAGTTGAACCTTTTGCAGAAAACGTTTGGACAAATATCTAACATCATATGCTCATCATATTAAAAGAAATTAAGTGTAATAAATAAGAATTATTTTTATACATATAGAAATATTAACAATTATAAAAAATTTAGAAATATATTTTTACAATTATCATCTAAAATTGCCATGTGCAAAGCACAGCAAATTTTCTAGTCATTTTACAAGGGTTTAATAAGCTTAAAGTATTAATAAAAGGTTTTTATGATTTTTACAAGTTGTAGTTGCAATCATGTCACTGTTCTTTCAGTCTAATTTTTATGGGTCAAACGATGTGCATTTTGCATGTTTTGGCGCCATTAGCAAGATTTATCAATTATTTATCCAAAGAAACCAAGATCATGTGCATCCAATATATTTTGGGAAAGCTATGGTCATCTTGTATTTGGGAATGGTTTTCTTGTCACTTTGGTTGCAGGTGGATTCTTCCTCAAGATCTGGGAAGTCTCTTTGACTGTAGCTTCTTCAAACAACCAAACAAGAATAGGATCTTCTGGAGAGCTCCTAGAGAGGCTGTTGATTGGTCAAAAAGAAATAATAGGCTATTTCAAGAGAAGTGCTAGGCAAGGGAGGTGATCATTCAAAATATCACAATCAAATTAGACATTGGGTGAAAACTGAGGCGGCATTGAAGAACGACTCAATTAATGACTCATAAAGGAATGAAAAAAAGTGGTTATGTCTTCCCTCACAGCATCAACTTAAATTTTGACAGAAGTTCAAATGGAAATCTGGGTCCTTCAACCATTGGTGGTGCATTTAGAGGAAGTGAAGATAGCATTATGGCATTGTACTTGAGTCCCATAGTAGTAGGAGATTCTCTTAGAGCAGAAATTCTTGCTCTTTTGCAAGGATTACAGCTAGCAAAACAGCTGCTGTTCAGGCAAATTGAAGCAGGACACTCTAAACTTGTTGTGATCTGGATGCAAAAGGATAAATTGGAAATATGGAGTCACAGGCAAACCATGAAGGCGGTGTCTAGTAAGGGAAGTTGGTGTCATATTCAAACAGGTTAGAAGATTAGCAAATGGATCAACTGATTCATTAGCTGTAGGAGTATAAAAAACTGAAAAACCAAACCGGACCAAGAAAACCAAACTCATCAGGTATGTTCAAAGAATTTGATGATTTTGAAGACTTCGAAGACTTGAAGAGTGAAGACTTGGAACAAAAGTAACACCAATCGAACACAGGTATGTTCTTCTTTTTCTGGGATAAGAAATAACCCTCTCTCCTTAAATTTCTTATTCTTTGCCTTTCTTTTTTGGAACAAAAACAGGGGCTCTGCTAGTCTGCTCCTCCTTCAGTTCTCCATTTGATTTTTTTTTCAGTTTTTTTAAATAATAATAATGACAGTCACCATCTTCAAGTTTTTTTCTTGCATTTTTCTTAAAAAAGAATAAGGGCTTCACCCTTCTCCTTCATCAGTTTTAGCATTTTTTCTTTCTCTTTTATGAGAAAAAAAAAACAGGGGCTTCACCCTTTTTTCTCCTTATTTGTTTATTTTTTTTCTCCTTTTTTTTATCAATACCAATGGATTTTTTTTTCTTTTTTTCCTATGACAAAATCAGAGCATAGCTCCTTTTCCTAGATGATGGTTATTTCTAAGACACAAGCCTAGAAACATTAGGAAGAAAATGGTTATTTGTGAGACACTAGTCTTGAAACATTACGAAGAAAAGGTTTATTTCTGAGACACAAACCTTGAAACACTAGGAAAAGCAAGTTTACTTTTGAGACACTGGGCGATGCATAGGTGACTAGGCGGCTATGTGCTCCCCCGACACCTAGGTTTGCCTTGGCACCTTGAAAAATATGTTTATAACTATCTATTTATGATATATAGTATAGTACAAATATGCATATTTGTAATATATATTGTAAATATATTATAAATATAAAAAACCGAAAAACCAAAGAACCGAACTGGTCAACTAGTTGACCGGTTGATTTGGTTCAGTTTCAGTTCAGGGATTTTCAAAAACCAGTAGTGCCAGTTTGGTTTCCAAAAATACCCCATGGTTCAGTGATCTGAATCGTGAGCACCCCTAATTAGCTAAACAAGGGGTTATTAGAGAATCCTTATTTTGGGCAGTTCTATAATGTTTTTTCCTTTACTAGGTCTCTTGCCCTTGTTTTTCCTTTACTGGGTCTCTTGTCCTATCAATAGGGGTGAAAACAAACTGAGCTTTTCACAAGCTATTCGAGCTTGGCCCAACTCAAGCTTCGAGTCGAATTCGATCTCTATATATGGCTCATCTGTTAATCAAGCCAAATTTGAATACTTTGAAGTTCGGCTCGTTAAGCTCGCAAGCCTATTCGAGCCTCTATGTATATTCCTATCTATATACATATATTTATATGTATATAAGATTTATACATATTTTATACTTCTTGAACAAATTTTATTCGTGGGGATACAGTTGTATCGTGCTCCCATTCACATAATAGATTTGTTCTATTGATCTATTCTGACTTTCACTTGGAAGAGAGATTAGAGGGGAAAAAAACCCTCTTCGATAAACCCTTTTAGAGTTTTAATCTCAAGCTCTCAACTCTCACAACATACAGACGGCGGTTGACGATCTCAGACTCTCAGCTCTTATCACTGTTTAACAGGCATTGTGTGGCAATGAATATAGTGGAACCATGGAAGAAAATTTTCATTTGCATGCCCTACAGAAAAGCACTAGTGATGTGAGAAACATCACAAAGAGGGACTTCTAGGGATGCAAATGGATCAGCTTTTGATTCGATTCAAATTCAAATCCAATCCGATTTTGCCAATTTTGGATCAGCCTTATTGGATTATTGGATTGGATCATATCAGAAAATACGATCCATTTGCAATTTTGGTCAAATTTAAATTACTCCTGATTTGAGCCGAAAAATCCGATCTGATCCATTAATTTTATACATATAATGTTCATTTTATATAATTATTATATGCTGTCCATTTTTTTAATATTTTTTATATCAATAACAGAACTTCATTAGAATTATAAGAAACAGGTACAGAAATCCAGAGAAAGTTAAAAAAGACTTAAGTCTCTACAAGAGAGCAAAACAACATCTCACAATACAGCCCAATACAATTGATCCCTTCCCACCCCCTGCTTTGCCAAAGCATCTGCAAACGCATTTGCTGTTCTTTTCGCCCACTGAAATTGAATGTCCATCCCCCTAGTTAGCCATTTGATTTCCTTTCTTTCATTAGTAAACTTCTGAAGACCACCTCCCTTCTGTAACCAGCTTGCCACTGTAGAGAAGATGGGCCGAATGGCCCATAGGTTGCTTATTCCTTCTTGTTATTTATGTTTCTTTTCTGTAATGGGCTTTATTCTGGGTCCATCCTGTCAATATTAAGTTCTGTGTAAATTCTTGCCCAACTAAGGGCCTCCTTGTAATTATTCAAATATTTCTAATAAAACAGTGTTAGGGGGCTGAGAGAGAGTGAGTTCGAAATCCTCTACTCAGACCCTCATTGCTGAACCCTCAACTCTCTTCTCTTCAGTTTTCTTCATGGTATCAAAGCATACCTGAACTTCAGTATCCTAGGGCTGGAAGCTTGACTTGTGTTGCCTGATTCTTGGAGGTTGTAGAGAAGATGGGCCGAATGGCCCATAGACTGTCATTTTATGTTATGTTATGTTTCTCTCTGTTGTGGGCCTTATTCTGGGCCCATACTCTGTAATATTCTGTTTTTTGTATTTTCCTGCTCACTCAAGGGCCTCTCTGTAATTTGTCAAAGATTAACTTATTAATAAGATGTTTAGAGTGTTAGAGAGGGGTTATGTTCGAACCTCTTACTCTCTAACACTCATTGCCGCCAGCTCTCTCTTCTCTTCCTCTCTTGTTTGTTCATTTTCTGGTTTGCATCTAATCTCAAACAGTTCTATACATCAAGTGAGCTGTTTTTCAACTGAGGTCATTGGAAGTGCCCAAGACTTGAATCTCTTGGAGAAGTGGTTCGGTGGCCAGGAAGAATCAGAGAAAAGAAAAAGGGGAAGAGGAACAGTTCGGTTCTGTTGAAGCTCAAAACTGTAAGTTGTACTCAGATTTCTGGGTTCAGTTTTCTTCTGGTTCGAAACTGTAAGCTGTACTCAGATTTCTGGTTCGAACTGTAAGTTGTACTCAGATTTCTGGGTTCAGTTTTCTTTCGGTTGTTCTGTATTGCATTCGACTGTGTTTGGACTGTTGAACTGTCCGAAAGCTTTGGTTGTTCTGTACTACCTTCGTCTACCATTGAATCTGGTTTAACCCAGAAATTTCTGGGCTGTTTTTCACTCCTTATTGGACTGTCAAACAGCCGAAACATCCCTGTAACAAGGCTGTGGATTGTTGCTTATATCTGGCTGTTTTTTGGGGGGCTGTACGAACAGTTCTTGAGGCCTTTTTTCTCCTCTTGATAGTGGGGTTGTCTCTATTGCCCACATTGTGTTTGTAAAAAGGGTACTTCGGCTGAGTGCCAAGTGGTATTTACTTTGAAGTCCAGATTTGAAAAGGGTACTTCGGCTGAGTATCTAGAAGTTTTTGTTTTACTTCTTGAAGGCTGAACTCAGCGTATTGCCTTCTTGTGATCGGCTGAACTCTGTTCTTGCTTGTCCTTATTCAGTATACTTGTAGAAGTCATCTGAAATCATATTTAGAGTGTTTACATGATGTACTCCTCAGAGTTTGAAAACAAAAGTGGTGCTGAATATGGACTGGTTCAGGGGACTCCAAGTGACTCCTTATTGACTATGACCACAGTTAAACTAGATGGAACTAATTATCTGGCATGGTCACAATCAGTAAAGATTCATGTATGTAGTAGAGGAAAGTGGGGGTTCATTTCCGGGAGTAAGAAAGCTCCCCCAGAAGATGATCCATCCTACGAGAAGTGGATGCAAGAAAATTACACTATCATTGGGTGGCTTGTGAACTCAATGCAGCCACAAATCAGTCAACACTACCTATGGATGAATTCAGCAAAGGAAATTTGGGACAGTGTTGCAGAAACCTATTCCCAAAAACTCAATGTGGCCCGGGCATATAAATTGAGAAGTGATGTAAAGAATTTAAGGCAAGGAGAGAAACTTCTTGCTGTATATTTCTCAACCCTTAAGTCCCTATGGCAAGAGATTGACCTAATAGAAGCTATAACTTGGGACACCACCAATGATGCAGAGACCTACAAAAAATTGGTTGAAAGGAACAGGGTTTTTGAGTTCTTAACTGGACTAAACCCAGAATATGATATCACAAAACAGAATATTCTTTCTAAGGAGTGTGTCTCTTTGTCACAAGCTTATGCATTGGTGAGTAGTGGAGAGCAGAAGGGCTGTTCAGGTTCAAGGGGCTGATATTAATGATCACTTTGCCAATATGGGGATTAAACCTAAAGGTAATGCTGGAACTTCTAGTGGCACAGGAAAGAAAGAAGTTATATGTGAGTACTACAAGAAGCCGAAGCACACCAAAGACAAGTGTTGGAAGTTACATCCTAATCTTGTTCCCATTCGGTTTCAGAAAAAAACATGATAGTAAAAGATCAGGAAGTGCAAATGTAGCTGCCAGGCCAGATAGTGAAGAGATGTCTGCTTCTGCATAGTTGGCAGCCATGAGAGCAGAATATGAAAAGTTTGGGATGATGATCAGTCAGCTGAGTGATGTGACCTCTCCTTCCAACCCTTCAGGAAATTCTACTACTTCAGCATTTGCTCATTCAGGTATAAGGGCTTTTGCCAATCATGCTACCTCATCAGGTAATCTCAAGATCCCTTGGATTATTGACTCAGGCGCTTCTGACCATATGACCAATCTGTCTACCTTGTTTGTTTCATATGACTTACTTCTTGGACGTGATAAAATCACTTTAGCTTATGGTTCACTTGCCCCTATCTCTGGTAAGGGAACCATCAAGGCTACGAATTCCTTGTACCTTCCTTCTGCCCTTCATGTACCTAAACTAAATACAAATCTGTTGTCTGTGAGTAGTTTAACCAAGTCACTAAACTATTGTGTAACTTTTTTTCCTTCCTACTGTGTTTTTTAGGATCTGGAGTCTCAGAAGGTGATTAGGAGTGGCCATGAGGCGAACGGAATATACCTGCTTGATACTCCGGGACAATGCATTGATCATCTTGGGATGTTGCTCTTGGATTTGTCTCTTCAGAGTCTGTTAGTCGGATTATGTTGTGTCATTATCGTTTTGGTCATCTGTCTTTTTCTGCCTTGAGTCATCTATTCCCTAAACTGTTTAAGGGAATTAGTCTGTCCAGTCTACATTGTGAGTCTTGTGAATTGTCAAAGCATTGTAGAAGCAATTATCCTTTGAGCAATAAAAGATCTTCTGTTCCTTTTAATATTGTGCATTCTGATGTGTGGGGCTACAAATATTTTATCCTGTTTATTGATGACTTTTCACGGTTCACTTGGATATTCCTGATGAAATCCCATGATGAAGTTCCAAGACTTGTAAAACGATTCCATGAATTTGTTCTAACCCAATTTGATACCAGGATTAAGATCTTCAGATCGGACAATGCAAAAGAATATTTTGAGAAAAACCTATCCTACTATCTTTCCGACATGGGGGTTATTCATCAAAGCTCATGCTAGGACCCCAGAACAGAATGGGGTTGCTAAGAGGAAAAACAGACATATTGTTGAGGTTGCAAAAAGTATCTTATTTGCCTCACATGTTCCTACCAGGTTTTGGGGTGATGTTGTACTTACTGCTACCTACCTTATAAACCGCATGCCATCCAGGGTTTTGGGGTTTAAGTCTCCCTTCACTCTTCTTCATCCGGACAAGGATCTTTTTCCTGTTCCTATTCGTGTCTTTGGCTGCACCTGTTATGTACATGTTCCAAGTGTCCAAAGGCATAAATTTGAACCCAAAGCTCAAAAGTGTATCTTCCTTGGTTATTCCCCCACACAGAAGGGTTATTGTTGTTTTGATCCAAAGTCTGGCAATCGGTATGTCTCAATGGATGTCACCTTTGATGAGCTTTCCCCCTTTTATAGTTCCTCTCCAGAAGGACATTGTCCACAGGGGGAGAATTTGACACAGGTGTTTGCTCTTCCTCTTCCTGTCCCTGTTGAGTCTCTTGATGTGTCTGCCTCTCCTTCAAATGAATCAAGGGTGGATCAGTTGCTCCATTCTCCTTGTCCCAGTACCCTACCTCCTCGTCCTATCCTCAATCCCAAGGTGTATCATAGGCAAAGATCCAGAAATGTGCAGGTTGTTTCTCCTACAACACATGAGCCTCATATACTTCTAGTCACAGAAGAGACAACAAGTACTATTTCAGCACCTTTGGATTCATCCTTTCTTGACCTTGATATTCCCATTGCTGTTAGGAAAGGAAAACGGAAGTGCACTGCACACTGCATTTCCAAGCACCTTTCTTACAGTTTGCTTTCACCTTCATACTTTGCCTCTCTCTCTTATGTTGCTTCTCATCCTATTCCCAGGTCTGTGTCAGAAGCTCTTAAGATTCCAGAATGGAGGGATGCTATGAGATCTGAAATCGATGCCCTACACAAGAATGACACATGGGAAGTGGTGGATTTTCCTGAAGAGAAGGATCCTGTTGGTTGCAAGTGGGTCTTTACTATCAAATACAGAGCTGATGGCACCATTGAAAGGTATAAGGCCAGGCTGGTTGCAAAAGGCTATACACAGACATATGGGATTGATTATTTAGAGACTTTTGCACCTGTTGCCAAGATGACATCTATGAGGGTATACACAAACATATGGTTGCAAAAGGCTATACACAGGCTCACTTTGACTGGCCCCTTTATCAATTGAATGTGAAGAATGCATTTCTGAATGGTGAGTTACATGAGGAGGTTTACACGTCTCTTCCTCCAGGGATGTATGGAACTGATATGAAAGGGAAGGTATGCAGGCTGAAAAAATCTCTTTATGGACTAAAACAGTCCCCTAGAGCATGGTTTGAGAGATTTAGAACAGCACTTGTTAACTTTGGATATGTGCAGACATAGTCCGATCATACGCTTTTTGTGAAGAGGAGTGGACCTCTGGCAGTATACCTCATTGTGTATGTAGATGATATTGTAGTGACTGGTAATGATGCCTCAGGAATTCATGATCTAAAATCTTTTCTACATACAGAGTTTGAGATTAAAGATTTGGGGGAATTGAGATACTTTCTTGGCATAGAAGTGGCTCGATCCAAGGACGGGATTCTTATCTCCCAAAGGAAGTATGTTCTTGACTTACTCTTTGAAACTGGAAAGATGGGTGCTAGACCAGTTGTTACTCCTATTGATATGAGTCAAACTCTTAGCCTCAGAAGGGACATTGTTAGAAGACAAAGGAATCTTTCAGAGACTTCTTGGGAAACTTTTGTACCTATGCATGACTCGGCCAGATATTGCATATGCAGTTAGTTGCATTAGCCAATTCATGCATGCTCCCCGAGACACTCATATGGCAGTTGCAGAGAGAATCCTATGTTATTTGAAGGGCTCCCCAGGAAAGGGTATTCTGTTTGCCAAGCATGGTCATATGAAACTTGAAGCCTACACCGATGCTGACTGGGCCGAGAACATTGATGACAGAAGATCTATCTCTGGGTATTGCGACTTGGTAGCTGGTAATGTTGTTTCTTGGAGAAGCAAGAAACAATCGGTTGTTGCTCGGTCTTCTGCTGAAGCAGAATACAGGGCCATGGCACATGGGGTTTCTGAATTATTATGGCTAAAATTTTTGATGGAAGAACTTGGAGTTGAATATGACAAGCCAATAATGTTGTACTGTGATAATCAGGCTGCCATCAACATTGCTCACAACCCAGTGCAACATGATAGAACCAAGCATATTGAAGTTGATCGACACTTCATTAGGGAAAGGGTCTCTTCGGGTGAAGTGTGTCTTCCTTTCATCACATCTGAAGGACGGTTGGCAGATTTTCTCACCAAAGGCATTCCCAAGGTAAAACTTCAGCTTGATACCAGCAAGCTTGGCATGATTGACATTTATGCTCAGCTTGAGGGGGAGTGTAGAGAAGATGGGCCGAATGGCCCATAGGTTGCTTATTCCTTCTTGTTATTTATGTTTCTTTTCTGTAATGGGCCTTATTCTGGGTCCATCCTGTCAATATTAAGTTCTGTATAAATTCTTGCCCAACTAAGGGCCTCCTTGTAATTATTCAAATATTTCTAATAAAACAGTGTTAGGGGGCTGAGAGAGAGTGAGTTCGAAATCCTCTACTCAGACCCTCATTGCTGAACCCTCAACTCTCTTCTCTTCAGTTTTCTTCAGCCACCAACTTTGAGTCCCCTTCAATAATTAATTTCTGTATATTCAGTTCCTTACTCTTTCTAATACCCTCCATAACAGCAAAGATCTCAACTCTAAGAGAGTCCCAAACCCCAATGGGGCAAGAATACATTTTTTTATCAATAACAAAACTTTCATTAATCAAACAGGATAATTAATTACACAGAGGGGGCGAAAAACTCTCTTAACTCCCCAGCAGAGGCAAGAGTCCCCAAAGTGAGAAAAACCAGAATTACAACTGAGCCCAAAATATAGATTCCCTGACCACCCCTTGCTTGGCTAACTCATCAGCAAACGAGTTAGCAGATCTCTTCACCCAACTGAACTTTATTTCCATGTCCTTAACCAGCCATCTGAATTTTCTCCTTTCATTATTGCAGTTCCATAAATCAGCTTTGTCTTCTTGCAGTCACTCTAGCACCACCTCTGAATCCCCTTCAATTGCAAGCCTCCTAATGTTCATATCCTTTGCTCTTTGGGCACCTTCCAAGACTGCAAAGATCTCAGCCATGAGAGAGTCACCAACCCCAATTGGCCCTGAGAACAAAGCTGAATAAAATAGAATGGTCTTCTATTTATTGCCTGCTGGTTGTTTCTCTTTTTGTTTGAATAAAATTTTATCTTTACTCTTCAAAAAAAAGAATGGTCTTCTTCAGTTTTTAACCTTCTTAAGAACACTTTTATAGTTTTATCTCGATTTTTATCGGATATCCAAAAATTTAATCAAATCGAATTCAAATCCATATAAATTTTAATCCATCATTTTTTAATTGAATTCGAATATCCCAAGATTTTTATTGAACCAAATTCGGTTATACCCCTATCCCTAGGGACCCCGACCTGAAGAAGTTCAGTGAGATGGAGATGAATTTGATTTAGAAGACAATAACTTGGACCCATCCAATGTGAAACTTGTATCAAATTTCTGTTTCACATTAAACTTAACCATCAAGGAAGGACTTGAGGAATATTATTTGACAGTGGTTGTATCATGAGTATTGCCTATGAAGAGCAAACTGACAAGAATAAAAAGGAGATAAGCCAATTAAAATCTGGAATCAAGATATATCCTAGGCATGATTTAAAGTATTGATACGATACGCCCTGTATCATATCTTTTGAAAAAGATACGCTACAGGTGTTCGGAACCCCACCATTTTTTAATTAAAAAAAAAACTTATTTTTCCCTTCCCAAAAAACCAAAATTTGAAAAAAAAAACTAAAAAAAAAAAAAAGAGTTTCGTGTGTTTCTAAGTACCGATACGATTCTGCCGATACGCATATCGTATCGATACTTTGAACCATGATCCTAGAAGAGTTATCACAGACAACATGCATACCTGCTGTAACCCAAGTGGCTGCAGAGGAGCTGAATCATCCTCGAATACATCCCAAAACTCCTGCTCTTCAGATAACCACATTACTACTGTCTCTGTTAGCCTGGCAAGCAGAATTTTCTGGATCTTCTCCTTTCCAAGTAGTACATCTCCAGCAACAGTTGCCAACTGCTGAAGCTTTGAAAATAATGCCTAGTATAATCAAGTTATTCATATTAGTCAAATATTTACAACATCTCAGCTGCAAAGGTACAAGGAGTAATATTGCTGATAAACATCACAGAATCACATCTCCAGGAAGGCAATAAAGGAAATGGATAACTATTACATGGTTTAAAATATTGGGTGTTTTGACCCTTCATGACTATTTTTTTTAGTTTTTTTTTTCAAAATTGTTTCACGGGGTCAGTTTTAGGCATGCCTACCCCCTGAAAGTGGCCAACTTCCAAAATACCCCTTATTTGGGGTTTCAGGGAGCTACCAATACAATATGATAATTATTTAAATACGGAGTGTATCGTATCGAAATTTTGAACCTTGGATAATTACTTAAATATACCCTGTGGTTTCATTAAACTACTTAAATACATCCTGTGATTTCTGAAACTACTTAAATATACCTTGTTAAAAACATTTAACCATTAAGATTGACAGAAAAGTTAAAGGACAGAAATGCCCTTCGGTGTTTTTAAAATTTTCAAAACATGCACTTGAATGTTCTTCCAGAAGACCAGAGGACTCTGACAGGACTTCAAAACCAGAGAATAAAGCACTGTAACAACATCCAATCTATGCTCAGTTAATTATTTAAATATACGTTGTGGTTACACTCCACTTAAATACGCTGTTATACAGTGTCAGCTGTACCTATTTCTAGCTCAAACTCAGGTGAACCATAGGCGGGCAAGCCATTGACATAGCCAATTGATACTTGACGAAGCTGGATCAGCATTATAGGAACATCCACCTGTAAAGACGGTCCAGAGAGGGTTTTGAAGTATAGAGGAGGAAGGCAATTTCAGTTGCTCATGTTGTGGGGACCCAACATGGTTTTCTGGGTTCTCTTGATGTTTTCTGTTAAACACAACACTAGTAAAATGTGTTGCCGTATGTAGGAGTAGACATTTTACTCCTCCTTTTGGAGCTTCTGTTAATAGCCAAACCGGTGGTAGAGAGCCAAAAATTCAAAAATGAAAGAGAATCAGAAGAAAGACTAAAAATCAAAACCTAGATGTGTTTTCTTGCTTTTCTACCTTTTTATCCTCTGGGATCTAAGAACAAAGCTAAAAAAAAGAGAACCTTAAGAGTACTAATGTGATTCCAATGCATAGCATCAGTTGAAAACTCATGGTGGAATCCCAGTGCATTATATCAGTGGTAAATTTCCCTGTGAAGCTGGTGTTGATTCTCAAAGTATGGTCCCACAGGAAAACTTGGCTACTTCTGTGGATGTCACGACTTGGTTTGATGGAACTTTCAAGAATGGTGTGGCAGCAGGTGCCTGTGTAGTAGTGAACAATAGAGGTAATTTCTTATCAGCAGTAGCATTAACATTGGAGGCTAGTAATGCAGAAGAGGTGGAGGCAATGGCTGCTCTTCTGGCAATTCAGCATGTTGCTTCCTACTCTGTGGGGGCTATTTGTCTTATTGGTGATCGCCGTCTCCTGCCCCATTGTCACGGGGTTAGGTCTGCAGCGGAAGAAACCTGTGTGGTGTCCAGGCAATGGGCAGCCAGGACAAGCCTGATGTGTGTGTAAGGGCCATGTGTCGGCCCGATGATGGCTCCACCAAGGTCAGTGGCACTGGATCATGACCTCGCGGCGCATGGCCGGAGTTCTCTGTGACTCTTGCCGGTCCATGGGAGGCGCATCTTACGTGCCAAAGGGGGATCGCCATGATGTAGGCACTTGTTGTACCAATGATGTGAATCACCTGTTGTACCGAGGATGTAAGGCAACCACTGGGCCTGAGCACACCCGTGCACTATGAGCAACGGGGTAGCTCGATTAGCTTAGACATGGGGCTAGCGAGTTGTAGGGGCATGCTTGGGCTAGACCCGCATGGAAAGCCTCCCTTCAATATGCGTTGTGCAGTGTCGGTCCATGCACTGTCCCCATGAGCGTGTGTGCCCATGAGGAACCTTGGTAGCCATGCTAGCCATTAACCAGGGTCACCTCGCAAGGGATGTTGGTCTATGGATTGCCAAGGTCAAGCACCCAAGGAGGTTGACCACCCCTCCTCAAAGAGTACGTTAAGCTTTTGGTGGTCTACCGGTAGGAAACATCACTTTTCTGAAAAATAATATTGACATATTTATAGTATTGCCACTCAACGTAAGCCTACCAAGTGTAGGTAAGGCTAAGCCTGTGTCAAACAGTGACAGCATGGAAGATTGTGGCTATCATTGAATGCCTGAAGCCTTCTGAAAGCAGAGAGTAAAATGGATGTAATGTTTAGACGAAGAATGTTCAATTCTTCTGCCCATAGGTTGGAATCCTGTTCTTGTTCCTCTTTGTAAATAGGAGTGGTTCTCTACTTCCCCAGATTATATCTCTAATTTTCCATTAATTTAAAATCTAGGCATCAAAGAGACAGAGCTAACGCAAATCTAAAGAGCACTGTAATTGTTATTGGTTGGAAAGAGAGCAGTTGAGCTAGGTTTGGGTTTCACAATTTTGCGGAAGAAGAAGAAAGGTATTTTCAACCATGGAGGGGTAAAACTAGAATAATGAGTTCAATAAGGTATTTTCAACTATGTGAGGCTCTCTGAGGAGCAGATCCAAACTCCTCAATCCGTAACCAATGTAATTAAGTGGATATTTCCAAATCATTATATAAAGTCCCCCTCTCCAGAGGATGTTGGTGGATTGGTTGAATTTTCCATGTGAAGCTATGAAATAGAAAAGCCTTTTGAAGATGATGAAATCAAGAACATGATATTTTCAATGGAAAGATCAATGGGACCAGCCTAGATGGTTACGCCATGGCTTTCTTTCAAGATAACTAGGAAATAATAGTAATAATAATAATAATAATAATAATAATAATAAAACCCTAGGATGATCCGATGAATGCCACCTTAGTAGCTATAGTCCCAAGAAAAAGGAGAGGTTTTCCATCCAAGTGATTTTTAAACCTATTAGCAAGGTGAGCGAAGTATACAAAATTATATTAAAGGTTTTGCATACTAGACTAAAAGAAGTCCTCCCAACTCTTATTTCACAAAATCAAGGGGCTTTTATCCATGTAGGGCTCGAGTTCAATTAGGCTCGACTTGAGTTCGATTTAATTAAGCTCAAACCGAGTTCGAACTTGGAGGTAAGCTCGACTAGTTATTCCAACTCAAGCTCGACTAATAAAAAGTTCAGCTCAAAAGCTCGCGATCTTGGCTCAATTAACACATACACATACATACATAAGTGATTTTTAAACCTATTAGCAAGGTGAGCGAAGTATACAAAATTATATTAAAGGTTTTGCATACTAGACTAAAAGAAGTCCTCCCAACTCTTATTTCACAAAATCAAGGGGCTTTTATCCATGTAGGGCTCGAGTTCAATTAGGCTCGACTTGAGTTCGATTTAATTAAGCTCAAACCGAGTTCGAACTTGGAGGTAAGCTCGACTAGTTATTCCAACTCAAGCTCGACTAATAAAAAGTTCAGCTCAAAAGCTCGCGATCTTGGCTCAATTAACACATACACATACATACATACATGTATGTATGTATGCATGCACGCATGCATTCATATAGAATGTAAAAGTATACTTTATAATATATATTATGTAAATATAATTTTATATTCTATATATAATATAAGAATATCCTATACATTATAATATATATAAATATAATATTCATTTGGGAAAGCCTATGATACGAGAAAGATATGATATGGGAAGAGTTTTGACCAATCAAAACCCACCCATGAATGTTGATAAATAACACTTGATTCACTACCATGTTTATGATTCCAGTTTATTGGTCAGTTGTTTTTCTGATATCATATCATTTCCATATCATAGTCAAACCCTATTCATTTTGGAGCTTTCAAACCAAACTCGATATCATTGAATATTTAATCGGACCGAGCACAAACCAGAAAATATAGTTTGAATCGAATTCGAACTCAAACTCAAACTCGAACCTAGTAGTATTTTAGTCAAGCCAAACCAAGACATGCCAAAGTTTGGCTCAGCTCAGCTCGATTGCACCCCTATTAGAGTAGGGCAAAATGGTGGAGTTCACAAGCTGGATTTGGAGAAAGCTTATGACATGGTGGATTGGTCTCTTTGGGAGATGTTATGGCAAATTTTGGGTTTAGGGAGAGGTGGAGAAGGTGGATTCTTGGGTGCGCTCAGACTTGTCATTATTCAGTTCTTGTTAATGGGATAGTGAAGGACTTTTTCCTGCTAAACATGGAATTAGGTAAGGAACACAAAAGTAGAGTACAGCAGGGCAGCGCCTCAGATATTTTTTGGATTGTTGTGGATGAAGACTTTACTTGGATTTGGAGAGTTGGGTCCTACTGTTCTAAACCCTATGAAGTTATACTATGACAAGGATGCCATTGATATTCTAGACAACCAACTGTAGCATGATTTAAGGAAACATATAGAAGTTGGTTGGCACTTTATCAAAGAAAAAAATGCCTTCACAAGAAGGTGAGCCTTATGTGAAGTTAGAGAACCAGCTTACTGAAATTTTAACCAAAGGTGTCACCCGATTGAAGTTAAACAGAATTCTTGGCAAGTTTAAGATGATTGACATCCATGCTCCACTTGAGAAGGGTAATAGCAATTTAAAGAATTAGATTATAATGGCATAAGTACGATAGATGGGCATATTAATGTGATTATGGAGTTTTTTCTCAAACAAACATATTCTTTTCTTCTTTTCTACCCTCTTCACTAACACTTTTTTTTGAAAGATCAAAGGAAAATTCATTAAACTGAAAAAAAGTCCGAACATCTCAAGAAGATGGTTGTCTAGTTGACAAACCAACTATAAAACAGAAATGACACTGAAAAGAATCAAATTACAAGGATTCAACTCCAAAGGTCTTCAAAAATTCTCAAACAGATCAGACTCATTCACTTGAACATGCTCAGGAAAACAGAGATCCCAAACTGCCATCAAAATGCCCATCCTGCAATCAAAAATTCAATGCTCCATCCACTCTGCTCCCTCCTACCTTCTCCCAAACCCCTCACAATCCAGCTAGAAACCTCATCTTCCTCCCCCTCTCCCTGTCTCCCCTCCAACCCCAAGTTCACTCAATTTTGTCCAGTCCCTCCTCTTCTCCCCCTTCCTCATCCCACCCCTTAATTTTTCGAGGTATTCTTCCCTTTTCTTTTTCTCCTCTTTTCTTTTTTCCATACTTCACAAATGCTATTTTCGTGAATCCTTCCCCTCCCCAAAAAACTAAACCGAGAGATTTTCCTATCTTGACCTCCCTATCCACCAATTGTGACCTCTCTTTCCATTAATTTCTGGAGAGGCACACAGCCAGTGACACCCTCCTTATCTGCATTGGATTGTGACAACAAAATCTCTTCAGCAACAGGACCGTCAACACTCACCTTGTCTTCTCTAACACTTTTTTTTATGGATTTGTATCTTCTCTAGCTCTTCAGAATTTCATCATTCCAAGTGTTAGTCGTACTACTACATGTTAAGCACATTATACATTCTACAGTAATTAGAAATTTAGTATAGCAGGTCCTTTGGAGCAGTGATGTCCAATAGAAAGATATATTATACATAGAACCTCAAAAAGAGAAACAAAGCAATGCCTCCATATAGTCCATACAGTTATAAGATAACCTTCAAAGATTATCAGATATGTGACAGATATTCCCCATAAAAAGAAACCAAATAACATCCCTGCACAAACTATAGAGCAGAAATATCCTTGCTATATGGTCTACATGACATAGTTGTTGAACATATATACTATATATGAGAGGAAGAGAGAGAGAGAGAGAGAGAGAGAGTTCAAGGGGAAACAAACCGATTTTCCAATTCCTACACCAATTCCAGAATTTTTGGGTGATAGGATGTTGGTATTGTTTTCATTTATTTATTTATTTTCTAGTTATAGGTCTCTTAAGAACAGGAGTTTACGTTTTCCAGCAATTTACTAATATTTGGAAATAACTATTTATGGTAACTTTTGGATTTACTACTAATAGTAACTCTTGTAATTACTATTTTAGTAAATTTGCAGATTACTATTTTTAGTTTTTTTCGATGTCCTTAAAGTTGATCTCAGTGGGATCAGTAATGTATTATTATAGTTGTTTTTGAAATTGGAATCCTTATTGGAGCATCCCTTTGTGTTACCTATGTATTTATCTTAGTTATAAAGCAATTATAAGTTGATTTGGATCAGTTTTCTGGTCCAAGTTGGAATCTGTAAAGGAACACCAAGTTTATATGTTGACTCCATAAATAGAGTCATTGTGATTGGAGTTGAAGATGAGTTTATATGAATATGATGAAATAAAGTTTGGCTTAGTAAATTCTGGTTGTTACCAGGAATTTTCTCTTTTTTCCATTTTTTATCAATAACAGAAACATTTCATTAGATTTAAGAAAAAGTACAAGGGCGGGGGGAGATAAACCCTCGTACCCCCCCCCCCCCTAAAAACAAGGAATACTACAGCACAGCCCAAAAAAACTGTCCCCTTCCCACCCCTTGTTTGGCTAGGAAATCAGCAAATGAATTAGCACTCCACTTAACCCACTGCAGTCTCACTTTCATACCCTGTGTCAACCACTTGAAGAGTCTTCGTTCATTAAGATGAGGCCACATACCGTCATCCTTCTTCCCTAACCAACCTTTTTACCACTTTTAAACTTCAATGATAAACTTGTTAATACTTAATTCCTTAGCTCTTTTTCCACCCTCCATCACAGCCATAACCTCAGCCCGAAGTGAGTCCCCAATATCAATTGAGCCTACAGCAATGACTACACCTTACTCTGTTCTGAGAACTCCACCAATCCCTGGAGGCCCAGGGTTGCCCTCATTACTGCCATCAAAATTCAGCTTAATGAAACCAGAACATGGTGAGTTCCATGCAGGAAGGACATTTCTGCTTGGAGTTGAATTTGCCACTTCCAACTATTCAGCAGAACCACTGTAGGAATATCATCAAATAGGTCCATTGATTTTATCCAAAAATTTCCTCTCTATTTCTCTCCTTTTCTACAGGAATTGTTTGGTTTCTTTCCTCCCTGACTGTCCCGCAAACTGAAGTTCTTGTGCATCTCTACAGAACTCTACCCCTCTTCTTATTCCGGCTGTCAGCAGAAGAGTCAAAAAGGATTTGCATGTTTGGTGTGTGTGTGTGCGTGCGCGTGGGGGGTCCACCTGCGGCCAAACAGAGACAAAAACCAAACCCAAATAGAAGAAACAAAGGGGCAGGAGATTAGTAAGTGGTATCATGACTCACCATTGGCCTTGCAGAGAATGCACCAATTAGGGGATAAGCACCAAAAAGGCTTTTTCTTTATATCTCTTTTTTCCTCTCTCTCTCACCTATTTCTTCTTATAAGCAATCAGTCTCTTTGCTGTTTACCCTACTAATTTAAGATCTAATGGTGGGCTTTGTAGGGGTAAAAGAAGGGGTTTGAGTGATCTAAGATGAAGAATAAGGGTAAAAAAGCAAATAGACAGCTCGCTCTCCACCAAAGTAAGAAATTAAAAAGAAAGAGGTGGACTCTTGCTGGCAAGGTAGATCACTGATAAGAAGAAATAGGTGAGAGGGGAAAAAGACAAATTCCTGGCAACTAGAATTCACTAAACAAAACTTTATTTCATCAAATCAACTCTTCCTAAACTACAATTAAAATGATTCTATTTATAGACTCATGAACTCAAATGTCCCTCTACAGGCTCCAACTTGGACTAGTTAACTGACCCAACTCAACTTCTAATTGCTTTGAACCTAAGAAAAATCCTTAAGTAACCCAATGGGACACTCCAATTAGGTCTCTAATTCCTAAAACAACTCTAATATCTCATTACTGATCCCACGAAGGCTAAGGTGGTATTTGGTAAAATTGAAATGTGATGTCTGAGAAAGCAAAACAGATCTATAAGTGTTGAATAGCCAAATTTTGCTTCTTTGCTTTACCATCATCTTAATACAGTTGAACTGTTTGAAAATCTGAATATAATAATACCTAAAAAGAGCATTTATCAACAAAAAGTAATATCTAAAATGAGATTGTTTTACATGCCTACCTGCTAAAATCCTACAAATTTATGAGGTTTCTATTTTATGTAGATGAAGAGAAGAAGGAAGAAAATGGTTTACTAGTAGCACTGGCTCCACCAAATAAAGAGAAGTAAAAGAGAGACGGTTCATATGAGAGAGGTAGGGTGAGGTGACCCTCCAAAAGGAGGATTATGATACTTATTAGTTAAAGATTACTACTTATTACTATGAAACCTAGGGAACTATCCTAGGATTTATGTATTTTTATTTTAAAAAACTCATCACCTAGGCGCCCACCTAGGCAACTAGATGACTATGGCAATATCCTATCACCCATAAATTCAGAAATTGGTGTAGTAATGGAAAAAACGGATTTATTTTCCCTGGACTCTTTCCTTGCTTCCTTATCTGCATCGAACTGATGTAGGACAGGGTAGGGGCCCTACAGGTTTTAGATCTAGTGTTGGGCTTTATAGGGTTAAGGAAGGGCTAAAGGTGATTAGGAATGAATAATGGGAAGGAAAAGGCATGTAGAATGTTTGTTGTCCACCAAAGATAAAGCAAGAAGTCAAGAACTTAGAAAGCAGGACAACTCTAGGTACTATGAGCATATGCCTCTGTTGCACTTTATACTAGAGCATACTCCTCATATGCCCTTGCCTTTTAAGCCAATTTTTGTAATATAATGTTATAAATAAAAGTAAGAGAACCGTGTCATTGTGTTCCATTACATACCAATATATAGAAAGGAAGAAAACTCTCCGAACTTGCTTATTATAATACTTATATAACATAATACAATAAACAGAGGTGTAGGCACCATTGCTTTGTTTGGTTTCAATGCTTTATGTTCATTTGGATATGAGATGACAAACATTTTTATGTTAATACCATGCAAATTATGTGAATCATTTATTCTGAACTTTTGATTTGCAACTTTGCAAGTGATGTGTGAATGGTGATGCTTACATAATTATGGATTATGACTCCATGTGGTGATGGTGTGATACTTCAATTTTATATTTAAATGTGATAATTCTTTTCTTAGAAATTGTAAATATGAAAATTTCTAATTTCTCATAATTTTTCTATTTTTTAGGATTTTATTATGTTTTCTTATACATTTCTTTATTTGTAATTATACATTAATTTTAAAAATCCATGCTCTAGAGGCTTACACCTCTTGCATTTTGGTTTAGGCTCATGCCTTTGGACAGTAAAAAGACTTGCATCACACGTCTCTGTTATAAAGCATTGATGTGTGTTTGTGGTTTGTCCAAGCTAATTGGATCTAAAAAGGATGCTTAAAACAATATTGAAGGTGGATCACCTGGAATGGCAGAGAAGGCAGTGGGTCAGAGCCCCAGAAGAGATCCTCTCCTTTACCATCTAAATATGTCTGTGCATCTAATCTTGTTTTACCCTCTCTTGAATAAATGAAGCTCAAAACATATTGGCGACAGAAATGATCTCTAAGCTTATCCCATGAGTGCTGGAGAAGGCGTCTCCACTCTTTAAATTCTATAATATTACTTGCTACAGACCCAGCATTTTCAGTTGACACACTGCCTTGTTCCTTGCTCTCATTCTGTGTGTTCCAAATCCTTGATGCAGCCATTGGTAATCGTTCATCAGCAACAGTATATGCAGTTCCCAAAAGTGCAAGCTGTTGGGCATCTGTTTCAGCCTTGAAGTGTATGGCATCCTTCTGTTCTGTGAGATTTTCATCTTCAGAAGGGCCAGGTAGGGATTTAATCAAAGACTCCACATATTTATCAAACAACTGAGAAATCCTTGTCAAAATTGATCCTCCAAAATGGGAGATTGTCTCCGGTGTTAGCTGTTCTACAATATCCTGTAAGAAAATCGGCATTCAATATTAGTAATCTACAGTGATTCTTTCTGTTAAAAGTATAATCTACGCTAACCTTTGACCAATCAAAAAGCATATAGACTGCAAGTCATCATGAAAAGAGCTGCAAAGATTGAAAAAAAATGAACAAAAAGTGAAGGCCATAAATGAAGCTCATGTGCCATCTCCAACCAAAACGGAAAAGTATTTGGATCAAGACCATTATGATGTTGCCTCACTTTCCTAGTTTTGCATGATAAACAGATCATTTGCATTATTCTAGGGGAAAATATTGAAATCCCCTATTCTGAAAGAGTCTATAGTTCACAAATACACATTCAAACATGTACTGTTTTTATGTATATTGGTGATTCATTAATACAGATTTTCAAATTGTTTACTAAAAAAGACATTCAAACATTTATTTTAATCTCTTCCATTTTAAATTCAGTTACATATTTTAGTGAAAACATAATTTTCAAATGCCAACCCCAAAGTGCATTGTAATGCTTATTATACTCTCCAATACAAAATAATGTATAGCAATCCAAACCATCCAATTATGGGTCAAATCTTGGCAATCCAGACCTCCAGGGACCAAGAATTATGTTCTTTTTTCCATGATAAGTAACAGAGCTGATTGCATTAATGTATTCAAAATTTCCTGACAAACCCAAATTATAGGTTGCAGGTGGCAGGCCATACAGTACAAGGTATAAAAAGCCAACTATTAAACAACACAAAACTCCTATAATGATTGACTCTATCTGGCCAAGATTCTTCAAAGTGATGTTTTTAAAGAACAAGCATATTCTTTGATGAGTACTTATTGTAGACTTGTGGGTCATGGTAACATTTATTTCTGGCTGGATTGTTGTCTTGATGGGTAACCTCTTTCTCTGTTCAAGAACGATGAGGCAGTGATTGATTATGGGATGAAACTTTGAGATGTCCTAGATGAATATGGAAACTGAAATTTAGACCTTACAGAAGGGCAGATCAATGAGAATATTATTCCTCATATTCTCAATTTAGACCTTGTAGACGGGTTGTGGGTTATGGTAATATTTATTTCTGGCTGGATTGTTAGCTTGACAGTAACTGTTTTTTTTTTGATAAATAACAGAACTTTTATTAAAAAGGCGAAGCAGATATAAAGGAGCAAGGGGAGGGGTAAAATCTCTTAACCCTCCCCGAGAACAAAACACATATTGCAACAATGCCAAAAAAAGACAGTCTCTTCCCACCCGTTGGTTAGCAAGTGCATCCGCAAAGGAATTTGCACTTCTCTTGATCCATTGTAGCTTTATCTCCATGTTCTGGGTCAGCCATTTAAACTTCTTTTTCTCATTTGTAAACTTCCAAACCCCATTCTTTTCTTTTTGAAGCCAGCCTATAGCCAGCATTTAGTCACCTTCCACAACCAATTTTCTGATATTTAACTTCTTTGCTCTCTTTATCCCTTCCAAAACCACCATAACCTTGGCTCTTAGGGAATCGCCTACTCCAATAGGGCCTGAATACAGAGCAATAATTTTCCCTTCCTCATCCCTAAATAATCCTCCTATACCTGAAGGGCCCGGATTACCTTCACTGCTTCCATCAAAGTTCAACTTACTGAAACCAACAGATGGAGGGGACCAAAGCGAACTAGTCACAGATTTGGGGGAAGCTGAAAAAGCCACTTCCTTCCAATTTTTAAATAAATCACCCGCTGAAATACCTTTAAAGAGCTTCATAGGCTTGACCCAATGAACCACTCTAACAATTATGGTTTCAATGATGACATCCTTACTTCCTTTCTTTCTCAGAGAATTTTTTTTTTATTTCTTTCTTCTCAAACTGTCCAACAAACAGCTGCTCTTGCACATCTCCACAGTATTTTCTTTTGATCGATAACAGTAAACTTTTTATTAAAGGAGAAGGGATTTTACAAATTAACGATACAATGTGTAAAAAGTCAGTGAGAGATCAAATCTATTCTCTCTCCCCATTTTCCTCACAACTGTGTGAACAAAGTTTCTCCCCCCCCCCCCAGGTTTAGCCAACATATCATTTAGGGAATTAGCACATCACTTGTTCCGATTGAAAGGCACTTCCATATCTCTTGTCAACCATTTGAATTAGCACATCTCCACAGTATTCTACCTCTCTTCTTTGACCCTCTAACAGAAAAGGGAGCAAACAAGCTATGTACATTCGGTGGTAGTAGTGGAGACTGGAGGGGGGGTTCCATCTACAACCAAATAAAGAGAAACCAATTCCAAACCACAGAAACAAAGGGTAGGAGCATAGTTGTCAAGGTGTCGCCTAGGCATCGCCTAGGTGACTAGATGCCCTTGGCTGGGCGCCTTGCCCAAACGCCTTGACTTTTAGCAACTAGGCGCCCTTCTAGGCAACTAGGTGCCTGCCTAGGCAACAAAAATGGCAAGGCAGACGCCTTTTATAATATCATTTATATTGCTGTATCTTATTAATGTATGTGTTAATACATTTTATTATATGCTATATATATATATATATATATATATATCAATTATACTTTGTTTTAATGTTTTACTATTGAAATTTATAAGATCATGAGGTTTTGAGAAGAGAAAAAGAAAGAAAGAAAGAAAAGAAAGAGGAAAGAAAGAATAGAATAATAAAGTTATTTTTCTATTCTCTCTCTAATTAAATAAAACAGAAACTCCATCCTTGTTTTTTTTCTATTTTACTTTTCATCTTGAATATTTATCATATAAAGTTGATAACCATCTTTAGCTGCTAATTAATATGAATTTTCTCTATTAAATACTTATTATAGTAGTATTATTTTTGAAAATAATGAAATTAATATATGTAAAAGATTTTTATCTTTTAGATGTGATGATTTGCCACATTTTTAGAGGAAATTTAATGTTCTTAATAAAGAGAATTGCTATTTTTTCAATTAACATACATGCTAAATGGTATATAAAACTAGGAAACTAGCCAAAAGTCAGATTTTTATATTATAAAATTTTTACCGCCTAGGCGACTAGGCGCCCCAGTGTCGCCCAAAATCGCCTAGATACCTTGAAAACTATGGGTAGGAGATAATAAGTGATAGCATCTCACCATTACCTTTACAAAGGATGCACTAGTTTGAGGTTAAACACCAATTAGGTAAGCTTCCCAACAAAAAGCTCCTATCCTAGGAGGGATTGATTTACCCTAAACTTTCTTAACTGGAAAAGGTTGCACAAATCCATTGGAGGGTTGCACTAACGCTCTAAAGAATGAGGCACAAGAAAAAACACCCAAAGAGTCCATATCCAATTATCCCTCCTTGAGGGATCTAGAACCAGCCCTTCCAGAACATTAATCAAGGTTCAAACATTGTGCAATTCAAAATCTAAGAGCCCTTCTAAAACCCAAATCCCAGTCAAAACCAAACTTGAGCTAGTAACCAACTCCTAGCTAACCAAATCCCAGTCAAAACCAAGCTTGTTCCTAAACCACCAACACTCTTACTTCTAGTAACCAACTCCTAGCTAACTCTGTGATCTCTTCTCTCCTCCCCCAATCCTCATAGGAAATCCCTCATCATCTTTTCAAACTCCTACAAACTCCCTCGAGAGTCTTAAACATTGACAAGAAATAAACAAGCAAATTAGCTAAAGTAGACTCAATCAATGTTATCCTACCACCCAAGGAAAGGTAACTCTTCTTCCATGAGGCTAGTCTCTTTGTGAATCTATCAAGCACCAGATTCCAAAAATTGCTCCTATTCGGATTATTCCCTAGGGGTAGTACCAAATAACTCAAAGGCCAATGAGAAACCACACAACCCAAAATGTGAGCCCTTTATTCCACCTCCCTATCACTCATATTAATTCCAACCACAAAACTCTTTATCAAAATTGACTTTAAGATTAGACATTTGTTCAAATAGGTGAACCACCAACTTGAAGTTCCTAACCCACCTGGCCTCATCTCCTTCACAGAACAAGATGGTATCATCTGCAAACTATAAATGGGTAACCAAAACCCTATCCCTTCCTACTCTCCACCCTCTCTCACCAAACTTCTAGGATCTATTCAATTAGTCTACCCAAAACTTCGGCAACCAAAATGCACCACTGCAACCATTTACACTATCTCTCCCCAAACCCAAATCAATCTAACACTTCCAAAATGAATGACCAATATATGCCTTTCCAAGATCCAATTTACAAACCAGCCCCTTCTTTTCGGTTCTTTTTAAATCTTCCACACTTTCATTGGCAATTAAAATCTGACCAATGATTTGTCTACTCTTTACAAAGGCACAATTTGGAGAGATGATAGTGGGTAGTACCTCTCTAATCCTCCGAGAGAGCACCTTAGCAATGATTTTACATAAACTATTTACCAAGCTGATAGGTCAAAAGTCTCGAGTGATTCGCTCCAATTTTTTTTTTTTTTTGGGCCAAGGCAATGAAAGTAAAGTTCAAACCCAAGTTAATCACCCCTCTTTCAAAAAATTCAATGACAACCTTTTGAGTGTCATCCTTAAGTATGTCCCAACAGTCATGGTAAAAATCCATCGTGAACCCATCCAAACTAGGTTCTTTAGATCTATCTATAGAGAAGATTGTTTCTCATATTTCCTTCAAGTTAAAACTCCTTTCTAGCCAAATTTTCAAATCTTCAGGTAACTTGGACCAACCCAAACCTTCTAACCTTAATCTGCCATTTAGGGGTCTTCTATAAATAGATTTGAAGTGATCCACAAAAGCCCCAATGGTACCTCTTTCTCTATTCAAGAATAATGAGGCAGTGATTGATTATGGTTTGAAACAATGATATGTTCTATACGAATATGGGAAGTGGAATTTAGGCCTTATAGAAGGGAAGATTGATTATGGCTTTGGCATAAAAGTATTCCACCCAAGGTATCTTTTGGCAACTGGAGGATTTTGAAGAACAAAGTGTAGGTGGGTGGTAATACACAACAACTTGGGATTCTTGTAATTTCTAAATGTGTTTGTTGTAATTTGTAAGCTTCCACCAATAGAGAGTTTGGATCATCTATTTGTTCATAGCCTTATTGTTAACAAGGTGTGGTATTATTATGGTAGTATTTTAACATTCCTTCATTCAATAATGAAACAACCAGTCAATGAGTCAAATATCCAAAGCATAGAATGACCAATAGTATGAAGATATTCAATGAATTTATCAGTGAGACTAAGCTAAGGGAAATCCCCATCCAAAGAGCTTCCTACATTTGGACCAATTTTCAGCTCAACCCCATTTGCAGTTTTGCACCAAACGGGATAGATTTTTTTTTTCAGTTGAGTGTGAAATTCATTGGAGGATTGTAGAATGCTCGGCCATTCTCAGGACAACTTCAGATCATTCACCTTTAATTATTAGCCAACAAACTCACTCAGGGTCCATCTCCTTTTAGGTATGTAAACAGAGCTAGAGATTGGTGGCATGAGGCAAGGTGGACGGAAGAATATAAATTCTACAAAAAGTTGCAAGGATTGAAAGGAAAATATCAAAGAATGGAACAAACAGGTTTTCAGAAAGATAGAGTAAAAAGGAAGCAAAAATTTGGTTCTTAATTAAGGATTTGGATACCAAAGAAGCAAAAAAGCAAGTAAGAAAAGAAGAAAGATTGTTCAGATGGAATCTAAAGTAGTAGTTTGGCACCATTCTTAGGAGAAAAGAGATCAATTGGAATCATAGGGCAAGAAGTAGATGGATTAAGGGGAGTGTCTGGACCCCACTAACCCGGATAAAAGAGTCTGGGCCCTAAACCCGGTTGGCTCTTTCACTTGTGCATCTTTTTTTAAAGCCCTTTGCTCTAACCCTTCCTCTCAGGTCTTCCCTGTTAAAGAGGTTTGGTCAAGGCCAATACCCCACAAAATAGCAGTGTTTTGTTGGGAAGCCTATTATGGTAAGATCAAAACTGTGGAAAACTTGCAAAAGAAAAACCTTTTTATGTGCCTGTCCCCAAATTGGTGCTTTATGTGTAAAATGAAGGGTGGGGACTGTAACCATTTGCTGATATCGTGCTCCTTTGCTGCCAATATTTGGAACTGGGTTGTTTCCTTATTTGGGTGCAGGTGGAACTTTCCCTGTGAAGTAAAGCTGCTGTTCACTCCGGCTGCTCTTGGGAGATTGGCAAAAAGAGGGAAGCTAATGTGGAAATGTATCAGAGCCGCTACCTTGTGGATTTTATGGGAGGAGAGAAATGCTAGAATATTAAAAGAAAAGGAAAGAAGTCTTTCTGAAGTCAAGGAATGTATATTGACAAAGACAATTCCATGGCTGAAATCTTCACAATTGTTGGCAGATTTCTCCTTTGATGACTTGAGGAGAAATTGGGAAGCAGTGGCTTCTACAGTCTCCACCAAGAACAAATCACAAGTTTGAATGGAAACCCCCACCGGATGGAGTAGTAAAATTGAATTTTGATGGCAGCTGCCAAGGTAACCCAGGGCCATCCATAATTGGTGGGATTCTGAGAGAGAAAAACAGAAATATGTTGTCTCTTTTTTCAGGACCAGTGGGTGAAGGTGATTCTGTAAGGGCAGAGCTACTAGCAGCAGTACAAGGTATACAGATGGCTAGTCAAATTGGAGTGAACAAATTGTTAGTAGAAGGGTAGCAGTCCTCGAGGTGTCAAGGGGTGTCAGCAGATCAGCAAATGCAATGGCTAACTCTCTGGCCAAGCAAGGGGTGCCAAAGGGAGATCTGTTTTGGGCTACTTTGTAATTTGTATCTCAGGATTGGGCATGTTTAGTGTATATGATTCAGTCCTCGGGGGAGGTAACATCTCGTGCCTCTTCCTAGGCTATTTGTATTTCTGATTTTTGTTTTAATAAAATTACTCATTTATCAAAAAAAAAAAGTAGATGGATCAAGGGGACAACAATACAAGATATTTTCATTCTTTGGATAATAGAACAAGATTGAAATTTTGGGTATCTAGATTGGTAATAGATGGGCTAGAAATTGGTAATTGGAAGAACATTGCTAACTCTTTTGTGATGCTTTAAGAATATCTATGGTTTTCCCTCACCCAATGATCTCCAAAGGATGAGAAAAGATGGTTTGGTTTGGCCAAGACTATAGAGAGATTGTGCTGAAATGCTAGAGAAACCTTTGACTTGGAGGAAATTAAAAGAGTGGTGTTCACGATGGAAAGATCTAAAGCACCAAGATTTGATGAATTTACAATGGCTTTCTACCGAGATTGTTGGGATATATGAAGTTAGATCTCCTATAGATTTTTGAGGAATTTTATACTAGAGGGAAAAGAAATATTGGAATGAATGCATTTTTTATAGCTCTAGTCCCAAAAAAAAAAGTTGATTTGCAATGTCCTGGTGACTTTAGATCAATCAACTCAGTGATTATATTCCACGAATTGTGGCTAAGGTGTTAGCTACCCATTTGAAACAGGCCCTCCCCTCTCTTATCTCACAAAATCATGGATGGCTGCAAGAGGCTTGTGGATAGAAAAATGGTTGTAGAGGCTGCATGTTGAAATAAGGTTTTTACGGATAACAGCAATATCAAAGCCTTGTTCTTGGGTCCTATTGGCTTTGGGGACTCCACAAGGGATGAACCTCTATGCTGTTCTTCATGGAATACAAAGAGCAAAAGAAATGAATTTGGATAGATTAATCATTGAAGGGGACTCTAAGGTGGTGGTGAGCAGGCTAGAGGATGAGGAAAAAGCAGTTTGGCATCATAGGAAGATGCTAAAGAAGATTAAATGGTTGACAAGGAATTTCCTGATAAGGATACAATGGGTCCAAAGATTGGCAAATGGGTTGGCTGATACACTAGCAAAGCAAGGGGTCAATAGGGATCAATAATACTGGGCTCAGTTGTAATTTGGTGTTATTTAGGAGAGAGAGTAAATATTAACCTCCCAAGGGATGCTTAACTTGTACACATATTTATGTTTATAATTAATAAATTCTGTTATTCGTCAAAAAAAAGGAACCCAAATCAAATGTTCTCACTCTTTCCGCAATGTCGTAGCAATCTCCAAGTGTTACCTCCTTGTTTTCTGCTAATCAAGATTCAAACTATCAACACGTATCGGCCCGTATTGGTCGATATGTATTGTTCCAGGACCTCCCTGATACGCCCCTACAGTGGGTGTATCGGGGGTCTGACCGGTTCAGGGGGTGGAGGAGCCCTAAACCGGCCCCCCTGAACCGGTTTTGAAAAAAAAAAGTAAAAAAAAGGTATCGATTCGCCCGATATGCCCCTACCGGTGTATTGATATTTTGAACCTTGCTGCTAATGTAAAGAGGGTGGAACATATGGACGGAAACAAATAGAAGAATTTTTGAAGACAAATATTGGAATCTGGACAAGATTGTAGCAGCTGTCAACAATTCGGTTGCAGACTTGGTTCTATTAACTCCAGAATTTAATCAAGTCTCTAGGGAGGATTTCGGGGACAAGATGGAAGAAATTTTTGGGATTTCAACTTTGTAATTTGGATAGTTTACTTTAATTATGTTCCCTAGCAGTTCTTTTATGCTTTTTTAGTTGTGGGTAATGCCTTATCACCTGCTAGATTGTAATCTTTCCTTTTCTTATTTAATGAATTTTCACTTTATCTCCAAAAACAAGAGGCTGGGGTAGAATTCGCATAAGTCTTCTCTCTCACCAGTTATCCTTCCAAAAATAGACCTATTCAATATTTGCTGTCTTGAATGAAGTGAATTTCTTGTTCTTCATGATTCCTTTGCATATCTTTGACCCATAAGAATTTTGGATAGGTGATGTTTCCCAATAGAGAACTAGAACTACCATATTTACTCTCTTGTTTCATTTGATAAATGGTAAAGTTTTATCAAAAAATGAGAAGGGATTACATCAAGATTTACAAGACAAACCATTCCAATAGGGACGTGAGGTGCAATCCCAACCTACAACAACCCAAATTACAACTAAGCCAAAATAAAAGTTCAGACTTATGCATCCCCCTCTTCACGAAGTAACCTGCCATCCCATTTGCTAACCGCCTTTCACATTGAACAAAAACCGTCATATCTCAAACCAGCCATTTGAACTTTTTCATAGATTCCTTGTACTTGCAAATCACTGCTTCTGGTTCCTTCGGCCACCCTACTATCAATTTAGAGTGGCCTTCAATGAGCAGTCTGTCAAAACTTAGCTGTCTAGCAATCTCTACTCCTTGCAAGACTGCTTGGAACTCTGCCAAAACTGAGTCTCCTATTCCAACCGGGCCTGAGAAAACAGCAATAATATGTCCCTCATTATTACTGAAAACTCCTATACCAGCTAGACCTGGGTTCCCTAAACTGCTGCCATCAAAGTTCAACTTGATAAAGCCTTCGTCAGGAGGTTCCGAAGCTAACACTGGTTTGTTCCTTGTGGTAGAACTTCTAGCTACAGTTCCCCAATTTCTCCACAAGTCATCAACAGAGAAATCTGAGAACAGGTTTGAGGCTTTAACCCAATGTATAACTCTATTTAAAATACACTCCCACACTGCCTCCTCACTCCTTTCTCTATCACTGAAGACTCTGCCATTTCTCTCTTCCCACACCGTCCATATCAAAACAGCCCTAAGACACATCTCCACATGACTTTACCTCTCTTCTTCGGCCAGCTGAAGGTCGTGGAGTCAAAGAGATTTCCAATCTGCTGTGGAGGCACAATCCACCTATGACAAAGACCTTTTCCCAGAGGCCTACAACAAAAGGGCGAAATTAGGAGATGGTAATAGATTTCACCACTTGCTTTACATAGGGTACACCAGTTGGGGGAAAGACACAAGGAAGGTCTTCTTTTTTGCAAGGTGTCTAACGTGTTTATTTTTCCAAGAAAAACTTCCCAACACAAAGCCCCAACCTTGGGAGGAACAGGTTTAGACCAGAATTCTTTAAAAGGGCATGAGAGAGGTTCGGGGCTGAACACAAATAAGACAAGAAAGAGGCACAAGAAAACAAGCCCCTAGGGTGCGGAATCCAAATATGACCATCAGGCTAAGAATGATCCAGGAAAACCGAGTCAAGGACTTGCAAGGGCGAGGTTTCCGATTCAAGCTCACTGTCTCTCAAGTTTCTTCTTAGTCCCAGGTCCCAACTTAATCCGGTCGACTGAGAGCACGACACAAAACGATGTACAGTTTCTTTTTTAAGCAAAGAAATGGAATAAAGAGAAGGATAAAGGTCTTTAAGGGTTGAGTTGCCAAGCCAAAGATCCTCCCAAAAGAGAAACTTGTCCCCAAAGCAAACATCATACCTGATTAGGCCAAGGAACTGAGGGAGTACTCCACAAATGGATTTGTAGGGAGAAGCCAAAGTAGCCTTCGAAGAGACCCCAACGTCCCAACCATTGCCTACACCACCATGTATACTGCCTATCACTTCTTGACACAGCTTCCCCCTCTCCAAAGGCCACCTCCACAACCACTTACCTAGCAAGGATGAATTTTTCTTTCCCAGATTTCCTATACCTAGACCTCCCTGTTCTTTACTCTGGCACACTACCTCCCATCTGACCAAGTGATTCTTTCTACATTTTTTTTTTTTTGATCAATAACATCAATTTCGTTAAATTAAGAGAATAGAGGGAAAGGAATACAAAGGGAGATAAAATAACTTAGCTCCCCAAAAATCAGAAAACTCAGGGAAAGCAAAGAAAATTAAAAACTAGCCCAGAAAATAGCCTCCCTATTCACTCCTTGCTTGGCCAACCCATCCGCAAATGAGTTGGCACTCCTCTTCACCCAGCTGTACTGAATCTCTATGTCCCTACCCAGCCATAAGAACTGTTTTTTCTCATTGTTAAAGTTCCACAAACCACTGTCCTCTGTCTTCAACCAATTAACCACCACCTTCGAGTCACCTTCCAGAATCAAACGGCTAATATTTAGATCTTTTGCTCTTCGAATTCCTTCAAGCGCTGCAAGGATCTCAGCCCTAAGAGAGTCACCTTCTCCAATAGGGCCAGAGAATAAAGCAGTAACAATCCCTTCCTCATTCCTGAAGACTCCTCCAATCCCAGAGGGCCCTGGATTCCTTACACTGCTGCCATCAAAATTCAGCTTTAAAAAGCCCGAGGGGGGAGGGGACCAGAACAGACAAAGAGTCCTCTTGCATCTTGCAGTGAAAGCAATCTCTTTCCAGTTTCTTAGCAAGTCATCCATACGACAATCTGAAAACAATTCCAAAGATTTTAGCCAGTGGACCGCATGATTCTTTCTACATTCCCCAGGCTCCCAAAGGAAGTCTCTCATCAACTTTTCTAATTTTTGCACTTCCCTCCTAGGCATCCTAAAAACCGACAAGTAGTAGACTAGCAAATTTGCTAGAGTGGAATATATCAAAATAATTCTACCTCCCAAAGAAATATAATTTCTCTTCCAAGCTGCCGATCTCTTGGTACACCTCTCCACTACTGGGTTCCAGAACGTAGTTTCTCTTGGATTATCTCCTAAAGGCAAACCAAGATGCTTCAAAGGCCAGCACTCAATAACACAACTTAGAGACTGCTATTGCCTTCAGTTCCTCCTGCCTCAAGTTTATCCCTACCACACAGCTCTTCTCAAAGTTAATCTTCAGCTTGGAGATATATTCAAACAACTTTATCACCTCCTTCAAGTACTTTCCTTTCCTAGGATTCCCACCCTCAGAAAATGATTGTATCATCCGCAAATTGTATGTGAGTCACTACTATATTATTCCTACCCATTCTCCAACCTCTAAAAAAGTCCAACCTGTCTGCCCTTTGGACAATTCTGCTAAACACATCAGCTATGATTGTAAAGAGAAATGGGGAAAGGGGGTCCCCTTGTCTGCCATATTTACTCTCATTCAATCTTCTTCATAATCCTTCTACCATATTTAAATCAACTAATGCATTTGGATGGTTTCAGCTAACCAAACAATAATTAGTATTTTTTGTTACCAACAAAAGTAAGAATTTAACATATAACCATGATTGAACAATTATTTTGGCAGAATGTTGATTTGTTTCTCTTTCATAAAAGGATTTTAGTTAGATGGTGCCCCATTGGAACTTTGAAGAAAGAGAAGAAATTTTCACAAAGAAAAAAGGGGAAAGGGTTAAAATGCTAAATGCTATTTTGGTACTTCACCATGAGTATGATACTAAATTCTTAAATAACTCATGCAACTAAAGGAGAATCCCAAGCTTGGGGTAATTAAATAACTTCACCACTACTACCAGTTTCTGTTTAATTCTAACCAAAATTTAGCAAAACTTCTAAAACCCCAGCAATATCAGTGAATATCCTATGGCATAAGAAAACCATATTCAACTGTTTTAATGACAATAAACACTCACATCAACAGATACCAGAAAATAAAGAAGAAAAAAGAAAGTATCAACTTACCTCAACAATAATAATAAATCTGCTTCCACTGTCAGTAAATAAGCTGTCGGATGTTGCCTCAATGGAAGATGATGGAGCCACGAAACGAGGCGAAAATGGCAGTGTAGAGTCATCTGCTGCCAAATCAAGAACCATTTTTCTAGCTCGTCTAAAATTCATCTCTAGGACTTCTTCAATGTATGGACGCAGGAGCACCAGTAGCAACTTAGAAAGATTCAGACCTTGTGGTTCTAACATCAAGCAGTGACTAAGACTAGCCTGAATGCAAATGCTTGCAGCACGAAGGGCACAAACTGTCTCAGATGAGGGGGCATTTTCCTTCACTAGGCGTACAAAGGACTCCAGCTCACACTCTGCCCACTGCACAACTCTATTGGTATATAAAGGATTATCACCAAATATCAATCCAGATTCTTTTGTGACCAGTGAGATGGTAGAAAACACAAGTTTGGACAATGTTGATGGGTATGTTTGAGGATAAATTGAACATGAAGGAAGAAAAGCCTCAATACTCTTCCGCAGACGGGATCCATATGCTTTCAAAAGCAACTGATGTGCCAAGGGACCTTTTCCTAATTTCAGTAGACCAGATAACGCTTTTTTCAGTTCAACATTACCCACTGATGGTTGTTCAGTGTTCTCAACAAGCTGATTCTCTAGCATTGCCTTCCTTTTCAGGAAAGCTGACTTATATGAGAATTTTTCAGTAGATGAAGTATCATCTGAGCTGTTTAGCTCCGAAGAACTTTTCTCTTCAGCATCTAAAGCCTCTAAGGCTTCTTCCACTTTATGCTCAGCCAAAAGAACATCAATATTCTCAAAAAATATCAGCTTCTTGTCCTCTGTTTCAGCTAGCAAGCTATCCTGAGTTTCACAAATTTGAGAATTTTGCTCAGCTGCATCACTGTCAGCATTAGCATGATTCCATTCTTCCAATTCACGGCAAACACCACTCATCAAATCCTGCACAAGAATTCCTTGAGCAGATATATGCTTCTGCAGCTCAATCAGTTCATGTTCCATTTCAACAACCTCCTCTGATATCCTGTAAAAAGTTAGAACATTAGTGATAATCATAAAAGCCAAATAAAATAACACAATCAGCTCAGAAAATCAAAATAACCATGGCAGTGATACAAGTCCTTTCTGATAAGCATAACAACGCTGCTAGAACTGAGAATTTTTAAAGGCCACGATGAATCAGCTTTTGTAAGAATAGGTGTGGGTTCTATTTCATGGAAAGGGAACCTTTTCAATACAAGAATGATAGAAAACCTCAGTAAATTTGTACATATGATGACTTATTATCTATATTATACAGTTCCTATGCATATAATTTTTTTATAGTAACAAGCAACAACTTTTATTAACAAAAGTAATCAGTTAGGGTTTAAAGAAGAAAAGAGAAGAAGATGGAGAGAAATGAGATGAGGGCCATACACCTCTCTCTTTTTTCTAAAGAGAAATGCTTATGTGACACTTGCAACTGTTTAAGTGATAAAATACTGACAACTCTATAGAACTGTAAGATAGATATTGGGAACCTTTGATTCTTTACTATGTAGTAGAGAGGGCTGAATCACTAATCTAGCTAGCTGGCCACTCTTTCTCCTTTTCCTCAAATTTGGTTGGTTTGTTCTCCTGATCTAGCTAGCTGTCTAGGGAGACTGCTTTCTCAGTATCCTCTAAAGTTTCCTTTTTTTATAATAAATAAAAAGAAAAAATTATTAAAAAAGAAGATACAACAAGGTGACAAGACATCACCCAACAAAAATTTATAACCCAAAACCCACACCATTAAGAACCTCCAAACCATTGATACAGACTTTTCTTCCCCAAAATTCACAAAAAAACAACAAACCCTTGAGAATACACAGCAACAACAACCATAACAAACTTTCAAAATTCAGGCCTTCCCTTAAATATTTTCTTCATTCAAAGGGTGTCGCCCATCCATCTCCCGAAACATTTTACCACAAATTCTTCCCCTCCTAAGATCTAAACTCCTATAACTTGCTTACTAGGACTTCAATTTCTACCATTTTTTCTAAATCCATATTTTCTTCTAATTTTCCACTCGATCTAGCACCACTTACTCATTTTCCTTCTTTCCTTCTTTCTCTTCCGAAACTCTTCCACAACTGTTCCACAAAATTTGTTGCTTATTCTTGAACATCTGCATTTCCCCTCACTTTCTTCTTCTCCATCCCTTTCTCTGACAAGTCCAAACCAAGATTGCTTCTTGTGCTGCTTTCAGATTTCATCCTATTCTTCACCCCCTTTCTCTTGTAGAACCTCTTGTATTTACTACATACATGGACCATACCGAACGAGCCCATCCTTCAAACAATGAAAGACCTTAGTGACATGAATTAATTGACCAACATCTGACCCTTTGGGTTTTTTCAAGTTTACCACCAAAGCCTCACCATTTTTGGTTTCTTCAACCACAACAGCAACTCTTTTCCTCCTCAAGTCCACCCCCAACTTTCAAACAATCACCTGGGAAAACAATCCATCAGTCACCCTCTTCTCATTACCATTTAGACTTTCGGAACCCCTGGAGAGTACACATCCTTCTTTTTCTTATATTTCCTTCCCCACTTCCACATCAGTCAAAATTATCTCCTTCTAGAGAGGAAAAAACTCCTTGACCTCCCTCTCTTTGGCCATATCTCCCACATCTTCTCTTCCCAACTCTGAACCATGGTTCTCTACTTGCACCAACTTGTCAAGATTATTTTTTGGTAATAAATAAAAAAGAAAACTTTTATTAAAAGGAATAGAGATAAACAAACAGGTGACAATCCTTCATCCCTATTTTTTAATTACAGAAGAAATGAAGACAACAAAAAACCAAAAGGACGAAAAAAATCCCAGAACCCACACAAGACCAACAACCCCTTTAGTAGGCCCCACCCCAAATAAAGTCCTTTCAATAACACGCCCCTCAGAAGTCCTCTTCAGACCTTTCAATAACAGCTTCCTTGTCATTTCTTCCCCTCCTAACACCCAAAGTCCTAAAGCCTTGTTCGCTTGAACTACAGTTTTCACTACTTTGTCCGCATCTACTTTCTTTTCTACCTTTCTAACTATGTCCAACAACTCTCTCTCCTCTTCTTGCTCCTCATCAAAATTGTCTTCCTCTGAGATCTCATTTTCCTCATCTTTTTTCTCTTCACCTGTGTTGTCTTCCCCTGAACCAGCTTCTTGTCTGCTTCCATGCACCTCTCTTTGCAAGGATCTTTCTAATTGACCTTTATGAAGAAGTTCCACATCCTCTTTTTCAACCTCAAACTTTGACTTATCATAGACACTAATTCCAGCAGAGTTCTTTTCATTAATTTTGGTCTTTGAAACCCTTCTCTTATATGTCCTCTTGAATTTGCTTCAAGGACCATCCCCAAAAATGCCTTCCTTCATCATAGACACTAATTCCAGCAGAGTTCTTTTCATTAATTTTGGTCTTTGAAACCCTTCTCTTATATGTCCTCTTGAATTTGCTTCAAGGACCATCCCCAAAAATGCCTTCCTTCAATCGATGAAACACTTTCATAACATGAACTAATTGTCCATTGTTTGGAATTTTGGGCTTTCTTGACACAGCCTCAACCCTCCAAGGTTTAACACTCCCTTCTAACATATTTTCCCTCTTTTCCTTCCTAAATCCACCCCTAACTTTTCAATAAAAACCTGTGTGGCAGTGGGATGATTTGATGAGACCCCTTACCCCAGTGGAAATTCATTGTCAATGGAGAAAACTTTTCCTTCTTTTTCTGTATTCAAGTTGCTGACATCAGAGATTGAAACTGAGTCTTCGGTGGTCAAAGCCAAAGTCGCTCTTAGCTCTTCAGGTAAAATGTTGGTGTCATGGTTTTCCTCCCTAACCCTGCTTGAGACATATTTCCTCCTCAGGTTCTGTTCTGTTGTTCCATACCTCTCTCTACACCTCCCTAAAGTATCTCCAGCAGACGCACAACAGTTAACCTCAAACAAAATGTCAGGAATCCCAGGACACTGTTTGTTGTTCATGGGCTCCAGAGACTCTAACCTAAGAAACTCTTTAGCCTACTCCTAGCTCTCCTTCGAGAGAGATTCATTCATGACAACACCCAAATTGCTTGAAACTTCAGCTCTAGAAAAACTATCTACCATCCAACCACCCTCTTTGCAAGAAAATTTATCTCCTCCTTCAAACTTCTTTGAAGACAGCTTTTTGATTTCTAGTCTACAGGCCTTCTTTTAAACAATATAGAGTTCCTTCCTTTCTTTCCAAACAAGATCCTGTTCTGCAAACACACTCTTGTAATTAGTTTAGAAGAAGACGATTACAGACCCATAGAAAGGTCCTTCAATACCTCCCCCTCACATCATGTGACCTTGTAACAGTTTCAGACTTATCAAGCCCAATAACATGAGGCCCACAACTAGTTAAAACTGGCCCAACCTCGCTACCCAGAACAAGATCTCCTGGTTTCGAAGCTACCGGCCCAGTGCCAGCTGATCCAGTGGCTTTAGTTCAAATTAAAGCTTCTCTTACAGTCTTACCGGTTCAACAAATCCTGGTTCGAAAATACTAGATCCGATCAGCTCCACTTCCAGCCTAGGATTCAAAAACTTCTCCCCATCAGCCCTTTGATCCTTTGAGTGCTAGACTTTTCATCTTCTTTGTAGCTGACAGTCTACAGAAGAGAACTGCTGCATGCTACCTCTGCAACCCATCCTAATCCTAGGTAAAGCTCCTTGTCTCCCTCTTTTTCAGCACCTTGCCTTGGTTTCTCCTTTAGGGAAACTCCTCAGAAAAATTGAGATGATCCAATCCTGTTCTACCACGAAACCAATCATCTTCAACCCCCAAGTCTTCCTCTCTTCTGGCTGCCGTCCAAAGGGCTACTTCAAGGGAGGTTGCAAGCCAGACTGCGTAAAAGAGATTCAGTCCAGACTTCCACCATCCTAGGTATGTTTTCAGGCTTCACACCATTGAGAGTATGGCTGCTGAATGCAGATTGAAAGTGAAGACTCCCACTAGTTTCCCTCCACAAATTGAAGCGATGGACAAGAAAATTTCTTGCTTCCAAAGATGGAAAGGAAGTCCGACCTATCTAACAGTGACACCATCTTCTTTTTTTTATCAGCAACACAGAAAAAAATTCATTAATTATGAGAGAAACATGATTACAACAAGAAATTGTGAAAGGAACCAGATATAGAAGCTGCCCCAAATCAGTACTACATTTGAGCCCAAAACATGTGTTCTATGTACCCCTTGCTTGGCTAAGCTATCTGCCAAGCTATTAGCAGTCCTCCTCACCCATTTCACTTGGATTAACATGTCCTTGACAGCCATTTGAATTTTCTGAATTCATTCCTCAAATGCCATGCCACCCCCTCCCCTTTAGCCAGCCACTTAATCATAGTTTTAGAATCTCCCTCGATAATCAGCCTTCTAATACCCAGCTCTTTTGCCTTCTCAACCCCAAAAACTGCAACCAAAAACTCTGATCTTGCCACATCACCCTACTCCACAGGGCCAGAGCATAAAGCAATTATAATATGTTCCCCTCTTCATCCCTAACGACTCCCCCAATACCTAAGGGCCCTGGGTTACCCAAACAGCACCCATCAAAATTCAGTTTCTTCCAGCCATTTATTGGAGGAGACCAAACCTCAACAGATCTTTGTCTTGTAGTGAGGATGCAGCAATGGTACCCCAAGCTCTGAAGAAATCTTCAATCTTGAAATCCAAAAACAGCTTCAAACTTTTTGCCCAATGAGCTACCCTTAATGTTATAGTTTCAACCAAGGCTTCCTTGCTCCGTTCCTTCTCTTCAAATATTCTTGCATTTCTCTCCTCCCACACAGTCCAAATTAGTGCTGCTCTAGTGCATCTCCACAAGGTCCTACCCTCTTTTTTGTACAGCTAATGCTAGTAAGGCTAAGCAAACCCTCCAACCTATCAGGAGAATACCACCTGCATCAAAAGAGAGAAGTAAACCAATCCCAAAGAAAGCTAATAAACGGGCAAGAGATAAGAAGATGAATTGCAGTCTCACCATTCAATTTGCAAAGAACACACCTGTTGGGGGACAAACACCACTTTGTCCCTTCTGTTGAAGTAAATCAAAGGTATCAATGCTTCCATGAAACACTTCCCAGCAGAAGACGCTAATTTTAGGGGGAATGGGAGAACACCAGACTTCCTTGACTGGGAAAGAATAGGAAGAAGAGGTGGCAACCAGAGAACGAAAGGACTTGCAAGAGAAATCCCCCATAGAATTAGGACCCCATATTCTAGAATCCGAGCCACCTTCACACAAGAAAACCTTAAACCTGGAAATATCAGAGAGAAGGGAATTTAATACCCAGAGGGGTATCCCCAATCCACACATCCTCCCAAAACCTGATTTTCTGACCAGAGGCCAAGTCATACCTGATACGATGTAAGAAGGTAAGAAGAAAAATCATGAACGGCCTTCCATGGGGCAGCCAAGGTAGCTCTACGAAGACATCCTGCATCCCACCCATTGCTTGATATGCCATGAATACTCGCCACAACCTTGTGCCATAACTTCTCATTTTCATTAGGAAACCTCCATAACCATTTGTTGAGTAAAGCTTGACTCTTCATCTTAACAATACCAATTTCCAACCCACCTTCTCTTTTCAATTTCACCACTTTTTCCCATTTGACCAAGTGGTCCTTCTTTTTTTCCACCGGCTCCTAGAGAAAATCCCTCATAAGTTTTTCAATTTTCCTCACTACCTCCTGTGGCATCCTAAACACTAACATGTAGTACACTGGAAGGTTTGCTAAGGTAAACTTAATAAGGGTCAACCTCCCCCCCCCCCATTGAGATGTAATTCCTCTTCCACCGAGCTAATCTCCTAGAGGTAAGCCTAAGTATTTCATAGGCCACCACCTTTCTCACAACCTAAGGAGTCTGCCAAGCTCCTCAAGAGTTCCTCATCGATATTGATTCCAACCATTAAGCTCTTCGACCACTACAAATGAGTGACCAAAATATTATCTCTCCCTACAAACCAACCCCTAAATAATTGCAGGCAATTTGCTCTTGAGATCAGTTTGCTTGGTGCTTCAGCCGCCAAAGTGAACAAAAAAGGAGAGAGAGGGTCACCTTGCCTAAGTTCCCTAAAGCCCTCAAAGAAATCATACACCATCCCATTAATAATAATTGAGTAGTGAGTAGACTGCAAGCAACCGTTAATCCATTTACACCACAGCTCTCCAAATCCACACCTCCTCGTAATATCAATTAAGAAGTTCCGGTCCACCAAGTCATCGGCTTTTTCCCAGACCAATTTGACAGTCACTCCCCTTCTCTTTAATCTTTTTTGAGCCTCCACACATTCATTAGCAATAAGAATTTGGTCAATGATTTGCCTATCCTACACAAAAGCCCCTTGGGACTTCGAACCAATGGGGGGATCACTTTCTTAATCCTCAAAGACAGCACTTTTGCTATAACCTTCTAAATGCTTGTGACTAGACTGATAGGTCTAAAGTCTCTGAGCTGTATAGCATTGTTCTTCTTTTGAATCAACGCTAAAAAAGTAGAATTCATCCCCACATTGATTACCCCCCTTCTATGGAATTCACAGAAGACTCTGAAAGATCATCTTTGATTATATCCCAACAATCTTGATAGAATGCCATGGTGAATCCATCAGGCCCAAGGGCTTTTGACCTATCCATAAAGAAAACCGCTTCCTTGACTCTTCCTCTTCAAACCTTCTCTCCAAAAAATGCAGTTGATCCTCACCCAAAGACTCCCACTCCAACCCTTCAACCAACCACTTTTCATTTAATGTCCTTCTATAGATAGATCTGAAATGCTTCGAGAAAGCCTCCGCAATCTCTGTCTACTCTATAACCTCACTCTCCCCCACCATTAGGAAGCTAATCCAGCTCTTCCTTCTCCTTCCATTTGCAATGGCATGGAAAACTTCTGTATTACCATCCCCTTCTTTGATCCACCTCTCCCATGATTTTTTATTCCAACTTATTTCCTCTCTTAACAAAGTTTCCCCTAGCTCCTTCTTCAAAGACCATCTCAACTCCCTATCACCCTCATCATGAGAACCCACCACTTCTTTGCTATCAATCGCCTTAATTTGGGAGACCAGATCAGCTTTTTCCTCCTCCAATCTTCCAAATTTCTCCATATTCCACTCTCTAATCCCCTTCTTCACCAATTGAAGTTTATTTATGAAGTTTGGCCCTCCCATAATGAAGATTGATCCAAGCTATTCCACCAAACTTTGACCTTCTCTTTGAAATCCGGATGAGTGATCCACATGTTTTCAAACCTAAAAGGAATTGGGCCACCACCAGCACTCCTCTTAAATAAACAAATGGCCCAGTGGTCTGAGGTAATTCTAGGTAGAGTTCTCCCAGCTAGGCCAATCCAATGTTTTTCCCAATCTAGAGCGACTAAGAACCTATTAAGCTTATAGATAAGATGGGATTTTCTTGGAGGTTTGACCAAGTAAAACAAGATTGTGCCAAATCAAAATCTCTCAATTCATATTCATCAATAAAAGAACTTAACTTCCTCATGCTTGATATTATCCATTGCCTACCTCCACTTGACTCACCCACAAATCTTATAACATTGAAGTCACCCCCAATACACCATGGTCCTTCCCAAAGACCCCTAATGTCCCCTAGCTCTTCCCATAGTTTACTCCTTTCTCTATAAGAATTTGGCCAGTAGACATTTGTGAGGACCCATTCAAACCCATCTTGCAAATTTCTTAACTTAATAGGCACTGAGAACTTACCCACTAATCTTCCATACATTGAATTGCCCCTTCTTTCTAGATTGTTATTATTCCCCCCAAAGCACCCCAAGAAGGAGCAAAACTCCAATTAATATTCCTCTCACCCCAAATGCTTCTTATCCATTTCCTATCGACAACCTGAATTTTTTATTCTTGGATCAAAACAAAATCTGGTCTCTTCTTCCTCAATACCTCTTTAACTGCTCTCCTTTTCGTGGCACTTCCTAGCCCCCTTAAATTACAACTTATCTTCATAATCACAGCAAAAACTGAACCCAAGCCCTCTACCCTATAATCCCTCCTTTCTCTTACCTCCGCTAGCACTGAATTCCTTATCCCCTTCCACATCATTGATAAGTTTCTCCACTTCATTTAACTTCTCCTCTTTCCTCCCTTATTTTTAATCTCCTTATTTTGAGGTACCCTTTCCTTATCTTTCTCCACTTTCAACCTCATCTTGTCAGCCAGCTCCATCACTGGATCCCTCTCAAACTGATGTTCCCCGCTTCTTGTATTCCTTTCCACCTCATTGGTTCCTTCCTTCTCTATAACTAGTCCCTTCCCCAGTTCCTCCCCTCATGGTCTTTCCTCAGCCTGAAGCTCTATAGACCCTAATTGCCCATCCAAACCAAACTCCGCTGCTTCTTTGGTTTCCTGCAACCTATTCTCTCTAGCCTCCAGGACAAACAACCCTCCTTCCCTATCTCCAACTACTTCCTTTTCAACAAGATCTTCTTCACCCAACCCCTTTTCATTAGGCACTTCCAATGGCATATCATGACAAGGATGGGAGCTGACATATCTGTAGAACCAAGAGGAGAGGAATTAGTACCAAAAACTGAAGCAACAATGTTATAGGGGTTACCAGAGGCTGACGAGGCGACTGATTGTCCAACAACGGAGAATGAGAACCTTCAAAACCTTGATTTTCTTGTTGATTCACCAAACCCCCACCATCGTCAATAGACAAAGACTTTGCATTGGACGGTGGGACCAGCATGAAATCAGGATATTGCCATAAATCAACTGTAAATTTACACCTCCCAACTCCAGCTCTTCTTCAGCCAAATCAATGAGAGCTTTACATTTTTTGAAAGGTGTGAAAATCATTGTTCCCTTGAACCTTAACCGTCGACATACCACCTCTGCAATCCTCGTCCAATCCCGAACCTCTTGCTTCACCTCAGCTACCAGCATCTTAGTCAAGTTCTTCTTTCCTTCTTGAACATCAATCGTACTCTTCCAGCTTCCTATTGCCACGATTACAGTTTTCCTTAAATCCTTCTCTCCTATAATTAAATTTTCTTTTTTTTTACATCTCAATCTCTTTGACCATTATGCAAGCTTTCTCAAGGTGCTCATTGAAACCCTTTAAAATGTTAGATATTAAGACCCATCCTCCTCTTCCTTCAGGGAAACAAACCAGCTGCTTTCTTCCTTTCCCAAAAAATTCAAGCAGGGCAATGAAATTACCTCTATAATTCCACTATGTCTCTGCTTCATATCTTCTTCCTTCCACTTCCTTAAAACTCTTCCAGTCCAAACTTTTATCTTTGCACAAGGCGTCAGCAACAAAGTTCTAGAACCAGATCACAAATTCATTCCCAACCAAGAAACACCCACAACTTTTTAAGCCCCTCAGACTCTCCTTCAGGGTTTGAGCAGAACCTAGGTCTGAGAAGGGCAATTAGGGATACAGATTTGGACCACATTTTGTCTTTGTTAGCCATCCTAGAAAATGTATTCTTGGATCCTAATAAGGAGGACACCAAATTTTGGGTTCCTTCCTCTTCAGGTGTTTTCTCTTGTGCTTCATTTTTTGAGACTTTAACTCAGCCTTCTGATCCCACTGGGTTGTCTTTCCCAGTTAAAGAAATTTGGAGTAGGCCCATTCCTCCTCGGGTTGGTAGTTTTTGCTGGGAAACTTTCTTGGAAAGAATTAACACAAATGACCTACTTCAGATAAAGAGACCCAACTCTTGTTTACTTCCTAATAGATGTACTCTTTGTAAAGCTGACGGGAAAACTGGTTACCACCTTATGGTTACTTGTTCGGTTGCTAAATTTGTTTGGGAGTGGGTTTTTCCCTTTTTGGGTGTGTTTGGATACCCCCTGGGAGTGTCCAAAGCTTGTTCTCTCCTTTTTTCAGATGGCCGAAAAAGAGAGGGAAGACTATGTGGAGAAGCATTAGGGTTGCAGTGTGTTGGTCTCTATGGGAAGAAGAAACTCACGAATATTTTCAGATAAGGAAAGAACCACTGAAAACTTATAAGATCTAATTCTGTTAAGGTTGGCACATTGGTTGAAAACTATGGAACTGTTCTCAGATTATTCTGTGGCTGATTTGGTAAGAAATTGGAAGGAGATAGCTTCATCTGCCCTCTATAAGAGGACCTGTAGTCCTTCGTGGTCCCCTCCTCCCTCTGTGTTCATAAAACTGAATTTTGATGGTAGCTGTTTAAGGAACCCGGGGCCTTCTGGGATTGGGGGAGTGTTCAGGAATGAGGAGGGGGCTATCATTGCTATATTCTCAAGCCCAGTTGGGGAAGGAGACTCTCTTAGGGCTGAGATTCTTGCAGCCCTGAAAGGTATCCAAAGAGCAAGGGAGTTGAACATCAGATGTTTGGTCATTAAAGGTGACTCGGAGGTGGTGATTAGGTAGCTAAAGGAGGGAGACAGCAGTTTGTGGAGTTATAACAATGAGAAGAATAAATTCAAATGGCTGAGTAAGGATATTGAGGTTCATTACAACTGGGTGAAGAGGACTGCTAATTCTTTTGCTGATGGGTTAGCAAAGAAAGGGGTGAATAGGGATTCGATTTTTTGGGCTAATTTTTGACTTTTTTCCATTGTATTCTTCTGGTGGGGAGTTAAGTCTTTTTACCTCCCCTTTGTACCTAAGCTTCACATGGTTTCATATCATTAATAAAGTTTCTTGTTATTGATCAAAAAAAAAAAACACCCACAACTTCTTCAGCTCCTAATCTTCAACAACACCTTCTCGCCAACTCTGATCTCTTCAAATGAGAGATTTGTTGCTTCAAACTTCACTAACCTCCTCCACATACCTTATGACCGTCAATCGCTTGTTTAACCATCCAGAATATTCAACTTCGGCAAATTCTACAGGATTTCTGTGCATGTTCAAGATAAGGGCTCATAGCAACAATACCTAATGAACAAGCATCACCTTCAACATCACCCTCTTCTGGTGTTTCTTCTGCCCCATCAGCAATCAACTGAGGACCATAATGAACATCTGTTAGAGTCAACAGTCCAGGGGTATTTGAGTCATTTCATAGTACTTTACCTAAAGTTGTCCGAGGTTAAATAGAGTGTCCCATACATAAAGAGGGGCACAAAAGTCTTTGTACTTATTGTTGCAAATCTATGTATGTATTAATTCTGATCAGCTGAGAGGGTGATTTTTCTCTTCTCTTTCTCTCTTCTTCTTCTTCTTCCTTCCTTCTTCTTTTCCCTTTCTTTTTATTTCAGGAAGCAAATCGGATCTGATTGAACCACTAACAGCATCAACTCTATTGCAACTAGGCTCAGACCATCAGCCTTTGTGCTCCTATCAACTAGCCCTGATGTGTCCCTCTCCTAAGTCTGAAGAGCACCTGCAGAAATCCTACTCTTAGAAGAATCAGGCTTCAAAAGGTCACTTGACAAGTTTGATCTTTCATCCTGAGAAAAATTAGATATCACCCACCCCCAAATCTTTGATGACTTCTTACCTAATCCCTCATGAAACCTTGAAATTTTCTTTTTAAATCTAACAACCGTTTTACCTTTAACAACTTGTGAAAATCAGGATCTCTTCCCCTTTCCCCCTTTCCCTGGTGATGTTTTTGAAATCCATTTTCCTGTATTAGCTGCTTTGGATTAGACAATGATAGATCCCCCCAATGATCTATCACCGCTCAACACTGCTCCCCTCTCACACGTGATTAAGTCACCACGTGACCTAGTATTTAGCTACGATATATTAAGCCCACCTTGAAACATATCTGGCCCACCTACCCCTGCTTTTACTTGACTTACCAAAGTATTCTTTGTTGGCTCAATAACCCCCGGTTCTGTTTTATTAGACCAAACCAAGCCCCAATCAATCCTGTGACCTTCCAGCTCCTAGAAAAACTTGGCCTTTTTCCCCCTAATTTCCCCTTTTCTCCACCGCTAACACCCTGAATAAATGGGCCTTCACATGCCAACTCTGCAACTCTCCCTTGGTTAAAATCATCTTTTTATTGATAAGTTCCCTAGGTTAAAATCCTCGTCCTTCTAACTTCCACCTTTAGTTGTGCCTCTCTTGTATTCCTCTCTATTTGGAAAAATTGCAAGCAATTTGAATTCACCCAATCTCTCTCTGCAACTCTGCCACGAAGGATAGCTTCTTCAACCCTTGTGTCTTCCCCTCCCTACAAGCCTCCAACCACAGAGTTGCTTCAATAGAGGTAGCCAACCATAACAGACTTGCCATCAAACACCTCCATCTTCCTGAGAATGTCCTCCGACTTCACTCCATTGAGAAGAATGACCATTGGGTGAAGATCCAAAGTGAACCCATCTAGGCACCATCCACAGAACGACACAATGGAACTGAATACTTCTTGTTTCCACAGATGAAATGGAAGTCCAACAAAGCAACTATAACCATCATCAAAAAGCAAGAGATATCTATAACCACCCACATTAGGCTGCTAAGGCCCCCATACATCAAAACAAACAATTTCAAATGGAGAAGCAGATATTTTATCACTAGACAATGTTTAGCCAACTAGCAACTTTCAGACTGCAACCTCAACATCTGAATGGGAAAAAAACAAAGAAGGAAACAAATGAAGCAAGGAATGAAATGAAAAATGACCCACACAAACATGCCAGAGCATAACTTTATCAGAAAACTCAGATGAAATAGATCTACTGCATGTGTTACTAAATAAAGTTTGATATAAAAAATGGCATTCATCTTATGAATTAGATGTTCACTTATGCCGAATAAGCTAGGAAATAGAAAGGAAATGCCAAGTAGAATGCCCTCATGAATCTATGAAGCGTTAGACTCTAATGCATATTCCACACGAACACATTGTCCATTTAAGAGAGTCCATGCAAAACTGCCTTGCGCTTTTGTTACAGCTCTCACCTTTAAAACACTAATTGTATTGGTTTGGCTGGATGTTTGTTATCATCTAT